>NW_027205603.1:56985132-57480132 GCF_024711535.1 Dipodomys merriami
CTAAACCCACTTTTTTAAAAATTAGATCAAATATATGAGTTGCCATCCCCTCCAACCTGTGAGCCTATGGACGCTTGTTAAAACCCTCAAATACTCATTCGGAAGGCTTGTTGCAACAGTCCAGCTTTGCTCTCTTACTAAAGTGACTGAATTCAATATTGAAAAACAAAGCAAAGCAAAGCAAAACAAAACAAAGACCAACAACCCTCCCTCCCCACATAAAACAACAACAAACAAAACAATAGAAAAAAATCTCTCTGGGACATTCAACAAGCCTGGGAAAGAACGGAGCTCTTTGTAATACTTTAGTGGCTTTAGGAACAGAACAGTACAACTCTGGAAGTACACAATGTCACCGCCACTTCCTTTCCTCTCAGTTTTTAAATAATCTTTCCTGTCACTCCATAACATTCTTCCCTTTTTATTTTCTCTCCATTTGCCTGAATAGATAGAAACTTGTGGTTTTCAGGGTGAATCCAGCTTATAAGCCAAACACGACAATAAAAGCTTGCCGTATTTCCTTGCCTTCCTTAAGATCATTGTTTCCTTCTTTCAATTTTCGTTACTTTTAAATGAGAAGTCTCTTGGGAGAGGCTGAATCAGGGCTTGCTGACAAGATGGTAATTCAAAGAGACTCATGTCAGTGATTGACTTTAGTAATTTTCAAAATACCACGATACTACTAGAGTGCTTTACCTTTTAAAGAGGGACACAATAAATATTCATTGAATGAGTAGATGAGTGACTAAATGTCATCCTTTCTCTTCCATTCTGTCCTTCATCTGAAATAGCTGTCACATACTTAGAGTCTTTCATTCTTAGGAAGTGTTTCTCCTCCTCTGGAATTTTGTTTTTTCCATTATTTCTCAGGACCTCTAACCTCTCAGATGGACAGAGAAACTAGAAAGCATTGCTGAAGTCTCTTCATATTCTACCCTGGAATAGGTACCAGATTGCTTTTGTAACATGTAAAATTGATGACTCTCTCGGACATGAAGACAAATACAGTTCATATACCGCAGGTCACTGAAACTCTTCGCCCAGTTTCTATGCCTCATAAGTTAGATTAGATTCCTGCCTCCTTGGTGACCCAATCTTCTCAGGCAGAATTGATTATCACTCCTTGTGCCAACATTCTACTTTTACAAACCACATGCACACATCAAATCTTCTACTGTGGCTATTTTATATCCTTAACCCTTCAGCTGAAGGTATTTAAGGACAAGAATAATATGGTTCTTATTTTTCTGTCATCGAATTGGTGTACAATAAACTTTTTATCAAGTAAATGGATGAGCTAATAAAGGGGCAAACAGCTGTTAGCAAACTAAAACTTTTTGATGGCTATGTGTGGCTGGGACCTTGGTAGCACAAACCCCTTAGTAATGCTGTGTTAATCTAACCTGACTTCTACAACCATAATCACTTTTGTACCCAGGTGCCAATGTTATCCAAAGGTAGGTGGCTGGCAAAGATTACTTCAAGATTTGTATAGTGATGATGAAAACTAGGCCTGGGGGATTGTCCTCACAAGATCAACCATGCATCTTACTATCAAATTCAAAAAGGTAAAGGCTTGAGAAGAATAAGCAACATATTAAACACTTAATAAAATTGTTGCACACAAATAAAATTAAAAAAAAGAAAAAAAAAGAAAATTGTTGCAGACTCAAAGCTGGTATCGAGTTAGATGTAAGGAATATCATGAAGGAAATAGGAGGAATTCTGTCCGTTCCCAGTTTAAAACCCTTCAAAGCTCTCCAGTACTATGTCTGGAAGTCCACACTGATACTTTTACCTTTCAAGATGGCATTGCCCAGTCAGTGATTCTGTCACATCTTACAAACACTGACTTTCAGCAGATCTTCCAGCAGTATCCAGAAACTGTGGAGTGCTTAAATTTTTCAAAGTAACACTTTATAGAATTTTTGTAATGCTTTAAGTTTATAGTTTTTTTTGTAATTCTTTTTTTTTCAAATTTTTTGTTGTGATTAAGTGGTTACATAATTCCCCAAATTTCACAGTATTGTGGGATAGTAATGTTTAGTTAAAGTCACAAACATATTCTAACTTTCATGGAGCAAATTATCTATCATGGTCTATAACATTTATGAGTTCTATGAGCTTTGACAATACAGTTATTTCTTCCACATTAGGTGATATGTACATTTCTTTTGTATTGCATAGCATCAGTTATTCCCTCTTTCCCAATTGTTCCCTCCCTAAAATTGCTACCATTGAGTTGCTTAGTTCATTTTGGTCAATGTCTAGTGCAACTGATGTTTTTCCCTGATTCCCTCTAGTTCTGTGTCGTCCTCCGGGTTTCCCTCCGGTGTGCACATATATACCATATACGTGATCAGCAGCATGGGGATATTTAGTAGTGATTTGACCAGATGAGTGGAAGTCCTTTTTTTCTTTTCTTTTTTAAAAAAATTTTTATTTATTTTTTATTGTGAACATACTGTACAGAGGGGTTACAATTACATGGGCAATATAATGAGTACATTTCTTATCAAGCATTGTAGCCTCCTCCTTTGTTTCCCCTTCCCATCCCTTCCCAGCCTCCCCCAACCCCCCACCCAATCATCTCCCCCCCACCAAAGTTGTAAAGTTCGTTTTTGACATGACAACTTGTACTTCTTATTGTTGCAACGGGCCCACCTGTATTCTTATTTAAACGACTTGTTTTCCCCTTCCCCTCCACAAATTATACCGACATCAAATACAGTGAGAGCAGGGGTTATACTATGGGGGAGGGACATACAAAGCAACAAAGAAATAATCTTATAAATGCGTTAGAAACAAATGCATGAAAGAAAAAAAACCATTTGAATACATATCTTAGGGTTCATTTTCTTAACATCACCTTATCTGACCTTTTCTGCTTATAAGGGAAACCATGGGACCTATGTTTCTTTGGGCTTGGCTTACTTCACTTAATATAATTTTTTCGAAGTCCTTTTTTTATTAAGTCTTGTTAATTTTGTCATATCACCTTACATTTTGGATTTAACATCCACTTATCAGGGAGACCAGAGAACATGTGCTGTTTGTCCCTTTGCTCTTGGTTTACCTGATTTCTTCTAGCTCCATCCATTTCCCTGCAAATGTCATTATTTTGTCATTTTTAATGGCTGCATAATATTCCATTGTATATAGATACCACAATTTTTGGATCCATTCATCTCTGGTGGGACATCTGGGTTGTTTCCATATCCTGGCTATTGTGAACAGTGCTGCAATGAACATGGAGGTGCATGTGTCCTTGTATACTGGTTCCTGTTCTTCAGGATAGATACCTAGAAGTGGTATGACTAGGTCATAAGGGAGGTCAATATTTAGCTTTCTGAGGATGCTCCAGATGCTTTCCATAGTGGTTGTATAAGTGTACATTCCCACCAGCAGTGTAATAGGGTTCCTTTTTCTCCACATCCCCTCCAGCATTTGTCATTGGCTGACTTGTGGATGTGGGACATTCTGACTGGTGTAAGGTGGTATCTCAGGGTTGTCTTTATTTGCATTTCCTTCACAACCATTGATGGTGAACATTTCCTCATGTGTTACTTTGCCATTTTTATCTCTTCTTCTGAGAAGTCTCTCTTTAGTTCCCTTGCCCATTTAGTAATTTGTTTGTTAGGTTTGGGAGGGATTAGTTTCTTGAGTTCCCTGTATATACTGGATATTAACCCCTTTTCTGATATATTGCTGGTAAATATTTTTTCCCAGTTAGTTGGTTGTATTCCTAGCTTGGTTGCTATAGCTTTAGCTGTGCAGAAACTTTTTATTTTAAGGTAGTCCCATTTGTCAAGTCTCTCTCCAATTTGTTGTGACCCTGGGACTCTGTTCAAGAAGTTACTGGTGTGGGGCAGGGGAGGGGAAGGGGAGAGGGGGGAGCTGGGAGGATTGGGTATGGGGGGTGGGGGGAGGATGGGAAGGGGAAACAAAGGAGGAGGCTACAATGCTTGATAAGAAATGTACTCGTTATCTTGCCCATGTAATTGTAACCCCTCTGTACAGTATTTTCACAAAAAAAAAAATAGCATGAAACAAAAAAGAAGTTCCTGCCTGTGCCTATAACTCTGTCCTGCAGTAGTTTCAGAGATTCAGGTTTGATGTTAAGGTCTTTAATCCATTTTGAGTTGATGTTGGTACATGGTGATAGGCTGGGGTCCACTTTTAGTCTTCTGCATGTGGCTGCCCAGTTTTCCCAGCACCAGTAGTTGAAGAGACTGTTTCTTCCACTGTATGTATTTGGCTCCTTTGTAAAATATCAGCTGGCTGTAGGTATGTGGTTTTATTTCTGGATCTTCTATTCTATTACATTGGTCTTCAGGGCTGTTTTGGTGCCAGTACCATCCTGTCTTTGTTATTATGGCTCTATAGTAGAGTTTGAAGTCCGGCATCAAGATCTCTCCCATGTTGTGTTTTTTGCCTA
The DNA here is from genome assembly GCF_024711535.1 of Dipodomys merriami. Lineage (NCBI taxonomy): Eukaryota > Metazoa > Chordata > Mammalia > Rodentia > Heteromyidae > Dipodomys > Dipodomys merriami. Next base: position 56,989,571 of record NW_027205603.1, read on the forward strand.
GAATTGTTTTGGCTATTCTAGGTCTTTTGTTGTTCCATATGAATTTTTGGACTGTTTTCTGTATTTCAGAAATATATGTCATTGGGATTTTAATAGGAATTGCGTTGAATTTGTATATTAATTTTGGCAGTATTGCTATTTTCACTATATTAAGTCTGCCTATCCAAGAGCATGGAAGGTCTTTCCACTTCCTAGTGTCTTCTGTAATTTCTTTCTTTAAGTTTCTATAGTTTTCATTAAATAGTTCTTTTATAACTTTGGTTAGGTTAATTCCTAAATATTTTATTTGGGGGGGTTATTGTGAATGGGGTTGCTTCCTTTATTTCCCTTTCTGCTTGGACATTGTTAGTGTACAGGAAGGCGTCTGATTTTTGTGGGTTGATTTTGTATCCTGCTAGTTTTTTGAAGGGATTTATATAATTTCTAAGAATTTGGAAATGGAGTTTTGGGGATCATGAAGGTATAATATCATGTCATATGCAAAAAGGGATAGTTTAACTTCTTTCCCTATGTGGATCCCTTTAATGTCTTTTTCTTGCCTTATTGCCCTGGCTAAGGGTTCCAGGACTATATTGAAGAGTAGTGGAGACAGTAGGCATCCTTGCCTTGTTCCTGATTTTAGGAGAATTGGTTGAAGTTTTTCCCCATTAAGTATAATATTGGCTATTGGTCTGTTGTATATGGCTTTTATTGTTTTAAGGAATGTTCCTTCTATTCTTATTTTCTCCAGAGCTTTTATTTTTGGGGGGGCGTCCGGTCGTGGGGCCTGAACTCAGGGCCTGGGCGCTATCCCTCAGCTCTTCAGCTCAAGGCTAGCGTCTACCACTTGAGCCACAGCGTCACTTCTGGCTTTTTTCTTTTTTCTTATGTGGTATTGAGGAATCAAACCCAGGGCCTCATGCATGCAAGGCAAGTGCTCTACTACTGAGCCACCTTCCCAGCCCCTTCTCCAGAGCTTTTAACATGAATGAATGTTGTATTTTATCAAAAGCCTTTTCTGCATCTGTGGAGATAATCATGTGATTCTTGACCATGGCTCTATTGATGTGTTGGATTACATTTATTAACTTACGTATGTTAAACCATCCCTGCATCTCTGGGATGAAGCCTACCTGTTCGTAGTGTATGATTTTTTTTTATGTGTTTCTGTTAGCTAGAATTTTGTTAAGGATCTTTGCATCTGTGTTCATCAAGGAGATTGGTCTGTAGTTCTCTGTTTTGGTTGGGTATTTGCCTGGTTTGGGTATGAGTGTGATATTGGCATTGTAGAATGAGTTTGGGATAGCTCCCTCCTCTACTTCTCTGACGAGCTTGAGGAGTATGGGTATTAGTTCTTCTTTAAAGGTTTTATAGAATTCTGTTGTGAATCCATCTGGTCCTGGGCTTTCCTTGTTGGAAGACTTCTGATTGCTTCCTGTATCTCATTGTTCGATATTGGCTTATTTAATTGATTTACTTCTTCTTTGCTCAGTTTGGGCAACTTGTATTTCTCTAAAAATGCATCAATTTCTGCTAGGTTTTCTTTCTTTAGAGAGTATAACTTTTGAAAATAGTCCTTTATAAATGCTTGGATGTCTTGGGTACTTGTGATTTTTCCCGTGGTACCCCTGATCTTGTTAATTTGGGTTTCCTCTCTTCTTAACTAGTCTTGCCAAAGGTCTATTAATTTTATTTATTTTTTCAAAGAACCAACTTTTTGTTTTATTAATTTTATTTATAATTTCCCTATTCTCTATCTCATTAATTTCCATTCTTAATTTGTGTATCTGGCACCATCTAGTAAAATGTTTTTTACTAGCTGTTTAATTGCAACATGAGATTATTTACTTGGTCTGTATCTATTTTCTTGATGTGGGCACTGAGGGCGAAATTTGCCCCGCAGGACTGCTTTTGCTGTGTCCCACAAGTTTCTTTGTGATGTGTCCTCATTTTCATTGAATTCTAGGAACTTTTTAATTTCTCCTCTAATTTCTTCTGTTACCCAGGTGTTGCTTAGAAGTGTGCTGTTCAATTTCCATGTATTTGAGTAATTTCTGCGGTATGTTTTATTATTAAGAACTAGCTTGATTCCACTGTGGTCGGATAGGATACAGGGGATTATGTCAATCCCCCTGTATTTGTTTAAGTTCATTACATGAACCATGATATGGTCTATTTTAGAGAAAGTTCCATGAGCTGGTGAGAAGAATGTGTACTGTGTTGTTTTAGGGTGGAATACTCAGTAGATGTCAGTTAGTTCTGCTTGAAGTATGGCCTCACTTAATTCGGTAGCTTCTTTGCCATTCCTCTGGTTGGTAGACTTGTCCCTTTGGTGAGAGTGGGGTATTAAAATCTCCTAGTATTATCGTATTGAGATCTATTTTTTTCTGAGTTTGAGAGTATTTGCTTAACATATTTGGGTGCTCCAATGTTTGGGGAGTATACTCCTCTTGGATTGTTCCCTGTAGTAATATGTAGTGTCCTTCCTTGTCTTTTTGTATTGATTTTAATGAAAAGTTTATTTTGTCAGATAGCAGGATTGCTACTCCTGCTTTCTTTACTGGGGGCATTTGATTGGTAGATCCTTTTCCAACCCTTCACTCTGAGTTTGTTTGTATGTTTGGCTGAGAGGTGGGTCTCCTGAAGGCAACAGATGGATGGGTCATGTTTTCTGATACAATTTGCAGTTCTTTTTCTTTTGATTGGTGAATTAAGACCATTAATATTTAAGGATATTATAGAGAGATGCATTGTGGTCTTGGGTCTTCATCCATCTTTGGACGGATGGGGTCCTAGGAAAGTGCGAAGTTTGAAGTGGGCTGCTAGCCCGTTCCCCAGCCTCCCTTAGCCGGGGAGACAATCAGATGCAGCGGGGAGTCAAGTCAAGCAGCAACTCATTTATTAACAGGGAGCATCCCCTTTTAAAAGTAAAAGACTGTGTGGGAGGAGAGGAAATGGAACCAACCAATCACTGAAAGGCCATACTTTATCATGCACCCAAGCTTCCATGAGTTGTTTACACACTGAACCTAAACAAATCCGGCTCTGCCCACTCAACTTCCTCTCAGGGCCATCTTTGCTACCTGTGTTCCCCACAGATTTCCCCACATTGTGGTCCCTGTCATTCCCTGTTTTCCTAAGTTTTTCTTCTTTCATTTCCTCCTGTGCTTACTAAGTTAGACTTCTATTAATACCTGTCTGGTGTGGGTCCCCGTTCCTGGTTGCTTTCTTCTGGCTGTGTTCCCCCTCTTAGTATTCTTTGTAATGCTGAGTTACTGTTTATGAATTCATTTAGCTTTTCTTTACTATTAAAAATTTTCAATTCTCCATCGAATGTGAAAGCTAGCTTTGTCAGGTATATCAGTCTGGGCTGGCAGTTATTGGTTCTTGTAAGAATTACAAAATGTGGACAGAGAAGTTTGGTATACTCATCACCCATTTCTCCCAATGGTGAAAAGCTATGTAACTGTAATACATTATTTTACTTACTTCAATCTGTTTACTTATAAAAGCCTGTATCTGACACAATTCAGATACATCTCCTTTATTGATTGTATACTTTTAGACCTTAACTTCCATTGTCATAATAGCCTGTGTTTGTTGCTATAAAATGTCTTATTTTAATAATTTTTGCCTCTCCTGCATAGGCTATGAGCTCCTTAATGGCAAAATCCATTTTTGATTCATTCATATTTTGGGTGCAAGCCCCAGTGATGGATAGATTATAGGCAAGGAACACTTATTGTAAAAATCAACTTCTAAATGAATATTTTGGAATGATAAATGAAAATATAATATAGTTGAATACAAAAGGTTCAAAAAACAATACATCGTGGTTATTTGAAACAAGGGCCAAAAATTAGAAAGGAGTGAACACAAATTCTGTACTTCATTACACACAGTGGATATCGTTGTGCCCTTTCTAGCCTTCATTCTGACTTTTCTGGACTACTTACATTGGCCTACATTCTTTTTTTCTTTTCTTTTCTTTTTTTTTTTTTTTTTGTCAATCTTGGGGATTGAACTCTGGGCCTAGGCATTGTCCCTCAGCTCTTCAGCTCAAGGCTAGCACTCTACCACTTGAGCTACAGTGCCACTTCCAGTTTTCTGAGTAGTTTATTGGAGAGAAGAGTCTCATGGACTTTGCTGCTCTGGCTGGCTTTGAATGACAATCCTCAGATCTCAGCTTCCTGAGTAGCTAGGATTACAGCATCAGCCACCGGTACTCAGCTGGCTTACGTTCTTGAGTTCAACAGCAGAACATTTGGTGGAGGTTCAGCAAAATGCTTTCCAGGGAAGACTGACCATTTGAGTGACTACAATTCACATAAAGGCTACCTCAAACTTTATTCCTTTGGAATATTTACTTTAAAAAAGCTTTTGATTTTCCTTCTAAATTGAAATAGAAAAGTTATTAATCAGAAGATGTTCCAGCTCTCCTATTACCCTATAAACCTGTTTCTTTTGAAAGCACCAAATGGTACAATTGAGAGAAAGGAAGTCTAAGTGATACATTGTGTGACATGATCCAGCCACACTGGAAGGTTACCTTGGATCAATATAGATATGGCACCTTAATTATACACATTTCTTCTTTTGCTAGAGCTGCTTTGAGTTGATAATTCTTTAAAAACAGAGCCATAATTAACACATCCTAAAGATATCAGACCTCTCTATATTTTCATTTCCTAATTCAGAGCTACTCTTCCAAGCAGATTTCTGTTTAACAAAGCCACTCCTGCTATATATTTGTCTTTAAAAAGACAAGTAAGAAGATAGACAAAACCTTGTAAAAATACTGAGATCAACATGGTTCCACTGGTGGCTCAACTTTTCAGGAAGTCCTGTAGAACAGTGGTTTAAAGCATATCTTTTAAACTTCAGGAAGACCTAATTTTTAATTCTAGTTTAACCAACTCTGCATGATTTGGTAAAACCATGCATAAAGAATGCATCACAGTTCTTGAAACCTTAACTCTAGCATCTGATAAATGAGGTTGAACATCTATTTCAACATGTAAGGGATGGATGAATGAAGAGGAAAAGATTGGTGGGAGAATGCAGTCAAGAATTCAATGTATATACTATAAAATTAAGAAGAGTGAAGAAAGGAGTAGCTAGGGGAGCTGTAGGTGAGAATATTGAAAGGTGTTGAAAGGCATTGAAAGACATTGTATTCATAAACTGCTGTGATAAATGCAACTCCCTTGTACAACTACTTAAAGATAAAATTTAAAAGCCCTCTATTTTAATGCCATGAAAGGTAGATGAGATAATATTGGTGTGAACTGTGGTACCTCACATGATAAATATTCAATGAAGATGAACAAGAAGGAAATGCAGAAGCAGCCAAGAAAGAAGAAGAAAAATAAAATCAGAAAGACCAAGAGAAGCAATAGTAGAAAAGAAAAGAAAAGAAAAGAAAAGGAGAGAAGTAGGACTTTATCCCCCTTACCAATTAATCCATAATCTTGTTTATGAATAACAGATCTGCATCACTGAATATGAGTTGTATTGGCCCACTAAATGGTCTATCTTCCATTTCTTCAACACTAAGATATTGTCTGTTTCTCTGGCAAAGTAGAATGCTATAAGGTAGTGATAGGCAATTTATTCTCCTAGGAATCTCAACGATATACATTTTACCTCTAACAGGTCAAGTCTTTCTCTGTTTGATCAAGATTTTTGCATTGTTAAAGGAAAAAGTTCTGTATATTTAGGAAATTATAAAAAACTTCAACATATTGTTTTGCTACTTTAGTTTTCTATATTAGCAAACAACTGATCAAAGTACTTAATAGTATAAAATTATTATGACATTGATACACATTGATTTCAAAATTGCCCAAGGATTTTCTGATGGAGAACTAGACTATCCTGGTTAGAAATATTTTACCCCTGTTATATGTGACCTTAAGAAAAGTAATAAGTTTATTTCATACCTGTAGCCTTATAGGATTATAACTAGTTCAGGAGTATTTTATTTTGAAATACAAGTTGAATAGTATTTAACAATATTGTTTTTAAGTTATGATAAAGTACATAAAATAATGCAATAATGTTTTATATCCAGTACCTAGATATAGAGAATGCTTCATTTTTCTAACAAAAAATAGACACAACCAAGCCCAATTTCACCTTCCCCTACCTCTAGAAGTGGCAACAATATTGAAGTTGGCATGTAATGGTTCTGTGTGACTGCACATTTTCTATGTATGTATACATGCATTTATCATCTGTCCTATTTTTGTTATTATATAGTGTCATAAGTTATATCTTTCAAGCTTATTCCTTTTGAATATGATTTTCTGAATCTTTATTTTTTTATTTTCTAAAGTTCAAGATGTTGCACATGGAGGTTACAATTTAACACATACAGTCTGAGTCCAGTTGACATTGAATATTCTGAACATATTTTTCCCATTCCTTTTTTTATTTATCCACCACTAGCCCTGCCCCATTCTTTTTTTTTTTTTAATGTCAGTCATAGGGCCTGAACTCTGGGCCTGGGCACTGTCCCTGAGCTCTCCAGCTCAAGGTGAGCACAATACCACTTGAGCCATAGTGCCACTTCCAGCTTTTTCTGCTTATGTGGTGCTGAGGAATTGAACCCAGGGCCTCATGCATGCAAGGCAAGCACTCTACCACTGAGCCATCGTCTTAGTGATTCTTTTTTTTTTTAACATGTTAGAAACTTTCTTCATATTTATTTTTGTTTTTCATTGATACTGAATTTAATAACAAGCTGCTACCGTTCTTTCAATCAAGTTTACTTTGTTAAATTAAGTCACTTGTTCAAAAAGTTTACTCCATGGAGTTTCACTCCTGCATATAATATACTTTAGTAAACTAAATAGAATATGCCCATGTATTTGTTCACATAGGAGGTTGTATTTGGGTCTGAATTCCACACATGAGAGAAAACATGCAGTTTTTGTCTTTCTGGACCTGGTTTACTCCCCTCGGTATGATAGTTTCCATATCTATCCATTTACCTGCAAATGGCACAATTTCATTATTCCTACTGGATGTGTGTAAATATATGCATATATGTAAACACATATATATTACATTTTTAAAATTCTATGCATCCTTTGTAGATCATCTGGTCTATTTCCATAACTTTGCTATAACTAACTATACTGCAATAAACATGTATATGCATGTACTTTGTTGTATCCAGTCATGCAATCTTTGGAGTAAATTCCCAGAAGTTGTATCACTGGATCATAGGGTATATTTAGTTTTTTGAGGAATCTCCATCTGATTTCTATAGTGATTGCACTATTTTCATTCCCACGAACAGTGTATTAAGATAATTTCTTCCTGAATCCTCACTTTAAAAAAATTCTCTTCATAATTGCCACTCTAATGTTTCAGGTTACTGGATGCATAATCTCATATTTGTTTCATCTTCTGAGTTTTTACTCATGACTGATTGTTACTCATGTTTTTTGCAAATTATGATTGTGGTCTCCTCTGTAACTTTCTTTTCACTTTGGGAAATCTACATTTCAAATTATGCAAGTGTTCCTCCTGAGTGATTTTATTTTCTTCTGTCAGTCACACCATAATCCTTTTTTTGTCTTGGGAGCTCTAGAATGACAAGAATCATGTAAAATGAGTAACCAAATTCTAAGAATTAATTTTGCTGAGATTCTTCCCTCCCTATACCTAGCTAAGAAGAACATTCATAGCCATTTTCCTGGATCAATGTGTTATTGAGGTTCCTTCTCTATGCAGGATTTTAGCTCCAATATTCAGCCTCATTCAGACTTGAGTATATGATGTTACCCTTCATTTCTAGGGCTGCAATAATATCAGAGTATTCTCTTTTTTCTCTTTCTATCTCTCCTTTGTATCAATTTGTAACAACTACAGTTTTCTGTTAACTACCTAATAACCTCAGCTATGCATTAAAATTTATCAAATGTATTCTATCTACCATTTATAGGATTAAGTATTTTTAATATTTCCACTTGAATATGTAGGGTGGTTTCTGAGTTCTGAGTCCTGAGTTGTGATCCATGCTGGCCCAGGTAACTTCCACTGCTCTGTACTTGGCTGGCTTGAGTTTAGCAGTTGGGAGCAGTTAGATCACTGCTTCCAAACTTTGTATCTACACTATAAAATCAGTGTTTCCTTTTCCCTTTCTGTGTTACTGGGGATTGAACTCAAGGCTTTGTGCTTACTACAGCAAACACACCAACACTTCAGCCATGCAGCAGTCTTATCTATAAAAAAACAAAAATTACAGTATTTATTTAACTGGATCATCATTCCTGAAGGGACTGATTGCATCATTTAATTTTCTTGTGTGCTGTTTGCCATTCATTCAATGCCTCAAATAAGTTATATGATTTTTAAAACTACTTTTGTTTTTGGCCATCATATGGATACACCAGAGCTGGAATCACATTACAATGTAAAGAGCTTAAAGTTTACTACAATTAATCCATGCCTCTCACCTCACCCCACCCAAATCATGGTCTGAGCCCAGCTCAAAACTTAAATTATATAATGAGGTATTTGTTGATTTGCCTACCTCAAATCCCTCAAAGTATGTATATCATATCATATACAGTTCCCTATAGATTATATTCATTAAATCAATTTCATCATGATTCGTGACAGATAAATCATATCTGCCACAAAACCTAGTTTTTCTCCTAAGGGAACTCATCTTGAAAACATACTGAATTTGAGCTATGTAGAAGAAGACTTGATTTGCCATTCTTCAGTAATAGCAGAAGTGAGTATACTGGCTCTAGGATAAAATCACTGGCATGGAAAGTTCAAAACTCTCCCTTCTGTTCTTCCTTAAAGCAGAAAGCAGTAATAAAAAATTAGGAGTGTAATAATTTCAATGCATTTGTGAATGGGTCTTTTAATTACCTGAAAATTGAAATCAAGACTTTAAACTTAATGGCTAATGTCTTTGACAGCCAGAAATAAAGAAGGAAAAACAAATTTGATATGGTCACTGTTCTTAGAATACATGAGAATAGTTTTGAGACTACCTTTATTTCTCTCTTTGGTTTGTTCCAAATGAGTCAGGAAAGAGCACTGGAATTAAAGTGACAAGTTCCCATGTTTCATGCTCAAGGCAGTCATGGGAGCAACCAATCAGAGGGGAATAAACAAAACTCCATGTTAAAATTCAGAAAATGACAGCAAATTTTTGAGATGATGAACTAGGAAAGGCAAGTTCCAGGAAATGCTAATTGTTATACATATTACATGCCAGGCACTCTTAATACTTTATTCATACCAGTGTTTTTAATTCCTGTAACAATTCTAGGAGTTAAGAGTTTCTGTTATGTGAGACAACTGAAGTAAATATAGATTAGATAATGTAATCAACTACATCCCACTGAATGTCAGTGCTAAGGTTCAAATCATGGCTCTTTGGCTCCAGATTCCAAGTTCTATGTGAAGATGAAGCTTTTACTTAAACACAGGGAAAAGGCATCAATTATGCAAAGAAATATCTATGATAATTATAATCATAAACAATTATTCATAACTTTAACAATTAAAAATTACAATTTTGTTATAAATCATTAGTTATAATTATAACTTTTGTATAGTTATACATTATGCTTTATGAATTACAAATTATTTATAATCATAATAACTATGAATATTAACTTATAATTAAAATTAAAATATTTTATAATTATAAGTAATTTAAATTATAATTTAATTTATAACTAAAATGATAAAATTTTATCATCAAAATATAGTACCTTAAAAAAGCCCTCATCGAAGAAGGAAAAAAACCTCATATTCAAAAACTACAAAGAACTTGTGTGAGTCAGAAAGAGAAGATATGAACTAGTGGAGTTATGGGTAACTAAATATGAACTCCACAAAAAAGATACCAAAATAGTCCATAAAAAGGGTAATACAGGCTGGGTGCTAATAGCCCCTTCCTATATTCCTAGCTTCTTTGGAGGATGAAATCTAAGGGTCGTAGGTGAAAGCCATTCTGGAAAAGAAAGATTGTTAGACTTTTATCTCCAATAAACAACCAGAACAACCTCCTTTGGTCTCACTGTGTAAATGTTTAGAGTGTTGTTTAATTCATCATTTCCAAGCATAATTATCTATCTTTTACTATCCAATTGGTTTACTTGTAGACTTATAGGCACATTCTAATTATTACAAATGAGGGAAACCATGCAGCATATATTTCTTTGGGTCTGGCTTACTTTGCTTTATATCATTTTTCCCCAAATCTTTCTATTTCCTTATGAATGGGGAAATGTTATTGTATCTGATGAAAGAATAGAATTCCATTGTGTATATATATCACATTTTCTTGATCCGTTCATCTACTTGGGGCATCAGGATTGATTCCATATCTTAGCTATGGTAAATAATACTTCAATAAACATGTTTTACCTGGTAGCTTTAGCGTGCACTGGTTTATGCTCATTTGGATAAATGCCCATGAGTAGAATTGCTGGGTTGTAGGGAAGCTCTATATTAGTCTTTTGAGGAACTTCCATACTGCCTGGAATGGTATGAATGAGTGATTAAATGAGTTTACATTTCCACCTACAGTTTAGTAGCATTCTTTTTTGGCCATTCACATGGTGAGACCAAAGGAGGATATTCTTAGGACAGGATTACAAGGGCTCAATAGCTATGTGCAAATTATTATATAAAATGATGCTTATCCAAATGAACTCCAAGAAGTGGAAATAAGAGGGTTTTTTTCTTTTCCTTTTTGTAGTTCTTGTCTTTTTCTTTTCACCCCTTTTGTGGCTGTATTTGATTCCCTCTGTACATCACCTTTACAATAAAAAAGAAAAACATTGACAACAATAACAAAAACCCAGAACACCAAAAGTGGAACTGTGGCTCAAAGTGTTAGAGCACTAATTTTCAGCAAAAAGTGCAGATATAGGGCCCATGTCCTGAGTTCAAGCCCCACACTGATTAACTAAATAAATAAATTAGATAGATAGATAGATAAATAGACAGACAGACAGACAGACAGACAGACAGACAGACAGACAGACAGACAGACAGATAGATAGATAGATAGATAGATAGACAGACAGATAGATAGATAGATAGATAGATAGATAGATAGATAGATAGATAGATAGATAGATAGATAGATAGATAGATAGATAGATAGATAGATAGATAGATAGATAGATAGATAAATAGAACAGTATATACATGAAAAAGAACTGAATGTCTTTAATGTCAGGAAAATCCAAATAAAAATTATAATAAGAAAGTATACACTTACAACAACTGCTAGAATTAAAGACTGAGAGCATCAGTGTTGGCAAGGTAGTTGACAGATGCTAGATGCTAGATAGATAGATGGACCGATATATAGGATAGAGAGAGAGAGAAATTTATATTAGTTTCATCTGTGATTAACAGAAGCAAAGTTTATCAAGAACAAAAAAAGTGTCTATCACCAGTGATTCTCCTGGCTACAAACCCACCAGTGATCAGGTTCAGGTAATATGCCATCTCATTATTAAATATTTACCATAGAAGTAATGAATCCAATTTGAAATTTCCTTGTTCGTTCATTCCTCCCTTCCTTCCTTCCTTTCTTCATTTCTTCCTTCCTTTGTTTTCTCTTCTCTTAACCATCCTTTCTCTCTCCCCTTTTCTTTCTTTCTTTCTTTTCTTTCTTTCTTTCTTTCTTTCTTTCTTTCTTTCTTTCTTTCTTTCTTTCTTTCTTTCTTTCTTTCTTTTTCTTTTCTTTCTTTCTTTTATACTGGAAGTGGAACTTAGACCCTCCTTCTTAGTAGGCAGTTGCTCTACCACTTGTCCAAGCATTTGCCTTTCTTACTTTCCAAATAGGGTCTTGCATGTATGTCTCAGCCAGCCTGGACCACAATCTGGCTGTTTATGCTTCTCTGATAGCCAGGATGACAGGTGCACACTACTGTGTCCAGCTGTTGATTGAGTCTCATGCTTATACCTGGGCTGGCCTCAGACTTCATTGTTTCTGATCTTTGCCTCTAATTGCTAGGATTACAGGTTATAGTCAGTGATGTCTGACCTAAGTTCAAATTTGTAGAATTAGTTTCCACTAGTAGCTCAGAATTGAGCTTTTCATAGTCTCATACTGGATGAGAATGGATATACATAGTCATTATTCTCAACACACACACTTACATATGCTATATCATATCAAAGAAAAACTGTTTTGTCTAAAAATTTTTAACTTTAGAAAATGACAGAAAAATAGGGTGCTATGTACCCATGGGGAGGTTCTCCTCCCTGGGAGTTACATGCAGAAGGTATAGAGTGAGGCTAATATCCTTCCCCTGCACCACCCATCTGTTTCCAAGTCTGGACACTGATGGCTCAGGACTGTAATCTTAGTTATTCAGGTGGCTGAGAGGCTTGCCATTCAAAGCCAACCCAGGAAGAAAGGTCCATGAGATTCTTATTACCCACTAAAAAGCCAGAGTGCAACTGTGGTTCAAATAATAGAGCATCAGCCTTGAGCAAAAATGTTAAGTTACAGTGCACAGACCCCAAGTTCAAGTCTCAGTACACACACACACACACAAACACACACACACACAGAAAGAGTACTTCCAGGAAGTCTTAACATCTAGCTATGACTGGAAGAGCCTAGGTTGGTTAGTGGAAGGTCTAGTAGCTGGGTCTACAGAGTTAAGGCTTCAAAAATTTAAAACAATAGCAATAGCAATCTTAAATTTAAATATAAAAAATCTTTTTTGTTACAGATCTTTCTCTAGCTTTCTTGGTAATTTGGTTAACTGTTAGAACCTATTTTAGTCTCATGACTTATGGTAGATCTCTCTGAAGTTCAGTTTCCTCTTCAACCTTGTTTGTTTTATACAGTTCTTAAAAAAATAGTTGGACAAAAGATGAAAAGTCCTTTAGTATTTTTATTAAGGCTTCTGCTAATGTGCTTCACTAGAACATTCTCTTCTCTCTGGTCTTTTTACTACCTTCCTGAAAGCATTGGATCAGTCTCCCACAAAGGGAAGAAGCATCTCTGCAGCTTTGGTTTCCTAAAATGTGCCCGTCAAATATTGTATGTAGTCTGTTAGGAATTATAAGAAGAAGAAGGAGGTTTTCCAGGTTTGGTTTTGGGAGAACCATCCCAACTTTACCTTATTTGTACACTTTTGTCTGGTATGTCACTCAAAATGTCATGTCCTTATACACTGGGTATCATCTCACTGGATTTTCAGATGCCAACACTGTGCTTGAGAGGGTTTATAATTTATTTATGAAGCAATTGGACAATAACACATGACTATCCCATGGAACTACATATGAAAGCTTAAATATCCATAGCATGGAAGACATGAAGAAATTCTTATCTGATAGCAATTTTAAATATCATCACATATTGCTACAAAGATCACCTGTGTACCTCTGACACTATTCTTCACAAGAGAGAGAGGATTCATCTAGGGGAGGGCAGAAATGGTGACTCTCAGCAGCTCCAATCACTGAGGTCAAAACAGGCAAAGGTTGTGGATTCCACAGGGCAATAGTTGAAGCTCAAAATGGCCCTAACAAATCTGAATCATCAAAAAGCCAAGCCCATGCAAACTATGGGAAGAGGACCTCAGGGGGTAAAGATAAGTAGCTTAGCTATCTATGCCTTTGATCCAAGTGAGAAATAAATTATTGAGCAGAGTGCAAGACCATGTACTCTGTGACATATTGCAGCTTATAGCATTTATTTGCTTTTGATTCATGTTTAATCATTTCTGCATCACCTCTGCACCAACCTGGCATAGATCTTCTGTCTGTTTTCATATCCTGGGCTCATTTACCCCTATTGTGAATACAATTACTCAATCTTGCTTCCTAACCCGATATATCCTTCACTTTTATTGTTTTGGTTATCCATGACCTTCCCACAGTACAAATTCTTGATAGAGTTCCTTTGAAAGAAACAATATTGCAGTCAAATTCTCTCCAGTCTCAGGCAGTAAGAAAAGGCAGAACTACTGTACAGTGGTCCCTTTGAATAGCCAACAAGCAAAAACAAGTCAATATTTAATGTAACTTTTTAATTGCAGTAAATTGTTCCTTGTCCTCACACACTTTGTCCCTGTTTGGTGCTGCCTAGGAAATTTCCCAAAGCAGTCAGAGCATCAAGAGGAATGAGAAGGACATTGTTGCCCACTCTCAAAATTATATAGTTCTCTATCACAAATATTGCCACTAAGCCTTACAATATGAGCAAACATTTTTGAACAATGAAGCAGAAGGAGGGGGTTGCCTGGCACATTTATTTCTCGCTCCCTTTGCAGTCACTCATGATCTCTCTTCTATCAGTGATCTCAATTTTCCCATGTAGTCTCCACTTTCCAGAAGAAATTTTAAAGAGAAAAATGGCCTTATTGATAATTATACAGGAATGACTAGTATAAACCAATACTGTCTGAAAATAAGCAGGACATGCTCATTATTCTGCATACAGATATGAACATCTAAGAACTCAGAAATCAAGCTGTTCTGTTGCAAATCATGGAGTAGACATCACAAAACAGTGGTCCCGATATCTTTATTGTTCTAAGGTTCTCTTCTCTCCCAGAATCCAGGCAGATCTTTGTTTTATATTTTCTTTGTGATTGAATTCAGATACTAGTTTTCCTGTGTAGACTCACCTTGATCTTTCTCTTCATGCTTAAAGTAGCTTCCATGACTACTAGTTTCAGCTGCGCTAAACAACACTCCTTTAGGAATGACCTTCTCCTCAAATCAATTAGTGTTGTTCTACTGGATTCATTCCTTCTCTCGTTCTTACTACTTTACAAAGGAAGACGATTCCATATTTATCCCTCATCCATATCCATTATGGATAAAAATCACAATTATACTTACCTCTTTTTTTTGTTTATGCTACTTATGAGGTTTGAACTCAGGGACTGGGTGTTGTCCCTCAGATCTTTTGCCCAAGGCTGACATTTTACCACTTCAACCACAGTTCCAAGTCTGGCTTTTTTGATGATTAATTGGAGAGAAGAGTCTCACAGACTTTCCTGCCCAAGCTGGCTTCAAACCTCAATCCTCAGATCTCAGGCTTATAAGTTTCTAGTATTAGCAGCTTGAGCATTGGTGTCTGGCTCTATATTTATCTCTTTTTAAAAAGTTTAAAATATTTATTGTTATTGTAAAGATGATGTACAGAGAGGTTGTTTCATATGTCAGGTAATGAGTACATTTCTTTTTGGACAATGTCACCCTAAACTTTACCTCTTGAAGACAAAGATTTTCATAATACATAGTGTCATTTCATATGCACAGCAAGTTCACAAAATATATTAAAAATATATCAAAGTCATTAGAAATGAGAAGCTGAATCTCTTTTTAAAAACCTAGTAACTTTGGATGCCCTGCATGTGAGCCCAAATCTTCCAAAAACAATTCCATAGAAATACGGGGAAATTCCAGAATTGTGATTATTTTTGAAACTAGTTAGGCACTCATGTACTTCATTGGATTTTCTTCTCTATGCTTACCTTTATAGGCCTTGAATTTCACTTTATCTCCAACTCAAGTCTGGAAGCAAATAGAACTTTTTAGGGAGATGGGAAGTAACCTATGTTATCCATACTTCTGCCATTGCCAAACTGCAGCCACTGCTACTATTTTCCCAATTGTATGCACTGTGAATTATCTATCCTTGGAACAGTACCCCTGATAGTGGATGCTGGACTTTCCTGAAACTATTATTACCTCACCCAATACTGGCAGAACACAGCCATTCTGACCTGGAGACAGGTTTGACCTTGTTATGGTCCTTTGGCTGACACTACTGGCATTTTTCTGCCTTCTTAAGCCAAAAAAACCTGACCTTCCTCTTGGGTTGACATTCAAATTACTTCTCCATGGCCCTCTCTCATGTAGAAGAATTCTCTTTTACTCTATTGCTCTGTCACATAACTACTGTTATCTCACATGCTTAGTTAGATTAAATTCACTATTTCTCCCTTCCCCAATAAACCTATTTCATTGCAGATCTTGTTCTGATATTTTTAACTTTATCAATAATGTTAAGCTTTTTTTGTTCAGTGAAGATGAACTCAGAAAGACTGTGGCATACAAGTGGCCAAGGAGAAAAATATAGAAACGTGGAATCAGGGTTGGGAAAATCTGTCCTTACTGATAAGCAGATGCTATAGGAAAGGTGGTGTAGAACAGAGAACATAGTTACATATGAGAGGACCTGTAGGAGAAAAAATTGCTTCCCAAATGATACAATTCTGTTCCTGATATGAGCTTAAGGATTTCAACTGTGGGCCAAGTAGTTTCCACTGATGACACAGATTAAGTAATATTATCACTGTAGTCATCAGTATCCTTCATTTAATATCTCAGTTAGAAACTGGGCATTTGGAGGGAATGAATTGGCTAACAAGGAAGAGAATAACAGAAAAAAAAAAGGATCAGAAAAGATACCAGACTTCTGGTGACACAACTGAAACAAACAAAACCAGGTGTTCAGCTGGAGACTCCTACAATAGTATCCTTCTCTATTAGTGTTGGAGAGTAACCATCTAGGATCACTGGAGACTCTTAAGGATTGCTGAAGGGAAGAAAACCACTCAAGCTCTTCCTTATTAATGGATTTGGGGGAAGTGTTTCACAATGCAAGTATTACGTACTTTAATCAGATTAGCCTGCTCTATAGCTCCCTTTCCATAGCTCCCCTCCCCTCTAGTATTAATAGCTTTCACTGCGTTTCATTATTCCATCTTCAAATAAACACAAAGTGTTTGATATTATTTGTATTCAAAATTCCTTACCATCTTTCCCTCTTGTCTATCCTCCTGTATTCAGATACCATATGTTATGTTGTGTTATGTGTGTATCTATCTATGCATATTTATTAACTGTAGAACTAAATTCCACACGTGAGTGAAAACACAAGGCCTCTGCCTCATCATGGGTTACTTTGTTTAACGTGTTCTCCAGTCCTATCATTTTCCTGAAAATGATAGAATTTAACAAAGCTACAGTCAGTAAAGTTATGGAAGCAGACTAGATGCCCTAAATGATGAATAAAGCAAATGTTGTATATGTTTCTACTGTATAACTAAAGATTATTTATTTGTTTATAGCGATATTTTCTTTAATCATCTTATCTTAATTTTATATGAATCTAAATATTGTAAGCATATAATCTTCGATATATTTTTTCAGAGTGGTAGGCAGAGTTGAGTTTGAGTCTTTACTGCTTAGTGAGAAAATCAAATAAACTCTGAGATATCTTGGCTCCAGATAGCTCTTATCTGTCTGTTTTAGGTATATTGTCTAAGAGATTAACCAAAACTTGATAATTACATAGTATGTTATTTGCAAACATTAATTTATATAACCACTGAGGGAATTTATTACATTATGTACAGATTTCGTCCAATTCTGGGCAACATTCACGGTTATGCTAGAAATCCATGAGTCAGGAATAGTGAAAATTCTTCGATCAATGGATCAAAGGTTAAAGGAGATATGTTATAGAAAGTTGAAAGATAATCCTTTGTTCTCTTTCATTTTAAATTTCTCTGTAGACTTGCCTTTCCATCCACTTTCTGAGGAAAGAATGATTCCAGAAAATAAGAGTAATAAATACCTACTGTGTATATACTATGATCCTGGACTTGTGGTAAGACTGAAAAAATCAGATATGAAACAAAAGGAAACATGGTGTGAAACCATGAATTTTTCTTGATTATTGTATTATGTAAAAGGTTATAGATTCCCAATACAAGGTATTAATTAAAAATGTGATTATTAAGAGTAGGATACAGTATTATTAGTCTCCTCTTAGACTTGTGAGAAATGTATTTTTTCTTTTTATTTTCTTGTGTTGTGGACCTTGTCTGTAAAGGATTATCAAAGTAAAGTGCATAGACAAAATATCATGCTATTATCCTTAAGCTGTATTTATTCTCCTACTTTGTCAGAAAAGTACTATATGTTGTCAGAACTAATTGATATTTACAAGTTAACTTAAATATCAATACAGCAGAATGAACAAATGAAAGATGTCATGTTTGCTTAGAAAGTAACCAAAAAATGCTTCCTGGGAAAGTTGTTTAACTTTCTTCTGTCTACAAAGAGAGTTGTCAACTGGAAAAAGTTCAGGAATAGGAGTTTAAAAAATTCAAGTTGAAAAGAAAACTACTAAGAAGCTTAAATGTGTTGTTGAAAATGAGAAAAAAGAGGAGAGAGGATAGATGAATAAAGAGGAGTGGATGAATACAGTCATAATTTTGAATGTATATATGTGAAAATTGAGCCAGGTAACTTGATGGCAAGCATGGGGTTGGAAGAGATGTGGTGGAGAATGATGGAAAACGTGATATTGATCAAGATGCATTGTATTCACAAACTGATAGGTTGAATTAAATCCCCTTTGTACAACCACTTGAAGACAATAAAAACTATTTAAATAAGTAAATAAAAGAAAGCAAGAAAAAACATTTCAGTTCCTGGACTTTAGGCAAATCATTAGATATTGGTTCAGAATTTGGTAACCAGATGATTTCTAGTTCATAGGGCATTTTATGAAACACAGATAATATCAGAATGCCAAATATCAGAAACTACACATTCTTTTCATTCAATCAATATTCACAAACTCAACCAGGTATTAAAAATATTGATATTTCAAAAGATATACAGTATGTTTACTCAGTAAACAATTAAAAATTGTCTCTATATTCACTACAAACAATGTTTGGTTACAAACAATGTAACTAAGAGGCTGCATTCTTTGGTCACATTGTAAGAAAATATTCTCTGAGCAAAGCAGTGCGTACTGATCATCCCAGCTACTCTCATGGTGGCCCAGGGGACCTAAAGTTAAAAACCAGTCTTGACAAAAGTAGTGAAGACTTGTTTCAAAAACAAAGTAAAAGCAAAAGAAAGGATTAGGATATTAGGTCTAGCTAAAGTGGGAATATTTCTTTTACATGTATGAAAAGCCACTTTCATTCCCTAGACTTGCAAAATAACAAAAATAATAACTTCAGTAAATTACTTCCCTTGTAATTTATATTAAAAAGAAATTAAAATACAGTCTATACATTATATTTCTGCACACTCTACCTCTGATCCATGTCTCCAGACCTTGTTTGCCTAGGAACATGCATTACCCACATTCCACCTATTTCAGGCTTCATTCACATTGTAATTAGGACACCACCACCCACAACTCTTAGCTGGAAAAGGGATTTTGTAAATTTTCCTACCTAGTTTTGCCTCAAATCGTGATCTCCCCAATCTTATTCATCCAAGTAGTTATGATTTCAGGATGAGCCACCAGCACCTGGCTCATTTTTTTTTCCACGTTGCCAATGCAGAATTTACTGCAACATTAACGGCCTTAATTTCAATACTGGGGGAATTCCACTTTGAACATTTCTAATGTTAAATAATTCTTTCATTTGTGGGTTAAATTCTACATTATAAATGTTTTATACATTTAATACTTTATTACACGTAATAGTTTCCTGTATTTTATTTAGTAGTAAATTTTGTTTCATCTGCTTTTATACATGAATTTTGACATAAGGTTTTGAGTAAGTTTTTACTGGTTTTATTTGTTCTATTCTCTTTGCTTTGGAATAGTTTATAAAGCATGTGAATTTAGCAGTTCTTGGAATCTTTTTAAGAGCAGATCTTGTACTATCATTACAATATCTTTAATTATCATTGTTATTTGAATTCTCTGTTCTTTTAGGATTCAAATTCACAAATTTCTCAAAAAGTAGCTCTTTAATCCCTGTTTCAATTATTTGTTTGAATTATTATGCTTATTCTTTTTTTCTTTTTTTTCAATAAGTTTTGTGTCCTGAACCTTGTATATACATTTTTCTAATTTGGGGAGCAGAAGGCAAATAACAAAATGCTGAAATAAGGATACAGGTTGACCCATTGTAACAATGAGATGTACGACACTTGGAAAAAATTATATTAAGTGAAGTAAGCCAGGCCCAAAGAAACATAGGTCCCATGGTTTCCCTTATTTGCAATATCTAGTATATGTATGAGTCAAGCGGAAAAGGTCAGATAATGTGATGTCAGGAAAATGAACCCTTAGATATGTATTTTAATGTTTTTTTCTTTCATGCATGTGTTTCTAATGCATTTATAAGATTATCTCTTTGTTGCTTTGTATGTCCCTCCCCCACAGTATAACCCCTGCTTTCACTATATTTGATGTCAGTATAACTGTGGAGGAGATGGGGAAAAACCAGTTGTTTAAGGATACAGGTGGACCTGTTGCAACAATGAGAAGTACAAGTTGTCATGTCCAAAACGAGCTTTACAAGTCGGTGCGGGGGGGGGGGGGGGGGGGGGAAGGAGGGAAGGAGAAGGATTGAGATTGGGGGGGAAGGGGGAAGCTGGGAAGGGATGTGAAGGGTAAACAAAGGAGGAGGCTGCAATGCTTGGTAAGAAATGTACGCATTATCCTGCCCATGTAATTGTAACTCCTCTGTACACTATGTTCACAAATAAAATAAAATTAAATTAAAAAAAAAAACTTTACAACTTTGGGGGTGGGGGAGGGAGGAGTTGAGAGGTGAGGAGGGAAGGGATGGTAGGGGAAAAATAAAGGAGGGGTATCAATGCTCAATAGGAAGTGTACTTGTTTCCTTGCTCATGTAACTGTAACTACTCTGTACAGTATTTCTACAATAAAAAAAATACAAAAATTGCCGGGTACTGGTGGCTTACACCTGTAATCCCAGCTACTTAAGAGGCTGAGATCTGAGGATCATGATTCAAAGCCAGCCAGGGCAAGAAAGTCCAGGAAGCACTTATCTCCAATAAACCACCAGAAAACTGGAAGTGGTGCTGTGGCTAATGTGGTAGAGTGCTAACCTTGAACTGAAGAGCTACAGGACAGCACTCAGGCCCAGAGTTCAAGCCCCATGACCAACCAAAAAAAAAAAAATCAGTGGCTCATATCTGTAATCCTATCTACTCAGGAGGCTGAGATTTGAGGATCATGGTTTAAAGCCAGCCCAGATAGAAAAGTTTATGAGACTCTTTAATTAACCATAGAAAACTGTAAGTGGTGCTCTGGCTCAAAGTGGTAGAGTGCTAGTCATTAGCAAAAATAGCTGAGAGACCGTGCTCAGGCCCTGAGTTCAAGTCCCATGATTGACTGAAAAAAAATCTAAATAGTTTAGCAAACTAAATAAATACACATATCTTACTTTGAAAAAGGTTATCTACCAGAAAACCATACCAACCACCATAATGTTGCAACACTAGAAATATTCCCAGGACAATTAGGATAAGACAAAACTTTTTCATTACTATACCCGATAATTCAATAAAACAAGACAATAAAATGAAGACATTAAATAGTGTTATTTGAAGACAACATTATTGCCTGCTCAAAAGTCCAAAGATAATCAGCTGAGAAACTGTTAGTTAATATGAAAATGCAATGGACAATCAGCATAATTAATCAAAATCTTAACAAATTCAAATTCAAAGAGATGAACAAAGTAAGAACACTTAAAACCTTTAAGCAAAGGTATGAAATTTTATTGTAACAATGAGGATAGCTGAATAAACAGAAAAATAACCCACATTCATAAAAAGTAAGACCATTTGAAGCTAAGAATTAGCATGAAATTAGCTATGCATTTAACAAGTTACAAAAAAGAAATGGCAAGATGACTTTTCAATAAACTTCAGGTAACTCCAAAAATCACTTGAAAAAGTTTATACAGGAAAAGCCACATTAAGGGGGAAAAATAAGAAATGATTTTTAGCCAGTATGAAAACCTCTTACAAAGGTTGAAGACTCAATCATTGAGGTAGAGTTTTAGAAATAGACAATATAGTGGAACAAAAAAGTTCTAAGAAACTTCAATTTGTGTTTTGATATGTAGTTTTAGTAAAAGAAATTCATTTTGTCAGTAGTGATACATTCTGCTGCAAATAGCACAGAGACAATTGATGATTCAAACAAGGAAACAGAAATCATTTCGAAATCACAGCACATACATGAAGGAACTGTCAGAAATTCATTTTATAATTTTGGTGAGATGAAAGTGTTTACTATATGAAATTTGTAATGGGATGACATAAAGGAAAAGACAGAAGTTTTTACCATATTAAAATTAAGAATTACTTTATGATAATGGAACAGGGAAACATCTAGAAGCTATTTTTTAAGAGGCGAAGATTAAGGATTATGATTAAGTGGGATTAAATGGATTGAAGAATAAACATACGTGAAGATGTAACAATTCAATTCCCCCTATGTAACTATAACTAACATATGCCAATAAAAATTCCTGAAAAATTAAGAGTTGCTGAATAAAGTAAAATAAAGTGAAAAAATAAAGTGATAATACTGAGAAAAACAAGGATAGATTTATACTTAGAGTTACTTTGTTTTCAATTTTATCTTTTTAATTTTAATTATATTGCCATGGTGCTATACAGAGGGGATACAGTTACATAAGTAAGGTAGTGAGTACATGCCTTGTTGAACTTGTTATCCCCTTTCTCATTGATCTTCCTCTTTCCTACCCTACCCCATCCCCTACTATTACTTATTTAAGAGGTGAGGATATATATATCTACCATGTATAATCTTTCTGAATTAAATTTTTATTATCTTTAAATAGGTATATAAAGGGGTTTCAATTCAACTCAATATGTGGATTTATGAGTCCAATGCATCCTGACCAGTTTTCAGTCCTTCTATCCCAACCCTACCCATCCTTTGTGTTACCTAGTTCCTCAAAATCTTAAAGCCCCCAACAACAAACCCTCAGTGTAATGTCCGCCCAATTAATAAGTGGGTTAAAGATTTAAAAGAGAGACTTCTCTGAAGAGGAAATAACAATGGCCAATAGACACATGAAGAGAGGTTCCACCTCCCTAGCCATAAAAGAAATGCAAATCAAAACAACATTGAGATTCTACCTCACCCCAGTTAGAATGGCTAGAATCAAGAACTCTAATAACAACAGATGCTGGAGGCGATGTGGACAGAAGGGAACCCTATTGCATTGTTGGTGGGAGTGTAAACTTGTTCAACCACTTTGGAAAGCAGTATGGAGGTTCCTCAAAAGACTCCACATAGAGCTCCCCTATGACCCAGCAATCCCACTTCTGGGCATTTACCCAAATGATCACAAACAAGACCATAATAAGCTACCAGCACAGCTATGTTTATTGCAGCATAATTTACCATAGCTAAGATATGGAACAAACCCAGAGGCCCCTTGGTAGATGAATGGATCAAGAAAATGTGGTATGTATACACAATGGAATTCTATGCCTCCATCAGAAAGAATGAAATTGCCCCATTTGTTAGGAAATGGAAAAACATGGAAAAAATTATATTAAGTGAAGTAAGTCAGGCCCAAAGAAACCTAGGTCCCATGGTTTCTCTTATTTGCAATAACTAGTATATGTCTGAGACAAGCAGAAACATTCAGATAAGTTGATGTTAGGAGAAATGAACCCCACGATAAGGACTCAAATGGTTTTTCCTTCTTGCTATTGTTCCTAACATATTTATATTTCTTTGTTGCTTTGTATGTCGCTCCCCCACAGTATAACCCCTTTTCACTGTATTTGATGTTGGTATAATTTGTGGAGGGAAGGGAAAAACCAAATTGTTTAAAGAGGGATAAAGGGGGACTCAATGCAACACTGAGATGTGCAAGACCTTATGTCAAAAAATGAACTTTACAACTTTGGGCGGGGTGAGGAGGATTGAGTGGGGGGGGGGGTGGCGGGAGGAGGATGGGAAGCAGTGGGAAGGGGAAAAAAGGAGGAGGCTACAATACTTGATAAGAAATGTACTCATTATCTTGCTCATGTAATTGTAACCCCTCTGTACAGTATTTTCACAATAAAAAATAAAGAAATCTAATAACAACAGATGCTGGAGGGGATCTGGACAGAAGGGAACCCTACTGCATTGTTGGTGGGAGTGTATACTTGTTCAACCACTTTGGAAAGCAGTATAGAGATTCCTCAAATGACTCCACATAGAGCTCCCCTATGACCCAGCAATTCCACTTTTAGGCATTTACCCAAATGATCACAAACAAGACCATACTTAAGCTACCAGCACAACTATGTTTATTGCCACATTATTTACCATAGTTAAAATGTGGGACCAACTCAGATGCCCCTCAGTAGATGAATGCATCAAGAAAATGTGGTATATTTATTTTTTTAAATAAGTTTTTTATTGTGAAACTACTGTACAGAGGGGTTACAGTTACATGAGCAAGGTAATGAGTACATTTCTTATGCAGTATTGTTGCCTCCTCCTTTGTTTTTCCCCTACCATCTGTCCCTCCCACCTCCTCAACTACACCCCCCACCTCCCAGTCCCCCACCTCTCCTACCTCACCTAAATTGTAAAGTTTGTTTTTTGCCATAGTGTCTTGTACATCTCATTGTTGCAATGGGTCAACCTGTATCCCTCTTTAAACATTTGTTTTTTCCCTTCCCCTCCCCAAATTATGCAAACATCAAATTCAGTGAAAATAGGGATTATACCATGGGGGAAGGACATACAAAGCAACAAAAATATCACATGGCATCTTATAAATATGTTAGAAACAATAGCAAGGAAGATAAAACCACTGTGTCCCTATCTTGGGGTTCATTTTGCTTAATGTTATCCTATCTGACCTTTTCTGCTTGTCTCAGACATATACTAGTTATTACAAATAAGGGAAACCATGGGACCTACGTTTTTTGGGCCTGGCTTACTTCACTTAATATAATTTTCTCCAAGTCTTTCCATTTCCTAAAAAATTGGGAGATGTATATGTCTAGGACAAGCAGAAAAGTTCAAAAGCTATGTACATATGACCATATAAGATGATACTAAGCGAAATAAACCCCAAGATGAGGACACAAGATGTTTTTATCTTTGGTGCTGTTGTTTTTAATGTACATATAATGTACTATTTTACATTTATTTATTTATTTATTTATTATTTAATTTAATGATTTTTTTGTTTCTTTTGTATGTTTTCCCCCCAGGGTATAACCCCTATTTTCACTGTATTTGATGTCAGTGCCCTGCATCTTGTATATAATTTTTTCTAATTTAGGGAGGGGAAGGGAAATAACAAAATGCTGAAATAAGGATACAGGATGACCTATTGTAACAACCTGATGTACAAGATACTATGTTGAAAATGAGCTTTACAACTTTGGCTGGGGATGGGAGGAGTTGGTGAGGTGGGGGAGGGAAGGGATGGTAGGGAAAAAACAAGGAGGGATAACAATGCTCAGTAGGAAATGGAGTTATTACCTTGCTCATGTAACTGTAACCCCTCTGTATAGCAGCTTTACAATAAAAAATATATAAAAAGTTACTTAGTTCCATGTAAAATGATTTTACTGATCTAAAAAAAAAGATAAATGACATAGCTGAAAAAAACCAGTGTATGAACAGGAAAGGGTTATACGCAGAAGAGATATGAATGTCCATGAAAGCAAATGAAAAGATGATCATTCTCTAGTATTCAGATAAATGTAAATATCAACACGTAATATTTTTGTTAACCAAGTTTGGACAGTTTGCAACTATTAAAAATATAAAATAGCATTCTGTGTTGAAGTTTAGATGAATTTCATATTCTTTTTGTGTTGAAATAAATTGAAATGACTATTGTGGATAGAATAAATTTCTACACATAAATAAGATCTCACCAACTTTGCCACTGGGGAAGGGTTAGGGAAGAGATTGAATAGGAAATAAGAGCAGCAATCACTTTTAATAATTCCATACTATTCCATGTTTTAGAGTAAGAATGTTTGTATGAATTAGTTATTTTAAAAATAATTAGTTTGCATTAGAACTGGCTACAAAAGTAGAAAGAAAGTGCACCACTCTTGAAACCCACATGTATTCATTAGAGTTCACTTTGATGTCAAATGAGGACACATCCCCCTGGAGCTGTGCTCTCATTTGTGAGAAGACAACAAAGAACCATAGCTTTCTCACACTCTTGATGTTTGTTACTAAAACTTCTGCAAGCATCATTCTCTTTTCCTTCAATAAACACAAATTCAGCTTCTCTGTGGAGTCCCAGAAACTTCTTGGTTGTTTCCACAGCATATGCCTCACCAAATCAGACTTCAGTTAATTGAATTTGCTTTACAGCTGCTACAATTCTTTTGGGCCATTAAGCTTATAGGGATCTATTGGACATATAATTTTATGATGTCATATTCAAGGGGAAAAGTGAGGAATCTTGAACTTGCATAAGATGATGGTCTATTTCTAAACAAATTTAAGGAAACTGCTACATATCTACATATCTATTATTCCTTTCTCTAAGTAAACGAAAAAGAAAAATGCTGTCCATCTATTATACTTGGCAAAACTCCAAGTGAGGCTTATTTTTTTACATTTATTTTTATTATCTTTAGTTGTGTCACAGGGTTTCAGTTTGGCATATCAATTGATGTGCTAATGCATCTTGATCAGAACCAGCCCTTCCATCATTCTTCCCATTACGCAGGCTTTATCTTAATGCTGGCCTAATTTTTGCCTAAATATACACTGCTAATACAGTGAGAGCAGGGGTTATATCGTGGGGGAGGGACATACAAAGCAACAAAGAATTCATCTTATAAATATGTTAGAAACAATCGCATGAAAGAAAAAAAACATTTATAATTTCATATTGGCAGCACAAAAAGGGTTAAAATTAAGATTCAAAGTTTTAGCAAAGGAGACAAGCAAACTCAACCACATTCAAGTAAGAGGAAGAAAACAAGAGAGAGAGAAAAATCAAGAAAATAGAAAACAAACAACAGAAAAAGACAGTGAAATCTGCCTTTTAGACAAGACTAATTCGAGTAGGGTAGAGGTTTAAAAAACATAGCTTACAAAAATAAAAGATCAGATATGTACAAGACGTTATGTTGAAAAATGAACTTTCCGACTTTGGAGTGGGATGGGGGAGAAGATGGGAAGGGATGGGAAGGGAAAACAAAGGAGGAGGCAACAATGCTTGTTAAGAAATGTACTCCTTACCTTGCCCATGTAATGGTAACTCCTCTATATGGTATTTTCACAATAAAGAATGTAAAAAATAAACAAAAAAAATTAAAAAACCAAAACACACACACACACACACACACACACACACACACACATATATATATATATATATATATATATATATATATATATATATATATATATACTGCTAAGTACTACAGAAGAAAGTTACAGAATTATCCAAATAAGTACCACTAAAAATACAATTAACAGCCCAAACTGGACTTTCACATCTCTTTTTTTAAATTCTTTCAAAGCTTCCTGCTACTCAATCTCAGAGCCTGGTATGCTACCTTACCTGAGAAATTAGAAATATAGGCCTTTCCATTAAGGAAAATTTCAAGCTATCAAACTAACCAACCTCCCCCACCATCATATTGGATTACAAGAGATGTTTCTCTTCCAATCTAAGATGACTAGACTTCACCATGATCGGAGTCCACGTCCTCATTATCTTCACAGTTTCTGCAATCTAATAATAAGCCTCTTATCACTACATCTCTCTTTTTATTGATTTCTTTCTAATATTAAATATGATTGGATTTCCCTCCCCCCACCCTTCTCCTCATTTGTACAGGTCCTCCTTATTTGTGCTGGTACCAATTGGGGCTTGAACTTAGGTTCTTACACCCTTGCTCACAGCTGGCACTCTACCAATTAAACCATGCCTCTCATCCTCCAGTCTGATTTTCAATTCTTATATAAATAAAATGATTCCTGAATCCCACATCTGTCTCCAGCTTCCATGTTCCTTCCCTTTCCAGTCATACTTCTGAAAACTCATGGTCCTTTTTAAATTATAAAACTGTTTTTAAGACAATGTCAAAGAGTTACTCATCCCATATACTTCTTTTTAATGAATTCATGTTATCATACACTTCTTTCTCTATATTCAAGTAGGGAATCTCCTGTTGGATTATTTTCTTGAGTGTGATTGATCAGAGTATGATTTTGGCTCTTTAATTAAATTGAGAAAAAAAAGTATTTACATATATGTGTGGTATAGGAGAGAAAAGAATTGAGAAATTGAGAGGCTTTCCTATTATCTAATCTCCCTTTTAAAAATATCATTGGATTGAGGAAAAGAGGAGAGAGTAAGTGAAAATGAAAAACCCACAAGATGAGTCTATTGCTCAGTAAAATCTGTAGATCAATATGGCAAAGGTAGAACACACCTTGCTCTTTAGGTAAAGCTTTGGAGAGAGGCCTTAGAAAAATATGTCTTCAAATACGAATCATCAATGAGATCATCAATGCTCATGTCCAGTATCAAGTGAGAGCCTTGAGATTTAGGCATGAAGAGGGGATATTCATGAGACATCGTGTATGTATCTTTAAGAGAGAACCTCTTTCCTTGGATTCTCAACTTCTAAACCTTTGGAAGAACTTATTCGGACCTAACAAGAGAAGAAGCTTCCAAAAGAAATGAGAGTCAGTTGATATTATCCTGATGGAAAGTGGAATTGGAATAGCCAACAGTATCCAGTTTAAACAGAAGTCAAGATAAATGACATCTCATCTGACCGTTTCTGTTTGTCTCAGACATATACTAGTTATTGCAAATAAGAGAAACCATGGGACCTAGGTTTCTTTGGGCCTGGCTTATTTCACTTAATATAATTTTTTCCAAGTCTTTCCATTTCCTAACAAATGGGGCAATGTCATTCTTTCTGATGGAGGCATAGAATTCCATTGTGTATATATACCACATTTTCTTGATCCATTCATCTACTGAGGGGCATCTGGGTTGGTTCCATATCTTAATTATGGTAAATATGTTACAATAAACATAGTTGTACTGGTAGCATTATTATGGTCTTATTTGTGATCATTTGGATAAATGCCCAACGAATTTATAACTTGGGGGGGGGGTGAGGAGGATAGGGATGGTAAGGGGAAACAAAGGAATAGGCAACAATGCTTGGTAAGAAATGCACTCATTATCTTGCCCATGTAATTGTAACCCCTCTGTATGGTATTTTCACAAAAAAAGTATATATATAAAAATAATATATCTATGTAAGAAAAAGATAAATGGCATCTTTCTTATTAAACTTCATTGCTATGTCTTTGATATTTTTGTTTTCAAATTTGACCCTGCTGCTAGACATAACTTAGTTTCAATTCTTTCATTTGCCTGTCCTCTTTTCCCCAAGTTTATGTCACTGAAATATTCTACTAACTTCCTAGCTCCTCTTTAATCTCCTTTATCAATTCTTCTTGTTGTTCTTTAACTCATTTTAACTCTTTTGTTCATTAAACAAGTGTTTCTTTAGCAGCCACTGTGTACTTGGCACTATCTAAGAACTGTTCATACAAAAAGGATCAAATCAGATCTGGCTTCTTGTCTGAATAGAGTTTACACAGCCTTGTGTTACCGTCTGAATAAAGTAAAGAGGATCCAAAGTAGACGCAGGCAGAGAGGAGTTGCCCACTCTTCAGTCACTCCATTAGATTTTGTCAACAGGTTTTGATTCAACTACCTGCTCTACAGTAATGATTTGCACACTGCCAAACAAGCCATACAACTTTTAGAGTTTGGGACACCTTTGTCCATCATCTCCTTTCAAATATCCTAAAATATCTCAAACTCAAGATGTCAAAAACTTGCCTGTCTTGCTTATTCTATGTCTAACGTATGAAAGCCCTAGGTTCAATCCCCAGTACTTCCCCCACATCCAAAAGAAGTATGAATCCCAGAGTTACCTTGTTGGTAGGGACATGAGGAACCTGAATGGAAAACAATTTATCTTCAGGTCCCAATATACATTGAAATAGTCCTTAACAAGGCTTCTACTTAATCCATAAATTAATTACATTCTCTGGATTAGTTTCTTCATCATGGCCTACTTCCTGTGGAGTCCACCAAAGAATGTTAAATGATGTAAGTCTCCCAAATTAGTTCCAGAGTAAAATGTCATTTAACATTTTTATTTCTAACAATGTTTTTTCCTCCCTCCCTGCCTCACCCCTTCCCTCTCTTCCCTCTCTTTCCCTTTCTTTCCCTTTCTTTCCTTCCTTCCTTCCTTCCTTCCTTCCTTCCTTTCTTCCTTCCTTCCTTCCTTCCTTACTTCCTTCCTTCCTTCCTTCCTGCCTTCCTGCCTTCCTGTCTTCCTGCCTTCCTTCACCCTCATTCTCTCTCCTTTTCTTCCTCCCTCCCTCACTTCTTTCCTTCCTCCCACTCTTCCTTCTTCCCTCCCTGACTTCCTCCCTTCCTTCTTCCCTTCCTTCCATTATTTTGATGCTACTGAGGTTTGAACTCAGAGGTAATACTCTACCACCTATAATAAAGCACCAGTCCTGCTTTTTGATGGTTGTTTCTAGAGACAGAGTCCAGCAGACTTTCTGCGAGCTAGCTTAAAACCAACAATCTCTGGATCACAGCCTCCTGAATTGCTAGCATTACAGGCACGAACCATCAACACCCAGATTCCACTAATAGTTTCCAAATTTGCCTGATATTATCTGCAACAGATTAGAGATGGAGCACCCCTCAAGAAGCTCTTGGTGTAATAAAGATAAGATGCAAAAAGAGAAATGAGCAATGACCTAAATGTGTGTGTGTGTGTGTGTGTGTGTGTGTGTGTGTGTGTGTGTGTGTGTGAACACACACACACATACAATTGATATCCTTGAATACTCTATATTTACAATGGGTTTCCTTTTGGTACTTATTCAGCAAATACCAAATGAAGACATATTCTGTACATGAAATTGTACCATTAAATGGGAGGTTGGTGAATAAAACATTCAAACATGACCTTTGCCAAAATATTGCCTGATTTAAATTTGAGCCAAGGGATCCCAGTGAAAGGCGAGTTGACAATCTTCAGAAAAATGCCACCATTGCTAATTAAAATCTGAGAGACAAGGCTCTGTTTTTACCAAAAGAGGCTTAATGGTAGCTGTGTTTAAATAAGTCACCATGCATAAAATGATCCAATGTTGGAAATAGTCTGATTCTGCTTTATAATCAAAGAAAATGGGAAAAAATTCTCAGAGGAAATTGAAAATTATGAGCTTTCCACTCGTTGACTAAAGCATAAATTTTCTTAGCTTCTAACTAAGCAATTGGCTATTTCATATTATTACATACCAACATCACTGTTCTCCGCAATGAATGTCTAATTAGTCAAAGATAGTGCAAACTGCCATTTGTTTTCAGGAAATCTCAGGAAAGTAAAGACAATATGCTCTATCCTTGTTGCAATTAACATGTATAATATGATAAGCTTCTCTCTCCCTCTTGCCCGATTCTCCCCCGATGGGATGTTATATAAGGTGAAGGAGAGAAAATTAGGTCTCTGCAACAGAGGTACCATTTATGGAGGATCTATTGTTTCCGTTTACTATTATAGCTAATTCTCATAAGAGCCCTGCAAGATAAACATCATTATCCACATTTTACAAATGAGCACTGAGCTACAAAGAAGTTAAATAACATGCCCAAGGCAGCTGGAAGGCGGTTGAGTCAAAATTTAAACTTAAGTGTTCTTGCACCATGCTGTACTACATCCAGTAGCAGAAGGTGCTAGTTCCAAATGTAGAAACTGCTTTGTTTCGAGGTTACAGGAGGCCAGCCTACTATCTTAGGAAAGATGTGGGGCAGAGCTGGCCAAGATAGCTATATGGTTGGCCCTGAATAAAATGTGGCATAAAATGTGCATACTGAATAATAGTACTGGTTCCTGCTTGTGTCATAAGAAGCAGTGTGTGGAAGAGATGTCCCAGGAAATGGTGGTTGGTTGTGCTAGGAAGCATGGGAGAATTGGGGAGGGGAGACCCTTTCCTTTCCACAATTCAGAAACCCACTGAGAGAAATTTTTCTCCTGAAAATAGCCAAGAGATTTTGGTTTCTAGGAGAGCACTGTCGAGGAAAATCCATGAATTCCCAGGATGCAATGGAGTTTAAACACAACTGAAGATAATGCTGGACCTCCCAGGAGCCTCTCCACATCAATGGAGATGCAGCGTGCTAGAGTGGGAATACTTTTTTTTTACCTTGTTTGGTTAAAACTGCATGTAATAAATTCATGAATAAAGTGAGCGCTGCATGAGGCAAAAGAGGTAATATCCATCTACCCACTGTCATGGGGTTAGAAGGCTTCTTTAGCATTCTCATGTTTCAGTTTTTAGTTATCCTTAGGCACAGGATAATTTCAAACTGGGGAACAACACATTTCCTGGTAAATATTCATCAGCCCTAAATTCATATGACCTCTTCACAGAAGAAACAAGTCACTATTTTGAAATGCTTCTTTGTATTGTCATATTTCTCTATGTCTTCACTCACTTTATTCCATCTCCTGGAAATACCTCCCATATCAGACTTGGGTAAATTCTTTTGGTTCTTCAAGAGTCACTCAATTAAAGTTCATGATTATGGTCATTCTAACTGGGATGAGGTGGAATCTCAATGTTGTTTTGGTTTGCTTTTCTTTTATGGCTAGGGAGGTTGAGCATTTCTTCATGTGACTATTGGCCATCCTACTTTCCTCTTCAGAGAAGTCTCACTTTAAGTCTTTAGCCCACTTAGTAAGGAAGCAGTTGTTTCTTTGAGGATTTGTTTTGGGGGGATTTAATTTTTTGAGTTCTAAGTACATTTTAGATATGAGGCCCTTGTCTGTTGTATGGCTAGTGAAGATCTTCTCCCAGTGTGTAGGCTTTCTGTTGATCTTGCTAGCTAGGTCCTTTGCCATGCAGAAGCTCTGCAGTTTCATGTAATCCCATTTTCCAACCTTTCTTTGATTTGTTGTGCTTCTGGATCTTTATTAAGAAAAGAGGGAACAGCTGACACTAAGCAAAAGGAAAGAAATATATATACCACTTGATGTGGAAGAAATAGCTGTATTGTAAAAATTCATAAAATTCAGAAACTTTATAAACTACAATAAATCCAACTTGCCCCATGAACGTTAGAATGTCACTTTAACTAAGTATCACTATCTCACAAGACTGTAAAATTTGTGAAATTTATGTAATCAATCACAATAAAAATGGCAACTCTTCTAAAAAGAAAAGAAAATTTCAGCCTGTGCCAAGGAGCCCTAGAGTTTCTTTTATTCCTTCCTGTTATGTTTTCAGGGTATCTGCTTTGACTTTGAGGTCTTTGATCCATTTGGAGTTGATTCTGATGCTGTGTGATATGTAAGGATCTAGCTTTAGTTTTCTACAGATGTTTAACCAATTTTCCAACACCATTTACTGAAGAGGCTGTCTTTCTTCTATCCTGTATTTTTTGGCTCCCTTATCGAAGACCATACTAAAGTTACCAGCACAACTATGTTTATTGCAGCATTATTCATCATAGCTAAGATATGAAACCAACCCAGATGCCCCTCAGTAGGTGAATGAATTAAGAAAATGTGGTATCTAGTTAAATCAATAGATAGATAGATAGATAGATAGATAGATAGATAGATAGATAGATAGATAGAATGGAATTATGTTTCCATCAGAAAGATGACATTGCTCCTTTGTTAGGAAATGGAAAGATTTGGAAAAAATTATATTGTGTAATCCACCAGATGCAAAGAAATATAGGTCCCATTTTTTCCTTTATTTGCAACAATTAGTATATGTCTAGGATAATCTTATCAAATGAGCAAAAAGCTCAAAAACTATGCACATACAAACATATAAGATGATGCTAAATGAAATGAACCCCAAGATATGGACACAAGAGGTTCTTCTTTGCTGTTGATTTTAATGTATTATGTGATTTTTTTGTTTCTTTTGTTTCTCCCTATGGTATATCCCCTGTTTTCACTGTATTTGATTTTGGTGCCCTGCATCTTGTATATGCATTTATCTAATTTGGGGAGGGGAATAACAAAATGCTGAAACAAGGACGCAGGATGACCCATTGCAACAATGAGACTCACAAGACACTATGCTGGAAGTGGACTTTACAACTTCAGTGGGGGGAGGAGTGGAGGAAGTGAGAGAGGGAAGGGATAATAGGAGAAAAACAATGTTCGACAAGAAATGTGTTCATTACCTTACTCATGTAAATATAACCCCTTTTTGCAGCACCTTTACAATAAAATAAAATATATATTTTCAGCTTATCTCTAATGATTCGTATGTAAAAGCATTTATACATATATAGTGATAAAAAGCATTTTATTTATCTGCATATATTTGAGTCCCCTATTGAATTACAAGTAGTTTAATTTATCTTCCTATGCAGATTTGATTAATAAATAGATCAAATAACCTCCACATATGCTGGAATTATTCTTTGTTTTATTTACTTTTACTGAAAATTGAGATCCTGTAGTACATTTGTCTTTTATTCTTCTGGCTCCTGATTTTAGGGACATGTGTAATTATATTCCAGAAGCCCAAACAGAAGACATAGGAACAGAATTAGAAGGGGTGGCTGGAGGACTAGAGGAGACAGCGCTGAGGGCAATTTTTGTCAGGCATTCTGAAGTAGGAATCATTTGTTTTTAGCACAAGTGCTTTTTAGCCTTTTCTGTCAGAATACAGCAAGACACACCACATTTGAAATGTTACCGGAAAAGGATGAATACAGTAAATTAAAAAAAAATATATCTCCCTGCACACCATCCAGCATTTTTCAGAGATACTGTAGTTCCACCAAAGTCAGCACTAAACAGAGAATGAATTGCTGAGTGCAGCGTGATGCTTGTGACATCATATGAGGTTTACCCGGAGGTTGCCATTTATTCACTCTTTGCAGCTTATGCAACTTCTCCACGCCTCACTCTACCTCCAGGAGAAGAGCAGCAGTTTCAAACAACATAAGCTATTTTAATGTCTGCATCAGAGTCAGTGCTAATTAATGTTGCCTCCCTACCTTTGAAAAAATGGTGTATTTTAATTTTATGAATCAATAGTAGCCAGCAATTTTCTCAAATTTTTCATAGATGCAGTTGGAAATTATCTTTGTTCCTCAGACTCCTTGGTTTGCAACATACAGCTTGCTATCTGGTTGAATATATAGGAGACAGAATTTGTTGTCCTTGAGAAGAGAGTAAGGAAAGGATCCAAACATAAAGGCAGTAATATTCTCTCCTGATCCAAAGGAAAAAAGGAAATGTTCTTTTCTAGGATATCTTGAGAGAAAGCTACATGTTTCTTGTGTTATTGGTATGACTGTATGTTTGACCTAGGTACCAAAAATATTAATATTTCAGTATAGATCATCATATGGAATTTGAATATGTGTGCAATTGGAAGCTTTCAAATATTATTTGTGCAATATCCCTTTTTCTGTTCAAGATAAATATGCATAGGTAAAGCTGAGGTATGGCTGAAGTAAAGTACCCCCTATTATTATTAGCAAATGGGTTATTCTGAACTTTACACTTCTAAGTAGTAAATGTCACTTCTGGGTGGCAATAATGTCTGAACTCACCCTAGAAAAATGCTAGCAATGATATAATACTCTCCCTTTGTATGTAGTGTTTTCTTAACACCAACACAGTATGTTATGAGCTTTCCTTCGCAATTTTGAAAGGTTAACTAAATTGTTGAGCAATATTTTAATTTATTCTAATTTGTCTCAGAGGGACTCATCCTTCTAATAGTTTTGAATATCTTTGCATGCATTAAAGTACATTAAAGTCTTTTTATTGTAATCAAATACTCATTTATGGCCACATTGGAAATTTAAAGCCCATTGTTAGCCAAATGTCAAATACTTCAGAAATTTTTGCATTCAAGGTCATTTTATGGTAGCTAAAGTCATCTTACTCGTATTATATTATCCTGGAAAAGAAAATCCTTGGTTATTCAAAAATCCTATTCCTGTCTTTTAACTGGGTACTGATAAAGACTATAGTGCTTTTATGGATGTGGAAGTATTGCCAAATGAATTCCTCAGACTTCATTTTTTTTAAGGCAAGTCAGACCTTATTTTGTATCCTAAGAAGAAAATTTGCTGAACTGCAAGTATAGAATCAGAAGACCATATGTTAAAGTAGATTGTTACTATACAAGCAAATGGAACACTGCCACCACCATAAGACACTTCATTACTTCTCATTCACAGGAGACTTCATGGTTTTCCCACAAGTTATAATATTTTAAGAGAGAGCAACACTTAAAGAATAGCACATTTTAAGATCGTTTCATGCAGTTATGTGAGAGCTTAGTGGACAGAATGAACATCATAGGAAGAAAAGAAAAGAAGCTCTCATTCCTGAGTTGTAAAGTCAAAGGTATGTTACCAGCCAGGTGTACTTTTTCTGCCTTTTAGAATTGCAGATGGGAGAAAATCCCAACAAAAACACACTTCTGAAATATTAAAGCACAATTATCAAAAATCATGATCCTACAAGATTTTATTTAATCCATTAATTAGTGAGAGAATCAATAAAATGTATGATTGGTCAAAGAACATTTATATTGCTAAAATAGAGAAGCAAAATATGAGATAAAATTGATAATTTTGATTTGTTAAAAAGAAACCAAGAGATTCCATATAGTCCAAAAGGTAATGTTTTTAACATCATTTCTTTTCAGTGAACAGAAACTATTTTTATTTTTACTGCATAAAAAACTTTCAATCAAGTAACTTTATTAGGTCTGAGATATCTAATCAGTAATGAAGAATGAAATGAACTAAGTACATTATTCTAGACAACCCTTGAATGGCCCTTGACCCACATAATACTGAAAACACCTTTTTGTCGTTTTTTTAAATCATTTTTCTGACTAATGAATTATTCAGTGTGTACTTCCCCAAAGCAAACTGATGTATAAGCACTACTGTGAGTACTGAATTCTTATTTCACTGTCTTGTGTAATAAAGAATTGTAGAAACACTGCTCAACATTCCACCAGCATGGAAAAAAGTTGAAATACCAATTAATAGTTAGCATTAGAGTGACATTTTATAAGTACTTTCTGTGAAGGTTTACTTTGAGTACTTTGAAGCTACTGCCTATTTTCACAACACATGCATTTCCATAATCTTTGAAAACTCAGATCAGGTAGACACTGTCTAGAGTGAACACCAAATGCATAAAGGGCTTTCTTCTGAAGTACATAGACCTAATAAGGCTTACATTATCTCAAGGTTAGGTAATTATTTTATAGTGCATACATTGACATGCCATTGTATGTTTGTCAAGCTTTCTGTTTCCCCAAGGAGCTGCTGCAATTTCCCTCACATGTGCTGAGCTGGAGCACATAATGAGATGTCATCTCCCTCATGAGTCCGTAGTCTCTGAAGCCAGATTCATTGCTTTGAGAAGCTCTGGACGAGTCCCTCAAACCCTTTACTTTCTCACTTCTAAAATGAGTCAATGAATTCCATTGGGTGGGATGTGAAATTCACATCTGCAATCCCAACTATGCAGGTGGCCTAGATAAGAGAATTGGTATCAGAGGCCAGCCCAGGCAAAAGCACATGACCGAATCTGAACAACAAAATACAGGTAAAATAACTCAGAACATGGCTCAAGTGCTTGAGCATTTTCCAATGAAGCATGATGCACTGAGTTCAAGCCCCAGTGCTAGAAAAAGGAAGAAAGAAGAAAAGATGGAAGGAGGAAAGGAGGGAAGGAGGAAAGGATGGAGGGAGGGAGAAATGAAGAGAGGGAAGACAGAAGGAAAGAAGGAAGGAAGGAAGGAAGGAAGGAAGGAAAGAAGGAAGGAAGGAAGGAAGAGAGGGAGGGAGGAAGGGAGGGAGGAAGAAGGGGAGGGAGGGAGGGAAGGAAAAAATTACTTTTCATAGAAAGTTCCTGTGAGTTCATTTCTGGGTCTTCAGTTCTATTCCATTGGTCCTCAAGTCTGCTCTTGGGCCAGTACCAAGCTGTTTTGATTATTATGGCTTTGTAGTAGTTTGAAATTTAGTATTGCTACTCCTCCTGCACTGTTCTTTCTAAGGATTGTTTTTGCTATTTGGGGTCTTTTATTGTTCCATACAAATTTTTGGGTTGCATCTTCTATTTTATTGAAGAATGAAGTTGGGATATTGATGGATGTCACATTGAATTTGTAGATAGCCTTTGGCAGTATTGCCATTTCAGTGTTAATCCTCCCAATCCAGGAGCCAGGAGAATGGGAGGTTTGTCTATTTCTTTAGTTCTGCTTTGATTTCCTTTTTCACATTTTTAAAGTTTTCACTGTATTTGATTCCAGTGTTCTGCATCTTGTATGTACATTTTTCTAATTTGGGGAGGGAAATAGCAAAATACTGAAATAAGGATACAGGATGACCCATTGTAGTAATGAGATGTACAAGACACTGTTGAAAACGAGCTTTGCAACTGTGGGTGGAGGGAGGGAGGGAGGAGTTGGGGAGGTGGGGAGGGAAGGGATGGTAGGGGTAAAACAAAAGAGGGGGCAACAATGCTTGATAAGAAATGTCCTCATTACCTTGCTCATGTAACTGTTACCCCTCTATACAGGATCTTTACAATAAAAAATATATTTAAAAAAGAAAGTTCATGTGAGAACTAAATGAATAATTCTTTGTCACTTCAGATATTGCTTATAGCATCATAATGATGTTACTATTGAATAATGATGAAGTATCTGTTCCTTTAGGTCAGCTTAGTCTCTCATGCTCTCCTGTATTTCCTTCTCTTGAAATCGAATGTTTCATCCTGCCATTACAGTTTAACAAATTTTGCTTTTGATAGATCTATAGTCACTTTTTGATCACGCTGTGATCTGTATTCATTTTCACTATGAGACATTTAATCTTAAATACAAATTATGAATTTGGCTCCCCAAATCTTTAATCTTTAGTGTCTTTGATACACAGTGGGCTCTGAGGGGAAAGAGAGATATTGATACATTGAGCTCATCTTGCCCAGCTCTTTAACAAATCTGAAATCATAAAGTGCCAGGCCCCAGGCAGCACTTGGTCCGTGAACTGGGCTTCTACTGGCTTCTACTCTTTCAGGTTCCAACGTTGCTTCTGCTACTGCTGTTGCTGCTTCTGCTACTGCTGGTGGGGTTGTGTCACAGTTGGAGCTATATCTGCCCCTGTGCTTCTCATTGTTGCTCTGTGGAAGGTGGCACTGTGTGTAAGTTTGAGTATGGAAAGTGCTATATCCCAGGAAATCCTGCACTCCATAAAAACCAGAACAGTTAGTCATTGGGATGGTTTGTGCTTCATCCGAGTCTTCTCAGGGTGTCAGAGATTCTGTATCCACCAGCTCCTATGCCAGGCTTTATTTACTCTCTGTTTCTTTCTTCACTACATTTTACCCCAGAATTTGGGTCACTTTCTCTCCTGCTAGAACACTGTCTTACTCACTGCTAGTTTCCTGGAACAAAGAGCCCCAGGCAGCAATTCTTGTATACCTTTGTTATAATATCGTTTCCTTATTAATACCACCTCTCTCCTTTTCCTCTCAACCATTTCAGCTCTTCTCTTTTCTTCTCCCACTCTCCTTTCCCCCTTATGTTCAGCCTCTTGCAAATAATCAATTATTACCTATTAAATCTTGGTATGTTTGAACAAAATTAGTATAATTAATCAAGTATTTCTTTGATTTTTCTGTACGCTGGATCTTTACTCAGAAAGTCATTACCTGAGCCAAGGAGTCCTAATGTTTCTCCCCTTCCTTCATGAAATAGTTTCATGATTTCAAACCTTGATACAGTAAAGCCATCAGCACAACTATGTTCATTGCAGTATTATTCACCAAATCTGACATATGGAATCAATCCAAATGTAATTGATGAATGGGTCAAGAAAAGATGGTATAAGTGCACAACAGAATTTGATTCATCCATCAGAAGGATATTGTACCATTTCTAAAGAAATGGAAAGATTTGGGAAAAAATCATATTAAGTGAAGTAAGTCAGGCCTAGAGAGACAAAGGTTGCATGTTTTTATTCATATGTGGAAGCTAGAATTAGCCTATAAGCCTACAAGTAAATAGGTTGGGTAGTAATGCATGTGTATACAAATATATTAACTGAAATACAGTAGATTCAAGGGAGAACTCAAATAATGTAATTTATTAGAAAGGCAAAGTCAAATTTCAACAAAATTAAACCCAGGAGATGGGTACTTAAAAGGGGTGGGAAGGGGACAAGGGGAAAGAGGTAGAGGAATGAAGAGGAGAAAGAAAAAGAATGTAGTGTAGAATTCGAAGCATATCCTACAAAATTAAGAAAAGTGAGTATGATTAGAGAAGAGATGGATGAGAATGTTAATAGTGTATCATTGATCAAGGTGCCTTTATTCATAAACTGCTTTTTATCAAATTCCAACTCCTTTTTACAACTACTTAAAGATAATAATTTTTTTTAAAATCCTCTCATATCTTTTTATTGTGGTTGCTCTAAGGACATTGGTCACAGTCAAAGGAAGACCCCCCCACAAATGTTAACAAACAAAGAAAGTGCAATTTATGAAGGGCTCATACTAACTTAGCTGAAAAACAAAATGACAAGACCCTTACCAGAAAACAACCCTCCCCTCATGTTAGCTTTAACCTGAAAAATAAAACAAACAGGAAGCTATATCTGTAATTGCCTTATCCAAGACTTGTGTGTGTGTGGAGGGCAGGGGGTTAATGAGAGATGAGAGTCTCACAGACTTTCTTGCCCCGGCTGGCTTTAAACCATGATCCACAGATCTCAGCCTCCTGAACTGCTAGAATGACAGGTGTGAGTCACTGGCACTTGGCCAAAAATCTTTACTGGCTATGGTACAAGTCTTACTGATAAAGCACTTAGCATATGGAAGACCCTTAGTTGAATTTCTAGCAGTGCAGAAAATTGATCTAATATTAAATGTTATAAACATTTGTCTAAAGACAAATGCATATCTAAACATATGCAAGGATTGGTAAAGAAGTATTATATTAATTAATTAGTAAGGGGTGCCTGGTATTTGACTTATATTGTCACTAGTAATCTCAACAAAGTTAATTCTTTTTAAAAAAATTATTGTCAAAGTGATGTACAGTGGGGTTACAGTTACACAGGTAAGGTAGATAGTGTTTCGTTTCTTGTCTAACTTGTTACCCCCTCCCTCATTTTTCTCCCTTTTCCCCTCCTCCCCCCATTCTCCTCAGCAAAGTTAATTCTTAAAGAATTGGTGTGGTTTGAATTTTGTTGTAAGGGATGTAAAGATGAACTTTTCAAGGTGTTAGCTGGATGCCAGTGTCTCATGCATGTAATCCTGTCTAGTCAGGGGACTGAGATCTGGAAGATCACAATTCAAACCAACCTGGGATAGAAAAGTTTAATCGACTCCTTCTCCAACATAACCAGCAGGGAAAAAAACAACAAAACCCAAAACAAACAAGCAAGCAAAAATCAGGCTGAAGGTGTGGCTCAAACGATAGAATACCAGCCAAGCAACTCTCTAGTGAGTCCAAAGCCCTGAATTTAGACTCTGGTATAGGCAAATAAATAAATAAATAAATAAATAAATAAATAAATAAATAAATAAATAAATAAAAATAAACTCAAGGTGTTTAACACTTTCAGTTAGAGCTTGTTGACACTGTAGACTGGATAAATGCCACTGAAATTCTCAACTAGTTTCCAGCTGAAAGATTCTATGAACTAATTTCTGTCCTACCTGTGTGATACATCAGTCTCAAACATCCAGGTGAGATTCTGCCCGAAGTGAGTCAGAAAGGGTTTCAAAGCTTTTTAGCTAGTAAGCAACAGCTCCAATGCAGCTTTTAGTTTTTAAATACTAAGCTCACTGTTCTGCTCTTTCATTGAAGTTGTGTGAGAAAAAACAAAGAATAGCTAATCCTAATGGCCCTTGGTTATTGAATACTTGTTATATGTCAGGTAGTGTGTTCAATGTTCTATAAGAACTATTTCCACTTCAAAGAACCATTCTTGAGCAGCCCTCTGCTCTTATTTTCCTGTTGTCAAGTAAGAAAATGAAGTCATTGAGAAGTTGCCTGTCCTTCAAAAGAACTAGATTATACATGAGGTTACTGGGGTGTGAGCACAGGTCTGTCTGCCTACCGAGTCTCTCAACAAAAGGTTTCTAGAAGAGGAATAAGAGCATTTAGGGAAAGAAGAGCAAGGAAGGAAGCTGTTGCCTACTTACAGAGAAACATTTTTTCCCCAAGTATCTTTTGCCTGGAAGTTGGTGAGGGGAAAGGGAGGGAGAGAGGGAGGGGGTTGTCCCAAACCATCAGGATTGAGAAAGCAATTCTTCCAGAGAGAAGCTTCTGGGTGTGGTGAAGAGACGCGACAACCACAGTGAAGCCAGGTACAGCATACTGCTGGGTACAATAATATAATTATGTGACTGCAGGGATGCAGAAGTTTCTGACTGCTTGATCAGAGATGATGT
Organism: Dipodomys merriami; assembly: GCF_024711535.1. Classification (NCBI taxonomy): domain Eukaryota; kingdom Metazoa; phylum Chordata; class Mammalia; order Rodentia; family Heteromyidae; genus Dipodomys; species Dipodomys merriami. The sequence goes on from NW_027205603.1 coordinate 57,031,886, forward strand.
CCTTCAGAATATAGGTCCTCAGGGCTGGAACATTGGTGCCTCCATGGACATTGGTTTTGGTTGTTCTGTTTACTGGTATTTTTTTGTTTGTTTTAGTTGCTATTTTCATTTGTTTTGTTCTGAGACAAGGTCTTGATATATTTAGGCCAGGCTTGCCCAGAACTTATGATCTTCCAACCTTAGGCTTCCAGATGCTGTTATTACAGGGTGTGTCATCATGCCTGGCTATTTTGTTGTTGGTAATTCCGATTGTGCTTACCAATCTGCCAGGGTTTGCTTCAGGAAGCACTCTCCTGAAGATCTACCCTGCACCCAATTAAAGGGTGTTGGCTCAGTCAGACCCAGGAGACTGAGGCAGTTTTAAAACTATGGTGTGGAATGCAATACTTTGGCTGTCTTACATCCACACACACTGCACATTCCAGCCAAACATTGCAGCAGTTTTATTAGATTTTACATGGTACTTTTATTAGACCTGCTATCATCATTAAATTCATTACATACTGGGAAAATGAATGCAGGTGAGATAAGGATTTGCAAAAATTAGTGATAATCCTCCGCTAAAGGGCAGCTAAGTCACTCTGTAGGCATATGCCACAGATTAATGCCGCAAGAGGCCAAAGGATCTTCTTCTCAAAGGAATCTCAGCTTTGCAGAGTAAAGAAAGAGAAATAAGACAAAACAAAAGATGCATGCACACAGCATCTATAATTATTAGTAGAAACATGGGCCCAAAGCAGATTATCCTCAGGGGTCACCACACAAAGGTCAGAACAGAGTTTGTATATGACCACATATTTGTTGTTATTTTTGTTATGTTGTTATTTTTGTTAATTGGTGTATGAAATTGACAATAACCCTCTAATATGAACAAAAATGATTCCTTATAGTGAACAGGGAATTTATACAACCCAGTTGATGCCTTCCTAGCCCCATTTTATTGAATTTAAAGTAAAGTTAAAGAGCACATAAGATATAGTTTACAAGGGGCTGGGAAGGTGGCTCAGTGGTAGAGCGCTTGCCTTGCATGCTCGAGGCCCTGGGTTTGATTCCTCAGCACCACATAAGCAAAAAGAAAAAAGCTGGAAGTGGCGCTGTGGCTCAAGTGGTAGAGCGCTAGCCTTGAGCTGAAGAGCTGAGGGACAGCGCCCAGGCCCAGAGTTCAGGCCCCACGACCGGACCCAAAAAAAAAAAAAAAAAAAAAGATATAGTTTACAAGAAGTAAAGTATGTCATAAAATGTTGTAAAGGCCAATACTCTTTTCCATTATTTATTTATTTATTATTCATTCATTCATTCATTCACTCATTTTGGCAATAGTGGGGTTTGAATTCAGTTCTTCACACCTGCTAGAACAGTGCTTTAACACATAAGCTTTATCCCAAAGTTTTGTTTTTAATTTTCTTTTCAGACAGAGTCTCATGTTTTCGCCTAGACCTATCTAGGACTGTGATCCTCCTACTTCAATCTCCCAAGTAACTAGTATTACAGGCACAATACCATCACGCTTAGCCCTTGTGCAACTGTTTTGATCCTATTTTTATTAAAAAATTCCATAATTGTATCCAAAAGGATTATGAAAAGCTTCAAAATGATCTGTATGCTATGATAATTTCCAAACATATTGCAGATTTCAGAGTTTTATCCATCCTACATGTTCTCTCTGTCCTCTTCCTTCCTATGGTTTAACTTCAAAACACACAGAGATAAACAGGACTTATTGAATGTGAACTTAATCACCTCATCCTGACAACCTGTAGGTGACACACCTCACATTCTACCAGGACTCCTCGCAGAACACAGCATTGTCTTCTTATAACTTCAGCTTTACACCTTTTGACCCACAACTTCTGTTTCCCTGTTTACTAGCCTCTGGTAACTGCCAGACTACTACTCTCTGTTTCTATGAAGTTGACACTTTTAGATTCAACATATATGTAAACGCATGTGGTGTTTTTGCCCCTTTTGTTTTATGTCATTGAGAATAATGTCTCCAAGTTCATCTATGTTCTTCACAGGTTACCACTCCTATTGTCTGACTGCCTTCCTTGGGTATTCACCTACATAAGCATGAACTGTTTATCCTAATAAATACCCTCTCCATTGCTTATATAGAGATAGAGAGATTCTGATGGTTTTGTCACCATGGAGAACACTAGCTATCACACCTAATTTCTCTCACTTTTTTCCATTCCACCCCATTATCCCAGCCTTAGGTAAACTGAGGAAGAAAATGGTAAAGGTGAACCAACTCTTTGTCCTTTTCCTTTATTTTCTTCTCCCACATTTCTTTGAAGAACCTCAGATGCCAATAGTGGATTTGCACTAAAGATTTTGTACTTGCTGACCTTTGGTTGCTAGGCTAATTCCCTACCAGTTGAGCCATACTTCAGCTTGGCTTTTCACTGGTGAATTATACATGGAATCTTGCAGACATTTTATTCCTGGCTGACTTCAGACTAAGATCCTGTAGGATCTAGCCTCCAAAGTAGCTAGGATTACAAGTGAAGAAGACAATGGTACCTAACCGATCTTATAAACTTCATTGACCAAAGAGTTTACACTGTTAATTTTTCCAGTGTTTATTCATTGTTTTCCAAACTCAATGATTATAGAAACTAAACTAAATTTTTTCAGACTTAACCCCTCTTGTCTGTACAATGTACTGTAGGTGGTGCTGAGGAGAAGTGGTGTGGGAGTCAGCGAAGATGCTAAGGAATAGGTAGGAGAGTGGGCAGTGATGCAGGAGAGCTGGTATCAGAATGGGTAGTAATGTCGGCAGTCATAACAAAGAATAGGTAGGAAGTGAGAAGTGAAACTGGGGAATGAGTCTGAAAGTGGGCAGGGATGATGTGGGATAAGTAGGGGAGTGGGAAGTAATATTGAGATGGGAAGAGAATGGGCAGTGACCATGGAGAGAGACTCATGGACAGTGGTAATGATTCTACTTTCCTGGCTAGAACTCATTAGTCTAATTGACTCCATGATGCCCACTTCTTGACTTTATGAAATTTGTCTGATCAGAACTCTAGGGAGGAGCTCAAAGCTTCACTCAGGCTGCCCAGTTGTATGGAGAGGACTGAGCGATCATTCCTGCCCTGCTGCTGTCTTGTGCTTTGGTCGTTCTGCTGGTGAAGCTCTGCTGCTCAGGAACTTGCTTCTCACACCTCCAGCTTGCCCTGGGTACAATTTAGAGTAACTGAGAGGATGGTGGGTTTCAGACCAGTCCCTCTAAAAAGACATGATGCAGTTTTTGTAGTGGTTAAAGTGAGTTGTGCCTGGGTTTTTGTTTTGTTTTGTTTTACAAAGCTAGATGAACTAGCAATTGTCTACTTCTCTGATGTGTTCTTTTTTTCTGTTTTGTTGTTGTTGTTGTCATCAGTATTTCTGACAAACACCCTTCCCAGGGGTAACACCTTTTACTATAACTTAAAACATACTGAGTGCTCAGAAAAGGAGAGTTTGTACGTTCCTGGTTAACTCTAAGGTACAGATAATCTATAAAACACAGATTTCAGAGGGCAGCTAATCCTAAGAGAGCAAGGAGTAACTTCTGAGAATTGGGTCTCAGTGGGGAGGAAGCATATTCTGGTTGTGTCATCATTTTCTACCATTTTAGGTTTTATCATTTTGTAGGGCGTGTGTTGGTTAGCATTCTGATGTTAACTTTCTCTTCATTACTGAGGCTGTTGAACACCTTTTCTTTTGCTTGTTTCCTTTAGGATGCTGCTTCTGTAAGAAGAGTATTCAATCACATCTACTTGAAGGAATTGGGTTGTTTTCTTATTCTAATGACCAGGGCTTCTTTCTCTCTTCTGGACACATATGTGGGTCAGATCAGTGTGTTGCAAATATATTCTTCCCATCTGGTTTGCTTTCTCAATTTTAGTAGTATCTATTAATAAAAAGTTTTTATTTTCTCTGTGTTTCTTTGCCCTGTTCTCTTTTCTTTCCTGCATACAAATTTCATATTTGCTAGAAAATTTTAGTTCCGTTTGCCTGTTGAGTTCTTCTTCCCCTTTGTTTTGCTTTAAACTACACATTTTTTTGGGTGGGGGTCCAGTCGTGGGGCCTGAACTCTGGGCCTGGGCGCTGTCCCTCAGCTCTTCAGCTCAAGGCTTGAGCCACAGCGCCACTTCGGGCTTTTTTCTTTTTTGCTTATGTGGTGCTTGAGAAATGGAACCCAGGGCCTCATGCATGCAAGGCAAGCGCACTATGACTGAGCCACCTTCCCAGCCCCCACTACACATTTTCTTAACACAGTTTTCAGTGCTGAAACTTCCTTTTGGCATCTTTTGTATTTTCCAGGTTTTTATTTTTGCTAAGTTTCTTAGTTTTGAGTTTTAATTTCTTTTTTTTCTTTTTTTTTTGTCAGTCGTGGGACTTGAACTCTGGGCCTGGGCGCTGTCCCTCAGCTCTTCAGCTTAAGGCGAGCACTCTATCACTAGAGCTACAGCGCCACTTCCGGTTTTCTGGTGGTTTATTGGAGATAGGAGTCTCACGGTCTTTCCTGCCCTGGCTGGCTTTGAACTGTGATCCTCAGATCTCAGCCTCCTGAGTAGCTAGGATTACATGCGTGAGCCACCAGTGCCTGGCTTGAGTTTTAATTTCTTAAACGTATTAATTCTACTTATTAAAATGTGTACTTCTGGGTATTTTATTTTTCAGATCCCAGTGAATCTAGTTCTTTGATCTAGGACTAGCCTTACTCTCTGCTTGGGTAGTTTTTCATTACCCACTGCACATTTTATATCTAAAGCCATATAGGAAATCCAAGGCACTGGATGATTGCCTCATTTACAGGGAGCAATTCTGCTTTTTTCCATAGCTAAGGTGTGCATTATGACAAAAGGTTCCTCAGTCCTGAGATAACAGGTGGTAGTACCATTCTGGTGAGTGCCCATCTCTTTCCAACAATTTTCTTTATGTTGCAGTAATTGAAATTTTGGTTCACCTATGGAATGAGATCCCTTAAGATGAGTTATATTTGCTTTAACTGAAATTACTACGCAGATCTTACTAACATGCTGCTGTGATCCTTGCTTGTGTGCAGGTGCTCTATACAACCCTTAACTAAATTTAGAGTGTGTGATATTCATTTTTAATGTACAAATCCCAGGTGTATTTGCAAATGTTTATGATTTACAGGGTTTACAGCATTTTCTCAATAGCTCACTAAAGGGTAATGAAAGTTTTCGGAATCTCCTTTGCAGAACTTTGCACGTTGGCAGTCAAATCTGAAGTGGTATTAAGTTGGATTGCATTGTTTGACAAAGCAGTCTTCACTTGGATACTATAGGTTTTTTCCCTCAAAAAATTTCAAATCAAAAACTTAATCATTAAATATGAGAAAGCATACCTCACTTATGTTGTCTTTTAGGCCATCTACAATGAATTAGAGGATTTCCTTTCCTTTTAGAGAATGAAGAATTTGGCATAGTTTGTAATTAGAAATAAAACTAAGGCAAGCAAATTGTAGCTATTAAGTGGGTTTTTTTAAGCATAAAGTCTCTTTGGATGACAGGTACTAGAATTTTTCCATAGCCATTGTTTCCCTAATCCTTGCTTTGGATGAAGTCAAATAATAATCTAATGTAAAAATATCATATACCATGCATGGCAAAAATAATTTTTATTGTGGATTTTACCTCTGTAATTTTCACAAGGTTGACCAATTGCCTTGAAGTCAGTTCATAAAGTTCATGAATTTCTTTCCTGTCTTTTGGAAGGAAAATATACATTGTACATTGTCAATTGTGAATAACTTCAATGGTTAGTAACTGGTCCATGTATTCCTAGACATGATTCATTCAATCTTTTCCATGGCACTACCTCAGTATCAATGTTCAAACTAGAGCCCTATCTCCAGAATCTGATAGATTCATTGTAGACAATGAAGTATATTTTTATATATGTGTAGACAACAGAACAGAGAATACCTTCCACACACTGTCAGATCACCTATTAGATGGCTTCCAATCTATCATTCCAAATCAATAAGGTAGCATCATTTCAAGAGAGAATACTAAAAAGATTGTCTTAATGACCAATATCTGTTTATAGTGTATTATTCAATATTATAGTTGATGTCTATGAACAAAATTTCAGGTTTACAGAGGACACAGTAGAAAAGATTTCTGAAGCAGTATAATAGCAGTATAATAGTTCATATTCTGAAGCAGTATAATAGTTTGTGTGGGCTATCTCATACATATTATGAAAGAAAATTTCCTGTATAAAATTAAAATTTATAGTTACATAAGACATTCGAGAAACTGGGCACCAAAACAGTGTGACTATTGTGAAGTTTGGTCTTATCACAGATAAAATGAATGGTGTTAAATTCAAAACCTATTTGTACTGCAATTTTGGAGGTGTTGATATATTGCTACGGGATTTGTTTATAACTACTGTGCATAGAGATTAATGATGTAAATATGTCAGATGCCACAGGAATTTCAAGTATAGCATCTTGCTATGTAGAACAGTTACATACTGCATTTGCCTCTAGTTCTAGGACATTTATAGTTAAGCATTACATTCATAGCAGTGGTGCCAAATAAACTTCTGGTACATATATTTTTAAATCCTGTCCTTACTTTCTTTGCCTTTTGATGATACACACACACACACACACACACACACACACACACACACACGCACACACACACACACAAACAGAGTTAGAAACAATACTTAATTTCAAAAGTGATGTACCTGTAGGTGTGCTGTGGATTCCTGGATGGGTATGTTTTAGAGTAATATTGGTGAGAAAAATATAAAAAGGTTTTGGTTCAGAGATGGTATAGACTGTAGCTAGGAAAAAGAAGCCATAGCAGAAATAACTAAGACAGTTTCACATATGATTAAGTTATCAGTAAAAGAATGAATTAAATAATTTGATATAATGTCAATTGTGATATTATAATCCTATTATATATCTGAATGTTTTGTGTGGAGGAAAAGGTAAAATATTCAAGTTAATAGACTGTAAAATTTTAGTGGAAAGAGTAAATATAGAATGTTATTGGGGATAGTGCTAATTTGTTATAATATAGAAGTATCTTATTGACATATATTATTGTATAGAATAACAGGCTTCATAATGACATTTTCATACATGTGTTAATATGCTTTGATCATATTCAACCATCACTCTCCTCTGTAGTCTCCCTTTCACTCCATCCTGGTCACTTTCTCTTCCCTGATTCTTCCCTTAATTGCAGAATTCAGTACTGCTGGCTACAGTGTTTCCATTCTCATAATAACAATTGTATCACTGTTAGCAATTATAATAATCACTATCAACATTTATATTAGAAAAATATTCCTCTAATGTGGACCAATAATGAAGCCATTGTCCCATCAATCAGTGGTACATACCTTTAGATGAAAGGTCAACATACCATTGACTACTTCCAGTAGCCATGGTCATCATAATGCTTTAGCACTGATTCATCTTTTTCAAGTAGAAAGGTAACCTAATCCCTTGGAAAAGCATAGTCAAAGTTCAACAAAATGAACAACAGGAAATGAGTGAAAAGGCTTGGGATGGAGTCAAGTGGAGAGAGGTATATGAATGAAGGGAGAAGTCGAGGGGAGCAGCCAGTCATGAATTCATTGTAGCCGGGCGCCGGTGGCTCACATCTGTAATCCTAGCTACCAAGTAGGTTGAGATCTGAGGGTCATAGTTCAAAGTCAGCCCAGACAGGAAAAGTTCCTGAAACTCTTATCTCCAATTAACCACCAGAAGACCGGAAGTGGCGCCATGGCTTAAGTGGTAGAATGCTAGTCGTGATATGAAGAGCTCAGGGACAGCGCCCAGGTCCAGAGTTCAAGCCACACAACTGACCGGAAAAAAAAAAAAAAAAGATAGACATAGATTAGATGGAAAAAAAGAGAATTCATTGTCTTTACCACTAAATTAAAAAAAAAATAAGGGAAGGGGCCGAAGGTGAAATGACCCCAAGGTAAGTATTCAAATGTTTTTTTCTTTCTTGCGATTGTTTCTAACATAGTTATAAGATGATTTCTTTGTTGCTTTGAATGCCCCTCTCCCATGGTATAATCCCTGCTTTCATTGTATTTGATGTTGGTATAATTTGTGGAGGGGAAGGGCAAAAACAGACCATTTAAATAGGGATACAGGTGGACCCATTGCAACAATGAGATGTACAAGTCCTTATGTAGAAAAACGAACTTTACAACTTTGGCAGGGGAGGTGGAGGTGGGGGAGGCGGAGGAGAGATGGGAAGGGATGGGAAAGGGAAACAAAGGAGGAGGCAACAATGCTTGATAAGAAATGTACTCATTACCTTGCCCATGTAAATTGTAACACCTCTGTACGGTATTTTCACAATAAAAAATTTTTAAAAAAGGAAAATGTTGAAGGAGGTGACACAGATCAAGATGTATTATATTTGTAAGTTGCTTTGTTAAATGGCAGAAATCAATACATATCCTACAAAATTAAGAAAATTTGGGAAGGGTTGGGTTGGAGGAATGGACAAGAATGTTGGGAGGGTTGACATTGATCAAGATATACTGTATTCATAAACTCCTTTGTTGAATGGCAACTCCTTTGTACAAATATGTAATGATAATAAAAATATTTTTTAAATTTTTGAGAAAGAAAGTTTAAAGTATAAATACAAGAACAAAAGAAAACATTATGTTCATACTTTTCAATGCTACTAAACCAATGCTAATCGGAGCACCATCTGCCGTGCATTACTGATTCACTTCTTCATACTCAAAACAGCCTTGCATGTCAAACATGTCCAGCTAAAAATGACAATTGATATCATATTTACAGAAAAGGATCCACACCAAGAACCATTAAGCCTTTCTCATTAAAGGAAGAACAGAAAGAAAGCTAGCAAACTTGATTATGATATTTGGTTTGGCTCCCTAGAGATTCTTCCAGCTTGTTTCCAGAGAGCTATGTGGTTTCTGTGTTTCCTGATCTCAACAGTATCCTAAAATCTTGCATTGCAATCCAATAACTTGTTACCAGAGAGGAAAGAGAACTTGGATTTGCACTCAGACTACAGTGCTACTTAACATAGAGAAAGTTTTGTCCATTCCCAACTGATACACAATTGAGGCAAGACATTTTCATCCACTTTATTTAGTGACATAACAAATGATGTAAAACCATGAGTCCGCCATTGGCCAAAATATTTGAGACCAGAATTAGAAAGGCCTTGAATGCAACCAGAAAACTAGCATCAGGCAAGGATTTGCCAGGTCAATAATGTACAGTGATATAATTACATAAGAGTTTTGAACAGCAAAACATATCATTGTTGGGCAAATATTGAAGACTGCTGATGTTTAATATAGATTACACTACACAAAGCAGATCCTTCAATGGTCCAAATAGGAAGTTATCCAATGGATAGAGCCATAGCAAAGAAGAGGATAGATTTGTCAAGAATTAAAAAGGCTAAGGAAAAAATGGAGTACATATCATAAACTAAAGAAGAGGACCTGGTGTGCTAGAGTTAGCAATGGCTCTAAATAAAGCAAAAGCATTTCTACCTAGAAAAACATAGTCTCTCCATATGTCATGTTTCCTGTCTATATTTATGACACCTCCATTAGGCTGCTCCAGAGGACAGTATTGAAGTCTCTTCCATTTCATTTGTGTCTGGACATTTATCACATAAGGCTGCTGAGCAATAGGGGCTCTGTTACGGGTGGACTAAGTCCCCCCTGGGCAGAGACTACTGTCCCTTCAATTCAATGAACATTGACTTAATGTCCACTCAATGATGGGCACTCTGCAGAAATTAAGAGAAAATCCATGCCACAGGAAATGGCTTATGTGTTAATGCAATTGTAAGTGCAGGGAACTGCTGTGCATTAGACAAATAAAGAAGTCACTACAAGACAAAACAAAAGCACTGAACTTTGCTCACCTAAGAGAGTAACAGAGGTTCCTTCTGAAGGGAAAGGAACTAGCATGATTTTATGAAAATAGTGAAACAAGCACATGAGGGTCAAAGTGAAAGAGGTGAGGAATAGTAGGAAGGCAGAAACGGGCAAAGGCAATGAATGTGATGTGTTCAAGGAAGCTAAGAGGGTCATGTTTGTGCCGACAAGCACAAGACCTACCAGATATAACTATACCCTTGATGCTTAATTGGTATTTTATTGTTATTGCAAAAATGTATCGACCAAGGCAATAAATGACTAGCAGCCTGGCCAGCTATGGATCAGGCAATTAAAGAGAAGTTGCTAGTTGAACACTCAGAAGGCTCTGTTCAGGGAACTCATCATATAAGACAAAGCAGGATGAACTATTACAAGGATGAAAATTTAGTGCAGAGGGATGGCTCACCAGACTGATTTGCTGCAATATGGACTTGGTAGAGTGCCCCTGAGAAATCTAGGCCCTAAGGCACTCAATGCTTTTTCTACCACAAGCAGCAAGTAAGCAATGAAGATTATGTGGTAGGGATTTTACAACACAGTGGTACACCCAGAATTTTTTTCTTTTTTATGTTTTTTATTGTAAAAAGAGTATACCTGAGGGGTTACAGTTACATGAGTAAGGCAATGAGTACATTTCCTATGGAGCATTGTTACCTCCTCCTTTGTGTTTCCCCTACCATCCTTTCCCTCTCCATATCCCCAACTCCCCCCTCCCCTCAAGTTGTAAAGTTTGTTTTCTACATAGTGTCTTGTACCTTTCCTTATTACAATGGGTTATCTTGTATCCTTGTTTCAGCATTTTGTTTTTTCCCTTCCCTTCCCCAAATTAGAAAAATGTATGTGTGAGATGCAGGGCACCAAAATCAAATACAGTGAAAACAGGGGTTATACTGTGGGGGAAGAACATACAAGAGAAACAAAAAAAAATCACATAGTACATTTTAAATACATTAAAAACAATAGCAAGAAATAAAAAAACCACGTGTGTCCTTATCTTGGGGTTCATTTCACTTAGCATCATCTTATCTGGTCATAAGTACATAGCTTTTGCCCTTTTCTGCTTGTCCTAGACGTATACTAGTTATTGCAAATAAGGGAAACCATGGGACCTAGCTTTCTTTGGGCCTGGCTTACTTCACTTAATGTAATTTTTTCCAAGTCTTTCTAGTTCCTACCAAATGGGGAAATGTCATTCTTTCTGATGGAGACATAGAATTCCATTGTGTATATATACCACATTTTCTTGATCCATTCATCTACCAAGGGGCCTCTGGGTTAGTTCCATATCTTAGCTATGGTAAGTAATGCTGTGAAAAACATAGTTATGCTGGTAGCTTTAGTATAGCTTTGTTTGTGATCATTTGGGTAAATGCCCAAAAGTGGGATTGCTGGGTCATAGGGGAGCTCTATGTGGAGACTTTTGAGGAACCTCCATACTACATTCCAAAGTGGTTGAACAAGTTTACACTCCCACCAACAATGCAGTAGAGTTTCCTTTTGTCCACATCCCCTCCAGAATCTGTTGTTAATTAGATTCTTGATTCTAGCTATTCTAACTGGGATGAGGTGGAATCTCAAAGTTGTTTTGATTTGCATTTCTTTTATGGCTAAAGAAGTTGAGCATTTCTTGATCTGTCTGTTGGCCATTCTTATTTCCTATTCAGAAAAGTTTCTCTTTAAGTCTTTAGCTCACTTATTTATTGCGCAGTTATTTGAAGCCATCATAACACCCAGGATTTTGAATCTTCTATTTTTCAAGATAAAACATCACATTTTACCTACACAAATCAAAACAGAATTTGTTTCTCTACCATATATCATAGCCACCTGGGTTAGATGATGGTCCACCATAAATTCCCACAAGAAGATGGCCCAGCTGGATTGTGAATACTTTTTTTTGTCTGACACAAGATTCTACGAATCTACAGACATTGGAAAATCTTAAATATTTGTATCAACACAATTAGCCTGAAACCCATCACCAAGACCAAGTTGTAGAGTCACAATAATTTTTCTTCTAGAAAGGGAAAGGATGTGCTTGAATGTAATGTGGCTTCTTGAAAAGGAATCACAATCAGGTCCACGAATATGCCATGCTGTTTGAAAACCTGTTTAGACTGTATTAGGATTAAATGATTTTTGTTACTGGATAATATGTTACTGACAGGCAAATCAAAATCAGATGGCTGTGGGATGCCCAATACCATAATTAAATATCTGCTATCAACATGTATTAGACTAAACTATTCTCAGATATTAAAGAATTAAACACAGTAAATCTAGGATGTAACTAAAATCATTGACATCTTAAAATGATCATCAACCATGAGATAAACTTGATATAGTTGAATCATTATATATTAATTTATTGCACCATAGTGTCTGCAGACATAATGTGACAGTCATGTGAATGCTGTGTACAACGTTCCATCCTGCCTGCACTTCTTGAATTGAATGTGTTTCATGGACAGCGAAAAAGGTAAAAAAAAGATTTGATATAGACACAGCACAAAGCATAGCTCAGTGTTCAGTAAGCTGGCTTGGAGTCCCTCTCTTGTCACCCATCAGCACTTAGTTTTTGTCATGCTCCTTAGCCTCATTGCACATCAGTTTTCTCTTTTCTTCCCTTTTCTTTCTTTTCGTTTCCTTTCCTTTCATTTCTTTCCTTCTTTTTGCCTGAGATGTTATAGTATTTTGTTCATTGACATGTAAGAATTAACACTTGAGAGTTTAGCTCTCAAGAATAAGTAAAGTATTAATACAAGGTCTTAGTCTTCCTTCTATTGCTTTTGTGTGCAAAAGTCCTGTTGGAGGAAAAGGAGGAAGAGGTGGTGCTATTTGCTGTGCACTCAGTCGACATTTATTATGTTTGGAAACAAAAAAGGGAAAGTGAGGGTAGAGTGTATTTTTTAAAAACCTAACTGATAACAGGACATTTTAACTCAGGTCTATAATCCTGGCTACTCAGGAGACTGAGATCTGAGGATTGTGGTTAAAGCTAATCATGGACATTAAGTCCAAAAAATTCTATTTTTGATTATCCAGCAGGTGTGGCTGGAGGTGTGGCTCAAGTAGTAGAGTACCAGTCATTAAAACTGGATATTCTGAGTGAAAGCCTTAGTTATCAGCACACACACACACACACACACACACACACACACACACACACACACACACACATACACATTCACACACACAAAAACCTGACATGTTTTGGCCCAGCAACCCATAGCATAATTTTAGTAACTGATTATTACTCAGTAAATTATTTTACTCTAAGAAAAAATGATTTCATTAATCCCCTGTTAATTAGTAATTATTGGAAATATTAGAAATTTTATCCTTCCCACTTACCCCAAAAAAGTAAAAATCTGGACCAGAACCAAATACTTTGACTCATACACTACTTCATTTAGCTTTACCAAGATAGAAAAATATTGCTCAGGCAACAAATCTGAATGGGGACAATGAAGAGAAACTGTAAGCACCATATGGAAGCATAAGATTAACATGCTAAAATGTTCTATCTTATTCAGAAATCACACACAATGACAAGGAATACTTTACTGAAAGAGCACCAGTTGGTGACTATTTTCTAATAATTCTGCAAGATTTCTTTATAGATGAATCATAAAATAGAGACTTTCCAACAGTAACTTGAAATGTATGCTACAAGATGTTTCAAATACAAGAGAAAACAATGATGGCTTTAAGACAAGTGAATTGTCAAAGAATAGAACTGATTGCCTAAGTCATTTCACTTAAATCTTCCCATTTAGGCACTTTCTCTTTCAAGGAGCTATCTTTATCCTAGGGAATGAATTATAGCCATTGAAAAGAAAAAAATCTCATATGTTTAGGGTCAATAACTCAAATCGAATTGAGCAAATGGTAATATCAACTGGAGAGTACTTTGGCGAGTTTGAAAATTAGAATTAAAGGTGCTTTAGTAAAGATTGTTTGTTTAGTACCACGGAAACATATTCTTTACATGGTGCTTCTGATAATGCACAGATGCAGTGAGAGGCAGACACACTGAGACCAGGTGACAGACAATGAAGGCTTCTACCACATTTCCACAGAGGCAGAATTTAACCAGTGAAAACTACTAAGTTTTACTGTTTGTTATTCGTCAGAAAGTAGGTCAGCTATACTAAAGCCAAAATCTATGAGTAAAATCTTTTAAAAAAAAGAAACATTATATGAAACTCATATCCAGTACCTACCAGTAACTACTCAGAAGGAGTTAAATAGTTCCAGTTCTTCATTTACACACACTCAGTATCCTAACAACCCTGAATGGACACTTTGATTTTTCTATTTGAATATAACAAAGGCACTTCTTAGTTAAACTTTGAAATATCTATCTTCCTTTCTAATGAAATATGTGCTGGTATAGATAGTATTTTTTGTTTAAAATTATCACTCACTGGATTGGGTATGGGGCTTGTTAGCCCAATGACCTCCCTTCCCGTAAATTAACACTCTCCTTCTCTTCCCCACAGTTTAGCATGCTTTCTTCTTAAGCAACACTAGTCTCATTTAATAAAGGCAGTAAATAATCAGCCTCCAACACACCTTTGCCTTGAGATGGCACTTCTCTGGGGCAGCTGCCACCAAATAAGGCAGCAAGAGCCCCTTAGAGTGACCTTCAGGTCTGAGCAGCTGCAGGGCCCCTTATTTACTACTTGGGCAGCATCCAGAAATCCTAATCTGCTATGATGAAGCCCCTAGTCCTCACATCCACACCAGGGTCTCCGCCTCCTAGCCCCTTCTAGCCCCTCCTATTCTCAGTAGGTTATATAGGTCACCTCAAACAATAGCTGGCACTTCTCACTCCTCTTATGAGAAGGGGTCTTGCCAGGCTCTTTACAAGCAATAAACTTTTTCTTTGTTCTTTGTACCTGGATGTTTGCATGGTTTTCTGGAAAAGTCTAATTTACTCTAACGAGGCTCATACCTGTAATTGAAGGTACACTGAGGCAGAGATCAGAAGAATTGTGATTCAAGACCAGCTTGGGAAAAACATTAGCAAGAACCCTTTTCAAGAAATAAGCACTGTTTCTGCCTATTAACCTGTTTCTTTTTAATAATTAAATAATATTCATTTTACAATTTTGTAACAAACTGGTGTTGTGTATCTGTAATTCTAGCTATGCACGAGGCATAGGTAGTAGTATCACCGTCTAAGGTAGCTTTAGGATAAAAACGCAAATCTCTATTTGAAAAATAAACAAAACAAAAAAATGTTCAGAAGCATGGCTCAAATAGTAGAGCACCACCTTCAACCCTCAGAACTGCCCAAAAACAAATGATCATTTTTTTACAACTGCTTAAAGATAGTATCTTTATTTTAAAAAATTGAGACAGATTATGCTTTGAAAAAAAAATCTCCAGAATTGAATACAAATGGTCAACTTAACAGTAACAGTGGAAAACAGAAAATGCTGTGCTGAAAGAAAACAATTCTGAGTTATTTTAAAAAATTCAGAGATGAAAGTGGCGCTGTAGCTCAAGAGGTAGAGCTCTAGCCTTGAGCTGAAAAGCTGAGGGACAGCCCCCAGGCCCTGAGTTCAAGCCCCACAACCAACAAAAAATAAATAAATAAATCCAATAATGTACCTCATATCTCTAGAATAACACAATTACAAACCAAAAGCAAATTCAGAAAGAAATAAGCTCAGTGCTAGTGGTTCATGCCTGAAATCCTAGCTATTCAGATGACTGAGAACTGAGGTTTCAACT
Source organism: Dipodomys merriami (assembly GCF_024711535.1). Taxonomy (NCBI): domain Eukaryota; kingdom Metazoa; phylum Chordata; class Mammalia; order Rodentia; family Heteromyidae; genus Dipodomys; species Dipodomys merriami. The sequence goes on from NW_027205603.1 coordinate 57,047,570, forward strand.
CAGAAGCCAGCATGAGAAGACCAATCAGAGAGACTGTTAGATCCAAGGACTAGCAAAAAACAACACAAAGATATAGCTGAAGTTTTGGGGAAGGGGGGTGATTTTGAGTGAAAAACCAAGAGAGCAAAAGTTCCTGAGTAGAAAGAAAAGAAAAAGAAAGAAGAGAGAGAGAGAGAGAGAGAGAGAGAGAGAGAGAGAGAGAGAGAGAGAGAGAGAGAGAGAGAGAGAGAGAGAGAAGAAAGAAAGAAAGAAAGAAAGAAAGAAAGAAAGAAAGAAAGAAAGAAAGAAAGAAAGAGAAAAGAAGGAAGGAAGGAAGGAAGGAAGGAAGGAAGGAAGGAAGGAAGGAAGGAAGGAAGGAAGGAAAGAAGGAAGGAAGGAAGGGAGGAAGGGAGGGAGGGAGGGAGGGAGGGAGGGAGGGAGGAAGGAAGGAAGGAAGAAAGGAAGGGAGGGAGGAAGGAAGGAAGGAAGGAAGGAAGGAAGGAAGGAAGGAAGGAGAAAGAAATAGAAAAGGAAAGGGGGAAAGAAAGGGAGAAAGAAAGAGAAAAGGAAAGAAGGAAGGAAAAGAAGAAAAGGGAGGGAGGAAAGAAGGAAGAGAAGAAAGAGAAAGAAGAAATAACAAATGATCATTTGTTGCACCATTACTAAGTTTCATGTTAAGTATTTAATGCATATATTCACTCACATAATCTCCACAATACCCCCTTTAGGTGGCCTTTATTTCTTTTATCAGATGAGAAGAGTAAAGACAATTTTAGAAGTCTGTTCATGGCCATCCAAGTAATGACTATAATGGACAAAACTGAAGTTCATTTCAAAACCTGAGTAATAATTTGGCTTTTTATTTCATGCCATGATCATTAGACAAGTCACTGAAGGTTTTTTAAAATACTATATATATTTTTTGTAAAGATACTGCAAAGAGTGGTTACAGTTACATGAGTCAGGTAATGAGTACATTTCGTATCAAGCATTGTTACCCCCTCTTTGTTTTCCCCCTACCATCCCTTTCCTCCCCACCTCCCCAGTTCCTCCCTCCCCCCTCCAAAGTTGTAAAGTTGGTTTTTAACATAGTGTCTTGTACATGTCATTGGTACAATGGGTCAACCTGCATCCTTATTTCAGCTTTTTGTTATTTCCCTTCAAGACGGGAAAGAAGAGATCTCCTGAATAGACCCAGACAGCACATCTACAAGAATGACAGTCTCTAATGGGTATAGCAACATCATAAAGCTAGCTACAGAAACTTCCAGGGTCCTCATCTTTCCTTGTCCTACAGTCACTTCTTAGTACAACTAGCAACATAGCAGCAAGATTCCATCCTCTTGCCTCTCTTTCTGGTGTTTTCTACAGCCACTCAGATCCTACCCGTCACTGCCTCCAGTCACTTGATCTGCTTTCTAGTCTTCATTCCCCCATTTTTTCTATCTTTCGGGGTTTACAATTGCAGACCTCTGCCTGTGATCAAGCATCTCTTCATCCTCACTTCCCATTGCCCTCCTCTAATGTTCTCTCCTCTTTCAACAGGTCTTGAATCAAGTTACCTAAAAAAGTCTTAATGAAGTCATATTATCTGGAAAGTGATTTCCAAGAAGCAGTTGGAGGAAGCAAGGTGTGAGAAAAAGGGAGGGATGTAGTAATGGACATCTCTGTGGGTAATGGGGTTCCTTCCCACTGGTCACTGAAGAGACACATAGAACTCATTTTAGAATTTTCCTGAGAATGTCATCTGGGGCTTTAGCTGTCCTGCACTTTGAAGTGATGCCAACCAGCTCCTGGGATGGTGGTTGAGAGAAGCTATCAGTTGCAGAGAGTCAGTGGGGATCAAAGGACCATGGAATGGTAATAAGAATATTTCCTACACATAGCAAACTATGTTCTTGTCCATTAGTCAGAATTGTGATCATTGTCTGTTCTTCACTAGCCCATGAGCTCAGTAAGAGCAAGAAGAGAGGCACATGCCACTTGCTCATCAGCGTTCCCTTAACCTTCTAAGCCTTTTTCTAGAATGTAGTCAACACACAATAAACATTGCTGAATGAAAAGTATAATTGCTCTGGCCTTCTCTACGAGACAATATTTTTTCAGTTCATAGAAGTCTCAACACTTTCTCAAGTGTCTTTTCTCATTCCTAAAGTAGATGTCTCTGTACGAGAGTCCCTCTTTTCTGTGCACACAACCTTCAATTGCTTTATACGGGGCATAGTCTTCACCATATGCAAGCTAGGGCCAGTCCACATATGGGTATCTTTGTTTCATTACCTGAGGTTGATGTCCTTTTTCTGCTCTGATTCTCTTTACTGGTAGAGTTTTATTCACTCTCCAACATTTGGAATCTCTGGTGCACAATTGTCAACAGATAGTGTATGATATTTCTATAACGTACATTGGTACCCATAATACACAATTAAGAATGTATATATATACACACACACACACACACACACACCAATAATCATATTTCTTATTACCTTTTAAACTGAAAATACAATAATTAGGAATGAGAGACTCTTTTTTTGTCGGTCATACGCCTGAACTCTGGGCCTGGGCACTCTCCCCCAGCTCTGTAGCTCAAGGTTACGCTCTACCACTTAAGCCAAAATGTCACTTTTTCTGCTTTTGTGGTGCTGAGGAATCGACCCCAGGGCCTCATGCATGCAAGGCAAGCACTCTACCACTGAGCCACCTTCCCAGCCTGAGGAATGAGAGATTCTTGCTGTGTTCTTGAAATGTTCCTACCATTAGGTGCTTAGAAAAATAGGCTGACTGGACAGCCTTCTCTTTCTCCTCCTCACCAAAAGAAAGAGTTATCACTTTTAGCACCTACTATGGGGAAAAGGACCATCTAAAGTGAATTCATTTCATTCTTTTAACAATTTTATACAATGGGCATTATGCCATTTTGAAAATAAAGAAGTTAAGGCTCAGAGAGTATGTTAGCTAGTCTGAGATCACTCGGCTAGTATGGGAAGGGCCAGGCTGCATTGCTTTTCATCATGGAATCCCTGGTGGCTATCACTGTAGCTGGTATATAGCAAGTGCTCCTCCCCTTGAAGCCAGGTGCCAGAGTTTCACTATATTCTGGGATCCAGTGGAACTCCAAACATTTGTTCCAGTTTGCCTGCAAAGGGTAATTTTACATGCTTGTAGGGACAGTCTAGGGTTATGATCAAGTTTTTAACCAGAGAGAATAACAACTCAGATCCCTGATTATTGCCACCTTGGACACAGAATATACCATCAGTGAGATAATGGGAGTCCAGGAAGTATAGAGGAAGAGAAGAGATGCACACAGACAAATCATAGGAGACAGATGCACCTACCCTTTGTTACTCGCCCATGACAACACAGAAAGTAGTAGAAAATATGTACCATTCATCTTCAATGTTACCAAGACATCACTTTACCAGAAACAAGATCTGGGATTGGGGAGAATACATATATAACAAGAAGGAAACAATGGGAAAACAGGGTTAGAAAACAGTAGCATGATTTGGGTCATACTTCTTTATTTTATTTATTTTCATTTTATTGTAAAGGTGATGTACCAGAGGGGTTATAATTACATAAGTAAAGCAATGAGTACATTTCTTTTTGAACAATGTCACCTCTCCCTCATTTTCCTTCCAGTTTTTCCCCTCCTGAACCCCTTGTGTAGTTAATTTCCAACATAGTGTCTAGTGAGTAGCACTGCTGAATTGATTCATACTTTGTTTTGGTACATAGTTTTAAGAAAAGGTTTTAACAAATGAAAAGTATAAAACATTACATAATGTCTATTGGTTTTCACTGGACTTTTCAAGTCTTTATTTAATACAACTTTGCATGTATTCCTATGGCATTTTGAAACATTTTTCTTGGTCATTTCTTTTATAAGGTTTGCATTTAAGATCTACTTTTATGAAATTACTAACTTCATGGTAGAATTACTTCCTTTTTTTCTTAAGAAATTGCCTTTGATCTTGATTGTATAATAGTTAGGTGAGGTGATGAAAGAGGTTTAAAAAGCTCACACAAATTGGAATTTTTTTAAAGTCAGAAATTATAATCATTTTCTTCATCTGTGGAAAGACCCAAGAGAGCCCCCAGTCTAAACTTCAATAGAGGTTATTATTATGAGCACTCTGAAGGAGGATGTGTTTTGCTCAGTTCGATCATTTTTATGACAGGTCCATTTTTTTTCAGAGCCCTTTACAAAATGAAGTGGGCACTTTCAACATAGTTCTCAGTTGTATCAGAGTGGAAAATAAATACTTACTGAATAAATGGGCCATTAGTAACAACAAGAGTTGGGAAACAAGATAATAAAATGAGATGATTGAAAAATCATTAGGCCTCTCTCTCTCTCTCTCTTTCTCTCTCTCTCTTTCTCTCTATCTCCCTGTTTTTACTTTTTTAGCAGTGCATAAAATACAATTCGTTTATTCTTATTTTTTCATTTTTTATTGTAAAGATACTGTACAGAGGGATTACAGTTACATGAGTAAGGTAATGAGTTCATTTCCTGTCCCTCTTTTTCTGTCTCTCTGTGTGTGTTTCTCTCTTTTACTTTCTTTCTTGAGATCAGACCCAAGTCCTTGCCCATGCTACACAAGTAATCCTAGCCTTGAAAAAAAAATCATTGTATTTGGTATTCAATAATCCAATAGTATTTGTAGTGAAGTGTTATTAATCAATGACTGCCTATCAGTCACAAACAAAGCTGAAACCAGAAAGATAGCAACAATATGCTAGCTATCAATATTCTGTGCATTGCACAGGTCTTAAATACTACACTTCACTTAATCCTCAGAGCTCAAGACACTTTATAGAGGAGGACACTGAAAGTTTAATTAATTTTTACTAGGTCACACAGCAAAGTAGCCACACTGGAAACTCGGGCTTTCCTGTCCACAATATCTGTGTGTTACCAATTATCACTGCTTCCAGTAAAGTTTGATGAGCTATTCATGAAAATGGAGATGTCACAGTCTCAGATCCTGAGGAAATTATCTTTTTAGAAGAGAAAGACTTCACTGCATAATTACAAGTGAGCTGGATGAAAAGATCTTACAGACATGTCAAGGGGAATATCAGACCCCGTGCAGGGAATAGGTGAATGAACAGGAGTTAAGTAGGCAGATAGAGAAAGGCTGATGATTCAAGTGTGGAAGAAGCATTTACAGATGCTAAGGTAAGTAAGAAGCCTGGAAGATTTGAGCAAGAAAAGAAATTCAGAAAAGCTGCAATAGAGAGAAAATCCTGACAGTGATAGGGCTGAGAGATGGAGCTGGAGAAATAAGCAGGTTCAAATCGTGCACAGGCTTGTAAAGTACACTGAGGAGTTTAGATGACACTCAGACTGCTGCGCTCAGCTTTGGATGGATTTTCTACAAGCACCAGTTTCAATCAGATTTTCCTGAAGATCTGAAGAAATTCATTGAAAGAAGAGCCTTTCAGTAACATGAAGAACAGGTGGCAATGCATTATGGGAAATTACAGAGAAATCATTTCTATGCAATAATCATGAGGAAAATAATGAAAGTATCACATCTTAGAAGTTTTATACACTTTTTTAGTTGGAGTGTAGAGCTCAGCTATACATTTATTTCCTATGCATTCCATCAATTACTTTTGGTTAAAATTTTTTTCTTTTTTCTTGTGGCACTAGGGTTTGAACTCAGGGCCTTGTGCTTGCTTGGTTTTGTCTAGACAATTCTTCTGGTCCCTCAGTTCTCTTATCTGTAGCAACTTGTATAGATTATAGATATAAATCTTCTGGGATCCTAGATGTGAGAAAATGTATGAGGACCATAAAGATTTTCTTTTTTTAAAAAATTTAATTTAATTTTATTTGTGAACATACTGTACAGAGGGGTTACAATTACATGGGCAGGATAATGTGTACATTTCTTACCAAGCATTGCAGCCTCCTCCTTTGTTTACCCTTCACATCCCTTCCCAGCCTCCCCCCCCCAATCCCAATCCTTCTCCTTCCCCCCTCTTCCCCACCCCCCCACCGACGTTGTAAAGCTCGTTTTGGACATGACAACTTGTACTTCTCATTGTTGCAACAGGTCCACCTGCATCCTTAAACAACTGGTTTTTCCCCATCTCCTCCACAAGTTATACTGACATCAAATATAGTGAAAGCAGGGGTTATACTTGGGGGAGGGACATACAGAGCAACAAAGAGATAATCTTATAAATGCGTTAGAAACACATGCATGAAAGAAAAAAACATTAGAATACATATCTAAGGGTTCATTTTCCTGACATCACATTATCTGACCTTTTCCGCTTGACTCATACATATACTAGATATTGCAAATAAGGGAAACCATGGGACCTATGTTTCTTTGGGCCTGGCTTACTTCACTTAATATAATTTTTTCCAAGTTTTTCCATTTCCTAACAAATGGGGCAATGTCATTCTTTCTGATGGAGGCATAGAATTCCATTGTGTATATATACCACATTTTCTTGATGCATTCATCTACTAAGGGGCATCTGGGCTGGTTCCATATCTTAGCTATGGTAAATAATGCTGCAATAAACATAGGTGTGTTGGTAGCTTCAGTGTGGTCTTGTTTGTAAACATTTGGGTAAATGCCCAAAAGTGGGATTGCTGGATCATAGGGGAGATCTATGTGAAGTCTTTTGAGGAACCTCCATACTGCTTTCCAAAGTGGTTGAACAAGTTTACATTCCCACCAACAATGAAGTAAGGTTCCTTTCTGTCCACATCCCCTCCAGCATCTGTTGTTGTTAGAGTTCTTGATTTTTGCCGTTCTAACTGGGGTGAGGTGATATCTCAATGTTGTTTTGATTTGCATTTCTTTTATGGCTAGGGATGAAGATTTTTGCAATATAATAAAATTTATTTCATATCAAGTGATTCTACAAATAGCTCTGTGGTTACATGTAGATGGTAATATAAACATGAAAACATTTAGACTTTGTGTATATTGTATGACACTTTCCTTTAGGTAAAAGCATTCCAAAAATTCTTTTATCTTGAGGAGTAGGAATTAAAAAGTCAATCAGCAAGTGAAAGGTTATTGCTTAATATGAGAAAAAGTCTAGTATGTATGGCACCACAGGGTGAATATAATTAACAATAGCGCATTTGTATTTCAAGCTACTTAGAAAAAACCTGGGGTATTTGGTAGAGTTAGGGTAGGTGGGGGAAAATGATGGAAGAAGTGATGTTGATGGTTTTTGTTGTTTTTTTTGGGGGGGAGGGGTGGTCCTGGAGCTTGAACAGGGCCTGGGCACTGTCCTTGAGCCTCTCTGTGCTCAAGACTAGTGCTCTACCACTTGAGCCATAGCACCACTTGCAGATTTTTCTGTTTATGTGGTACTGAGGAATTGAACCCAGGGCTTCATGCTTAGTGCATGCTAGGCAAGCACTCTACCACTAAGCCATATTCCCAGCCACATTGATAGATTTACTCATAAACGTGAAGTACCAGAGACCATCATCAATGCAAACAGCAAAGAGTCGTTTATTGCAAGCTTGAGTGTGGTCCTCTGCGTACTTGGCAACCGGTGACCCTAAGAGGCCCCGAGCATAGAATCAGCACAGTTTTTTTGTTTGTTTGTTTGTTTGTTTGTCGGTCGTGGGGCTTGAACTCTGGGCCTGGGCACTGTCCTTCAGCTCTTCAGCTCAAGGTGAGCACTCTACCACTTGAGCTACAGCGCCACTTCCGGTTTTCTGGTGGTTTATTGGAGATAGGAGTCTCACGGTCTTTCCTGCCTGGGCTGGCTGTGAACCGTGATCCTCAGATCTCAGCCTCCTGAGTAGCTAGGATTATAGGCATGAGCCACCAGCGCCCGGCTTCAGCACAGTTTTTATAGTATTGAACAAACAACTTTAAGGAACTTTTACATAAGAAATTACATGATTGGTTAACATTTAAAGCAAGCTAAGCTGGGCAAATATGATTGGTTGACCTTTACAGAAAAATATCCTTGGTCCAATGCTTGACCACAAACTGTTATGAGTCACACCTGGACCCACAGTATACATGGCATGTTTTGCCCTGTGCTCTGAAGAACCGGCTGGTCAGAACATTATATGGTTTTTAACTGAAACTCTTAGCTCATGGTCACACAGGGGCAAAGTCACTTGAGGGCAAACGCCTGCCTTAAACAGACACCATCTATGGCTCCAAGAATTGTTTGTGCATGGCTTTCTGTCATAAATTCCTAGCATTGGGGCTAAAGTGGGCCACGAGTTATGTTGCAGAACTGAGATGGGGTCTTAAGTAAAATGGAGTTACTTAGGTTTCTCAAATGGACATGCTGAATTGACACCGTAAAAAATGTAATTGCAACCCCTATGCACATCACCTTTACAATAATTATTTTTTTAAGATCAGAAAAAACCCTTGTGCAACAATTTAAGGATAATCTTAAAATATACTCAGAACAGAAGAATTTGAATGTGCTTTCCCTAAGGAAAATAATTTTAAATGAAGTTTAAGATGATAAATATGCTACTTTCACTACTCAATGTTCACATGAATCAAAATATTATACTGTACCTCATAAAGATGTACAAATATGAGGTATTAATCAGAAAAAATAATAATTGAAAAATTAACATAAATGGAATAGGAGAACATTATATTCAGCAGCAATAACCAAATTCTCAATTGCGAAGAGATGTTAAGTATGAAAAAACTTTATGTTTGGAAGAAACTAGATTATATCACTGTGCTTCAGGTCAGTTGATTCACCATTCTTATTGTTCTGGGTATCTAATGAGTTTTCATCACTTTATATTTTTGTCTCAAAGGCAAAAATGAGCCCTTTCCTGGCTGATTTCAGTGAGCCTTGGGCAAAAAACGGTGCATTTTGCTCTTCATGTTGGGCTGTTCTCTGGGAAGAGGGAGAATTGTTACAAGGATTGCATTCAGACAAGATTTTTTTTAACTTTTCAAAACAGCAATTAAGCAAATGTGGGAAGAAATTAATGAAAGAAAGAGTTGTGTTCTGACAGTAACTATAATTTGCAGAGGTGTCTTAAACAATAATAATTTATTTTCTGTGTCACCAATTAAGTAATGATTCCTATGTACTAAAAGAGACTTAATGTCTTCCTAAAAGCCCAATGGATTTTGATTACCCAGGCATAATGGGAAAATCTGGTTTGGCAGCTTAGGGCTTTGTTTTATATTATTCCATCTGTAACTTAGCCAATTAAATCTCATCGTCATGGTGATTACACTCATTTGTTTTCCATAGTTATTCCGGAACAGTAATGCTGGATTTGTTCAATAAAGACCATTCATCTAAAGAATTTGTATTCAAATCTTTCATGGCTCAAGGCATTCTCTCTCTCTCCTTCTCTCTCTCTCCTCTCTCTCTCTCACACACACATACATGCACATACATTCATACATGCATTTTTTGAACAGGTGAGTTCATGAAAAACAAATAACCTGAGGAAAGATTGTATTGTGTTTTTTTTTATATTGGGCCATTTGCTATCTACTCCAATTCAGCATTTCTATTCTGACTGGTGACTGGTAATGATTTGGGGTGGGGAATGTTTTGTTCTATAAATTTCAGTCTTGTCAATTATCTAGTGCCAACTTAGGAGTTCTAATAGGAAGAAATAGATGTCCCATATGTGCATTTCTACTCAGAGATGACTGGGGAGGATAGTTGTGAAGTCATATTTTGTTGCTTTGCCTCTAACACCTTCACTGATAATAGCTTGCCTCTTCACCTAAACTGACCAAAAACCCTAGCTCAGGCAAAACTTATCACTAAAATTATTACTTCACACTTTCCTTAAGCAGGGCAGACCACTATTTTGAATAAAAGAGCATAATATCCTAGAATCTGAAAATCGAATAAAGATTCTGTTTATGACAATATAAGGTGTTAAACTGTGACCTATTCTATGTCACTAGAAAATTTACTAAGAGTAAATTATATCAACAAACTATTACAATCAAACATCCATGAAATAATCACTATAAGGAAGCAATAGTTTCCTCTTTAGAACCTGCTTCTCTTACAGCCCGATTGAACAGAGACTTTTGGAAGTAATTTTTCTAGCAACAGACATGAGGGGCTGGAGGTTTCACCAACCCTAAGGATAACTTTATGTTCAGGAGAGTTACAATACTCAAAAGAGACACAACTGATGTTATTTTTGATTCTGATGTTACATAAGGGATTTAATCATCATTGTTGTGATGAAAGGAAGCTTCTGCTTTCTCGTGGATTCCATAAGAAAAGGTCAAAGTAAAAGGCAAGGAAATTTTATTTGACCTCAATATTGGAAGTAGCATTTTCTGTTCGGATGAACAAGTCAGTCAGTTAGTCCATAGTTCTGGGGACCTCGGTGGGGTAAGGTGGAAAAGAGGCTCTTTCTTTGGAATTCATCTTTTGTACCTAGCTGGAGCAAATGGCAGGGTACAACACTCCCCACTGGGGCAAAAGCTTTTCTTCCTAACCTACATATACATACACACTACATATAAGAGAAAGATTTAAAAAGCAATGGAGGGTGGTGAATAAAAAAGACTTCTCTTCCTATGGCTTTAGATCCACATGTATCCTATAATTCACCACACACATACAAATCAGTTGCATCCCTCTGGAATCTTATACTCCACTCTGATATGATCGCTTTATTTGAATGGGAATACTATAAACGCAGTCTTGGGGTTATATGCCTCACAATGCAAGCTACTTCTTCAGCAGCACCTCCTCTACTAAACACTGAGTTCTGTGAAATGCTTGGCCATGGCTCTTTTATTCTTTGATGTAGCTTTCTAGAATATAACACAATGATTGACAGATGGCAGAGAATAGTTATATATATAAGTACAAAGAGATTTCATAAAAGTATTATATGGGAACTCAGTCTCAAGAAACAGAAAAGTCACATTTTGAGAGGTCGAATCAGGAGTCCTTATTGGAAAGCCAGCAATCACAGGTAGATTCTTGTCACAAAGACCTGCAGCCCCTTGAATACACTTAACACTGTTAGAAAACTGAGCCATGAAAGCAGTAGAGAAAGAGCAGGAAACCAATACCAACAACCAGATGAATTCCCATGGAGAGCTTAAGTGAGACATCACAGTGACCTGAGGAGATCCAGGACACAGGAGACCCTAGGCATGGTGTAATGGCACCTGAGCTGGTCCAGGCCTAAATAGCATCAGGGTCAAGGGGCAGAGTCACAGGAAGCTTTTGAGAGTCACTCAAGTTGGAAGCACAGGACTGACTGACAGGTCCAGTAACCTATCATCCAAGTCCCTGCCCTTGCTTCTAGGAGTTGAGGCACATCCATCACCTAGGAGTGGAACTTTCCTGCCTCTACCATGAAGACAAGCTGGCAGAAGCTAAACCCAATTCCCTGTCATCCACCATGTGGCCAAGATGCTGCTAGTTCAATAGGATTTAAAAATTCAAATTTTTCATCCTCCCCACTGTACTCTCCTGCTTTTCAGATGCTTTTTTCAGATCAGAACCCTTCAGATCCCTCTTAAATGTTACCTAGTCAATAGGTCTCTCCTGGGCTTCGGTTTTTACAGTAGCCAATCCTCCCACTTTTCCTTTTACCCATCATCCTCTACTGTAAATCCTCTCTTTTTTCTTCCATGGTATTTGCCCACTTGTTTGATCTTTCCTCCTTACCTCTTTTTCTCCTTTTTTTTCTTCCTCAAATGTGTGTGTGTGTGTGTGTGTGTGTGTGTGTGTGTGTGTGTGTGTGTGTGTGTGTGATCTTATTCATGTATTACTTTTACAGACCTTATGGATGACCGGCCGGGGCTTCTTCCCTCTTGTTCACTGTAGCATGCCCATCATCTAACTCACTGTAGAAACAAATTAGAATACAAATCCTAGTAGCTACTTTCAAGCTAAATTATTGAAGTGTGAACACAGTATTTCTGGAAGCAAAAGACACACCTAATCTTGGAATAGATAAGATTTTTAGACCAAGTTGGCTTTTTTTTTTAACACATGACTTCTGCCCATAGAGAACAGACAAGTGCAATTTCGTAGCATCTCTCTTTTCCAAGTCATTCTGAATTACACTAAGAAAAGAAAGCCGTCTATCTGCCTTCAGAAAAATTACAGTTATATGAGACCATACGAGATGCTATTAAAGCAAGATTAACTTTCTCCTATATGGCTAGCAAGCATTGCTACCTTATGCAAAAATAATGAAAATTATCTTAGCATTGGTGGAAGAATAAGTTATTAGGTAGAATTTACATTTAGGCTTGTCTAGTTGGATCATTTTTACTTTCAGAGCACCAAATGTTATGTTATACCTGACTTAGAATTTTCATAGCTTCGGTCAGAAATCTCTGCATTTTAAAGCTCTTAACAATCCAGCATTTATCTACCGAACATATAATTTACTTTCTTTCAAATTCAATTAAAATTAGATGGGTTTTGACTCTTTCCTTTTTGATATGATTTGACATTTTTGAATATGGCAAAAGGATTTCTCCTAAGCCAGGTTTCCACTCTGTATTTACCTATCCTGTCTAGACTAATGAACCATTTAAATCAACAACCAGTAGCCTAAAACCCTGGAGAAGATTTTTAACACAGTGTTTGAAGATTCTGTCAACTCCATCTTAGAGGTTGTCTACTCTAATTACTAGGAATTTACTGCTGGTTTCAAATACAATCACCATGGGAGACAGAACGTGTTACACAGCAATTTCAGCTCATGGTCAGTAGTCATGGCAACACCAGAGGATAAATCTTAAAATAAGGAATACTCTCCAAGGGCAAGAGTTTTCTTCTTGCTTCCAGATGTTTGCAATTTCATTTTTGGAAATAAATATGCTATTTAAGTTTGAGAACCTAAGAAAATCTATTTTAAAGGTAGAGTTTTTTTAACTGCTTCATATTTTCTAAATAGCACCATATGCTAACTTTTCTTTACAGTATTTTGGATGCTTTCTGAATTTTCTCACTTGGAAATTACTTTGAATTTTTTGTCTAATTTATTCATACAATCAATAAATGTTTGTGCCAGGTATCTTGCTAGATATTGAGTATTGAGATAACTTTCTCTTTCTGACTTCAAATATGGAAAAAAATATTTCTGTGTATGCAGATTTAGGAAATATTGTTGTTTGTTGTCTCAGCATTACAAATCTACAAGAATCACAAATATTTAACTAGGAGACAAATGAAGTGATAAAATTCTTCTTTATGATACATATTGAAGAGGGAGCCAAATGGATATAATTTTCTTTTTAGTGTACAAACTGAGATTTAAATAACAATCATATTTTCTATTGGGAAGCATTATTTTCGTACATTTATACCTTCTCCTGGGAGGAAGAGCATTGTGTATTGCTTAGAGAAATTTATTGAACATGGTAAAGATGTGGGACAGGAGTACTTTGAGAAACACAATGGAATCTAGATGATTTCTAACCTTCTATGCTTCTCTTTCTGTCTTCTCTGTTGGGGATCTCATTCCCTTTCTGAATATCAAAACAAATCTATAAAATTGTTGAGCAATTCAAACAACCAGTTCAATATCCTCTCCAATGCACAAGTCTTCCATTTCCAGTTTCCTGCTGAGCATTTTCATCTGGAATGTTACCAGCACTCTAATTTTAATAAGCCTAAAACTCATGGGATTTAACATCAAAATAATTCTCATTCTCTCTCTCTTCCCACCCCCTTTGTTTCTTAATTAGTATATGTCTAGGATAATCTTATCAGATGAACAGAAAAGCTCAAAAGCTATGTACATATGACCATATAAGATAATGCTAAGCGAAATGAACCCCAAGATATGGACACAAGAGGTTTTTCTTTGCCTTTGTTTTTAACGAACTATATGAATTTTTGTTTCTTTTGTGTGTTCTTCCTCCTATGTCACTGTATTTGATTTTTATACCTTGCATCTTGTATATACATTTATCTAATTGGGGGAGGGGAAGAGGAATATAAACTGCTGAAACAAGGGCACAGGATGACCCATTGCAACAATGATACTCTCAAGACACTATGCTGGAAATGAACTTTACAACTTTGGGCAGAAGGGGTAGTAGAAGAAAAATGAAGGGGGTGGGTAACAATGCTTAACAATAAATGTACTCATTACCTTACTAATGTAACTGTAACCCCTCTGTACAGCATCTTTACAAGAAAATATTTTTTTAAGAAGGATCTTATTGCTGGGCACTGGTGGCTTGCACCTGTAATCCTAGATACACAGGAGCCTGAGATCTGAGGATCATGGCTTGAAGCCATCCCAGGCAGACAAATCCAAGAGATTCTTATCCTCAGTTGACCACCACCGAAAAGCCAGAAGTGGCACTTTGACTTAACTGGCAGAGAGCTAGACTTCAGCACAAAAGTTCAGGGACACCACCCAGGCCCTGAGTTCAAGCCCTAGGACTAGTACAAAAAAAGAAGACAGAACGACCTCATTATTGTTTTAGAATTATATTGAATTCCTTCCTCTCACATATCTGGAATCATTCACTATTCCATTCATTCTCCCTACCCATTTTTAAGGAAGAATGCTCATTGCTTATTTCTCACACAGTCTAAGAGATCATGTCTTTCCCTGTGGGAAGATCTATGAGATCCTGTGGGATTTAGAGCATGAGCAATACCTGAGTAAAAAGTTTCACACAGGTTTAAGGAGAAGACACTATTCAACCAGCTCTTGTTGCTTCATAAAAGTTTAGAGAGCTAATGAAATTTTGACTAAGCAGAATAGTCATAGGGAAATGAGAAGAGGAGCTCTGCAGAGGTCCATAAAAGCAGCAGAGCTATTGGGTTACTGCTTCCTATCTTGTGGGCAGAAGCCCAACAGACAGGCTAGAAGAGGGCTAGGAATGTGGCTTAGTGGTAGAGTGCTTGCCTAGCATGCATGAAGCCCTGGGTTCAATTCCTCAGTACCACATACACAGAAAAAGTCAGAAGTGCCGCCGTGGCTCAAGTGGTAGAGGGCTAGCAAAAAGAAGCTCAGGGACATTGCCCAGATCCTGAGTTCAAACCGCAGGACTGGCAAAATGAGTTGGTTCCAAAGTACATGCAATTCACTCTTTAGGACCACAGGAATAGAGGAAACTAGGATAATGGTCCTTGGGTTACTACAGAAGAGATGGTAGAAGACATACATTTTTAAATCAACTGTTAATAATAGTGTAAACAGTTGATCGAAGCCTGATGATGCCTGGGGAAAAATATTTACTACATGTATTTTGAGAAGATTTTCCAATGTAAGAAACATATAGCACAGGGTTCAAAATTCCTATATTTGTGCTTAGAAGGCTTTCTCCAAAACTAAATTGGCAATTTTTATCACTATTTTGCTATCGAGCTATGTAGACTCAGTGTTCAGAGTAGTTTTTGTTTTGTTTTGTTTTTACATCAATTAGTACACAAAGTTTCATTTTAACAAGTCCTTTTATATATACAATCCAGGGGATATTTTTAAAGTGTCTCCAATATGCCTGGCACCCATGTAGATAATCAAGATACAAAAATGAATACAGCAAATTGAGCATAGTGAATCACAACTGTAACCTCAGCACTGAGGAGACTGAGGCAGAAGGATTAGGAATTTGAGGCTAGTCTGGACTACATAATGACATTCTATCTCAAAAACCTACCACAACCAACAACAGATTTAACCAAAGTCTTCTTTAAAAGGAGTTACAGAAAAGTGAGAGAAATTACTGTTTCACCAGTAATTGTGTTGTAACACAATACATAGAACTGTTGTTGAGTGTGCAGAGAAAGAAGAGAGAAGAATGTGTGGTTGTGTGTGTTAGGGATAAGCATTTGAAAAAACAGTTTTAAAGAAGACCTATCCGTGAAGATACTATCTAGTATTGACTTAATTGGCACTAGTGTCCTAAGAAGGTGGGCCTGGGGGTGATCACATGCTGAATGAGTGTGGGGTCCAGGGTTTCATCCCCAGTAATAGCTCCCTCCCCACAAAAAGTAGAGAAGAATATTACACACCCTTTCATTATTCTTCAGATCTACTTCTGCCTAGGGTCTCTCGCTTCCAGAGTAACTCTGCCATACTTCCCACATTTCATGCTAACTTTACTCGTGCCTCCTTCACACCTTTTCTGGCCATTTCTCCTGATGTGAGAACTTCTCAGTTACTGTCTGAAGGACGCATTCACCCATCTCTCACGGTGGAACTTCTGTCTTCTTATCATGGTCTTTTAATGTCAGTCAAATCTTTGCTCATTTATATTGTCTCACATTTGAATTTTTATAAAAATTCAAGTTTCTTTAGAACTGGTCATAATGGCATCTTACAAGAACAACAGTGTCTTGGTTTAAAAAAAAACATGATTTCATGGTCATCATTTTATAGGTTTTGTAAACTGATAGATCAATTCCATATTCAAAATTATTTTCTTCTCAATGCACATCATTTTTCTCTTTCTTTGAATCAGATTCTCTCATTATGGATTTTCATATTTTTTGTTTTTCGGCAGACTGAAAATCTTAAAGTCAATGAGTAAAATGTATTTATATCTTGTACCTACGGTATCTTTCTAAATGTTTCCTGCAAACAGTTAACAGAGTTTATTAAATTAATAACACTGAACAAAAATGATACATGTACTGAAGAAAATAATGATATCTTAGAACTCTATCATCACATTCAAATTTAAAATTCCATGATCATCTAAATTATGATCATATATAAAATATATAAAGGGACACATGCATATATATATGCACATATACACATATACTTAAGCCTATGTTTTAACAAAATGAAACACTAGGAAACTATCTATCTATCTATCTATCTATCTATCTATCTAACTATCTGTCTACCTATTTATCTACCTCATCTTATTTATCTACACACAAGCCTAAATTAATGGTGCTTCTATGAAGAGCACACTCAATTAATATTTTCTATAAAATCATAAATCACCTGACTACCCTTTATTTCCCCTTTTCACTGGATTATCTGACATGCTTGTGAAAAAAATCTAGGCATCTGCCATATGAGGAGTTTCAGGAAAGAAGGAAGCCTCAGACCCAAAATGCTCTTAGCCTCAAGTTACAGTCAGGAAGAATAGGGCATATGACACCTACTTGAAAGTAGGCACAGGAAAGAGGAAAAACTAAAACCTAAGTTAGAGACAATTTTTTTTCCTGCTACATACTGGCATATTTGTATATCTATCCATAGATAGATAGATATTTTAATTATGTATGAAGTTCAAAAGTAAGAAGGGTAGCTTTTGGCATATCTTGTTATCATCAAAATAGATAGTTAAGCCACAGCTAACTTCATGACTTATGATACTTTTCAAGTCAACAAAGAATTTCAGTTCCTTAATGAATGAGAGAAAAATCATAATTACAAATATACTAATCTTGAATGAGTTTTTTTAGTTTAATTCATTAGGGTAAAACATTTCTTTTTTGAAAAGCATTCTCCTGTTTTTTTCATAGTATCTTTAAAGGATTTCCCTTCACCTTCCTTCTGTGGTAACTTCTGATTGGTTTGATTAGACTCCCAATTGTATGGGTGGAATTAATAGACTGGTAGTATCTTTCATTCAAATATATGACTTTTAAAGGTCTTCCTCATAAGTTTTTCTGCGTGACTTTTTATGCTTGCATTGTAAATCAACGTATAGAGCAAGCCATTCCACTTGTTAATGTTAGAGATCTCTTAGCTTGCTGAAAAGAATATCACTATTCAAGGAAAGCACTGAAACCTTTTCTTTTTCTTTTTAGTTAATCAGAGTGGCTGTAGCAACTTGCAGCACTTTTATGACCATGTGGTCACACTGTGTGCCATAAAGACCCTACAGGCTTGCCACTGAATTTCATATGTAACACTTCCTACTTTCTTCAGGCTTACATAACGTTTCAGTAACGTCCTACCAAGTGATGTGTTGACTCTACTGCATATTGCAAGTAGCGGAATTAAGTCTACCATGAGAGTTAAGAGACATTGCCAAATGTCAAGTCAAGGCCAAAACAAGCTCTAGGGTACACTCAAGCACATAAAGAAGAAAATCTCAGGCAGGAAACAATTAAATTTAATATAGCACAGTGCTGAAGGGTCAACCCAGGAATTGGTGTCATAACTGTGCATGCTTTTATAGCCTCTGTAAGAGATTGTGAATTCACAACCATTACTGCTGAGTTCCTCAGTGTTGTTGTTAGTGCCATATCCCTTCTTATGCACCAAGCAAAGTCTAGAATGTGTAGTGTATCTATCAGAAAAAAATTACAAAGGCTATGGACTTGTTTTAAGATATCAGGAATAATGCCAAAGAAATGGAACACTGGAATCTTTGTAAGTTTCTGAATTGTGTTAGTATCATGTACTTCAATTTTAAGACTGAAAATACTGACCTAGAATAGTGAATAGGCTTTAAAATATCTCTCCAGTGACAAAAAGTTATTGCATCACTCTATGGATAAACTGCTTTTACTGTTGACAGTATCAATGGGATCGTTTTTATTAAATAGCTTCCTAAATTTGAGTTGGAGGGAAGACTGTTCATCACATAGAAATGTCAGCAGTCTCTCCTTATCTTACAGTAATAGAGCTTCTTGAATTTTACCTAGGATGGTAGCTGCCCAAGATAGAAAGGGAAAAAGCTAGGGTAATACCATGGAAATGTTGCTGTGTGCAACTTCTGCTTACACTGACTTCATCTGTCCCATTTCTTACTTGTCCCTGGCTTCCAGGAGAAAAGTTGAATACCATGTGTCAAAGTTGGGAGATTTACTGGAATGGACCTGGACCACTCAATCTTGAACTGCCAAAGACAAAGAAACTTCTATCCTACTTAACCATGAGATAACTATTACAGAAGCTTTGTCTGCACCCTGAATAGTGCAAGGAGGTATAGCTTGTGATGACAAGGCTGAATGAATTTTATCAGTATAAAGAGATATCACATTATATTATTCTCATCAACCTTCCATTATAACAAACAAACCCTCAAGAAAATCATAGACTCACAAGGCTGCCAGAAACTCAGTGAAATTTTATACTTGACAAACCAGAATTTGTTAGAAGTAAGTTTTCTGAATGAGCATATCTTCTGCTAAAATAAACGACTCATTGAAATGAACAGTTCTATAAAGCAAAAGCAAATATTTCATAGGGTAGGAAAAATTCAAATAACTGATTGACATGTACCATTGTTTCCTAAATTTGAGTGCATAGAGGACTATTTATTAACTCATACTACATCTTAAATTAAGCTATTCTCAGTTGAGTTTTGAAATCTGAATTGTAGCCTGCTATTCAAAAATAACTATACTCACTATAGACTTGCTTCATGGAAATACATGAATTAATGTTATTTATTTTATCTCTTATATTAGCAATCTATAATAAATGATAAGATAAATGATAGCCAGGCACCAGTGGTTCATGTCTGTAATCCTAGCTACCCAGGAGGCTGAGATCTGAGGACCGTGGTTCAAAGCCAGCCTGGGCAGGAACGTCCATGAGACTCTTATCTTCAATTAACCACCAGAAAACTATAATTGGCACTGTGGTTCAAGTGGTAGAATGCTTGCCTTGAGCTGAAGAGTTCAGGGACAGCACCCAGGCCCAGAGTTCAAACCCTATGACTTAAAAAATAAAGATAGATGATAGACATAGATTACATGATAGATAGATGATAATATGATACTTACTGAAAGCATTTGATTTAAGCCAAATACTTGAAATGTAAGTATTAAAGAAAGGCAAAGTTCCTTCATAATCTTACTAGTAGGTCAATAATTATGGATCCTTGTCCATATCTTCTCTCTTTGGAATGTTAGTGACAATATAATCAGTGTCTTTCCATTAATAATGAATTATCTATGATCCTTGGCCCCTAGAATTCATATTCTTTTAGAGTTTGTATTATTATTATTATTGGTTTTCAGATAAGAAAATGAGTCCTGACTGTGAACCTCAGTTCTTCCATTTGTTTATTTATGTCTTTCTGGAGGCTAATTTGCAAAGTTTTATCAGTAAATTTTTATTTTTTATTGTGAAAATACTGTACAGAGAGGTTACAATTACATGGGCAAGATAATGAGTACATTTCTTATCAAGCATTGTAGCCTCCTCCTTTGTTTCCCCTTCCCATCCCTTTCCATCCGCCCCCAGCCCCCCCAATCCTCCTCCCCAACACTACCAAAGTTGTAAAGTTTGTTTTTCCACATAACGACTTGTACATCTCATTGTTGCAATGGATCCACCTGTATCCCTATTTAAATGATTTGTTTTAAAATTATAATGTATATCTCATCAGCTGGTCTGATTCTGGCTCCGTTGCTCCATTGACCAAGGAGTATCCCTTCTAAGCATGAAGTCAAGATGGTATACCCTCTGTCCAAAGTGCTCTACTAGTTCCTTTTGTTATCAAAGTAAGAGCTTTTCTGCACAATAGTTTCAAAGGCACTGTGCAATCTGAAGTTTCCCACGCATCACCCCATTTCTGTCACTCTCTCCCTTACTGGGTTCATCTCTTTTTTCTTTTTTGTACCAGTCCTAGGACTTGAACACAGGGCCTGGGCACTGTCCCTGAGCTTGTTTTGCTCAAGGCTAGCACGCTATCACTTGATTAACAGGACCACTTTCGTTTTTTTTCTCTTTATGTGGTACTGAAGAATTGAACCCAGAGCTTCATGCATGCTAGGCACGTACACTACCACTAAGCCACATCCCCAGCCGACAGGTTCACTTCTTGATACAGGTAACCTTATTTTTCTTTCAACATTACTTGCTTCAAAATGTTTGCACTGCTACTTTCCATCGGAAAAGCTCCTTAATTGAAAAGATGCTCCTATCCAGGTACCAGTGGTCTGTTCTTGAAACACTATCTACTCAAGAGACGGAGAAGATTGAGGTTCAAAGCCAGCCCAGTCAGGAAAGTCAGTGAGAATCTTATATTTTATTAATCAGCTAAAAGCCAGAAATAGTACAGTTGTTCAAGTGGTAAAGAGCCAGCTTTGTGCAGGAAAAAGCTAAGGGACAGCACCCACTCCTTGAGCTCAAATTCTACTACATCTTTAGATTGCTGCACCAGTGTCATTGGTTTAAAAAGCTTTTCCATTGCTACCTATAAAAACAACAGTACAGGGCTGGAAAAATGGCTTAGTGGTAGAGTGCATCCCTGGCATGCATGAAGCCCTGGGTTTGATTCCTCAGTACCACATAAACAGAAAAAGCCAGAAGTGGCGCTGTGGCTCAAGTGGTAGAGTGCTAGCCTTGAGCAAAAGAAGCTCAGGGACAGTGCCCAGGCCTGAGTTCAAGCCCCAGGAGTGGATAAACAAAAAAACAAAAAAAAAAAATCCCCAGCAACTGTACAGTGGATTCTTGTTCCCACCACTAGTATTATTATCCTTTCTCCCAAATGATTCTTCCCAATAGCTTTTATCACCACCTGATGTAATAGAATGCTTTTTTTCTTTTCACATTTTAACTTAACCTTCATTGGTAGAAAATATGCACCAATGAAAGCAAAAGCTTATTTTGTTTACTGCTATAGTCGCAGCATTTGGAACAGTTTGTAGCACTGCCTACACACAATAAACATTTGTTGAATGAATATTTTATTGGTTGGTTAAATGGAAGTATGTAAATTACTTATTCAGTCATGGAACAGTAAAAAGTCAATGAATGGTAGTTGTCATTGTCTTGTCTCTTGCATAGCAACTGCTTCTCACTGTCTTTGCTTAGCTATCAAAATAATTTCAGAGAGGAGCAGGAAGACAGCTTCATTGAAGAACACATGCTCAGTATGTATGAGGCCTTAGGTTTTATCTCCAGCACTAATAATAATAATTAATAATAATTCATTTAAAATTATTTTTATAATTCAGTTTCTCTCATATGTAACCTAATAAAAATCCAAACATACTTAAATACAATAATATTATAGTGCAACTTTACAATTACTTTTGTTCTAAAGCTTTATTTTTTTTAATTTCAGAGTGACATCCTGCCCATGAAATCAAATAAGGGCATGCAGTGTTTTAATTCCATGAATAATAAGTGTTCTATCTTCACTGTGCTGGTAAATAGAAATGTTATACAAAAAGCTTACTGATTGAAACCTACTATTAGACTATAGGGCACAACATTTGCAGATATATCTAAATTTGTCTCTTTATAGATGCACATTAGTAAATCCAGCTCATTTTATTTTTAGAAGTATGTATAGTATACTTTGAAATCAGTGAAAGATGTTTAGAGTTAAGGGGACAAAAGATTACAGGATGAGAGGAATAGAATCGCTACTCAATGAATCAACCCATTGTAAGTAAAACTTACTTAATGATTTTTATCATCCTGAGGAACTTTTCCATCTTGTTAGGAGATATTTGATAATGTCCAGAAATGTTGTGGATAGTCATAAGTCTGTCTCTGTGTGTGTTTGTGTATCTGAGAAAGTGAGAGAGAGAGAAAGACAGAGAGAGACAGAAAGAGACAGAGAGAGAGACAGAGAGAGGGAGAAATGAAGAGACGGACAGACAGACAGACATATACTGGTATCTAGCATACATAGGCCAAGAATGAGGGATGCTACTAAACATCTTAGTAAACACAGACACCTTTCAATAAAAAGGCATTCTACTCACAACATCAATATTGCTGAGATGAAGAATCGCTGATAATCCAACTCTTTCCAGGCTCATCAACAGACATGCTCAAGATCTGATGACCCCAAACACTTCAAGCTGGAAAGCAAGTTGAATGTCTCTCCTGATCATCTGAGTTGGCTCAAGGTTATTGATGACAAGTGTGAGAGTAGGATCTGTGTGTTCAGATTCCAAACATCACTTTCCTTACAAGGCTGCCACTTCATGCAATATGTGTAGAGTTGGCTGCATTTATCATACCTTTGTTGTAGGAAAGTAATAGTTTGACACAGGTCTCTGTGAAGGAGAAACCTTGACAAATAAAACTCATTTTAAGTAGGTAACTTGAAGGGGTGAGGTTGGAATAGAATAAAGGCGAATGATGGAAGAAGTGACACAAATCAATAAACGTTGTTGATATAATGCAAAACCTGACAGTTTGAACTGAAAACCCTTCATAAAACTATTTAAAGGTAATAAAAACTAACTCTAACTGACTCATTTGTAGTAACAATTGTAATCATTATCCTCTGCTTTTCTGTACTGTTGTGTGTTACACACAAGCAGAAGGGAAGAAAATGAATGATTTTCACTTCTCTATACTTTGGCACTTAAATAAGTTCATAGAACTTCCTAGCTATTGTACGTAAACATTGTGTTTGTGTATGTGTAAGTGTGTGTGTATATTAATATGTTAAACTTATTTCAGTACTGCAATGTGTATCCTTGATTCTGAAAAACTGTGGAAATGGAATTTTATATCCCCAGATGGTTTCATTTACTAGTTAACTTCAAAGAATAGAACTATCTTTCACACCTATTATGGGGTAAATAAGACTCCACTTCCTGATTTGACCCTTACACGTGTTTAAAATGCTTTGGTTCCATGAACAGAGCTCTGGCTTGGAATTAGTGTATCACCTCTCTACAACCAAATCCTTCCCTAAAATAGATTGAAAATGAAATGTTACTATCCAACTTCCTTCTTCCTTGTTCAAAGCATACTGTAATTTTTTTTTGGGGGGGGGGGGTCTGGTCATGGGGCCTGAACTCTGGGTCTGGGTGCTGCCCCTCAGCTCTTCAGCTAAAGGCTAACGCTCTACCACTGAGCCACCTTCCCAGCCCAACATTGTAATTTTTTTGCTATTAGTATTCTTGCTTTATAGAAATTCACTGATTATGGAAAAACTAATGAATTTTGAAGAAAGAGTGGTTGGGGCAGATTTGGAATACAAGTTATGAGGAGGCAGGTAGAATATGACAGTGCATCTAATTATAGTACCATTTCTTAAATGAATTATGTGTCATTTCCCTAGCTTGAAATTCAAGTTCTCTAACTCTAAGCTCCTGCGTGACCTCCAAAAGTATCTGTTACAACAGTAACACTAACTTCATGATAGACAGTCTTGGTGTTAAATGTCATCTTTCCCCTGTGTATAATACCTAGGAGGCCTTATGGTCAATGATTCATAATCTTCTGGAATCTCATCTGTCCATAGCCCATGGAACAGCCACAGTGATTCACCGTTATCTTAAATATCTCACAAAAACTCAGTGTTCTCCAGGCAATGGAAACTTTGTCTCTCCTCTAGTCCCTCTAGGACTAGTGGCTCTAATGTTGAAGTTCAATGTCTTCTTTACATAGGATGCCCTCATCTAGTATATAGCTTGGTTTTGTGCCTCCTTCAGTGTTAATCCTGAACACAATTCATTCTCCCCCCCCCCAGATTTATTCAATATAGTTGACAAATATAAATTGTATTCAAGTAGAAATTGGTCTGTTTTGATTTGCATGTATTTTAAATGATTATAAAATTAAGCTAATATTATCTCACTTGCTGTGTGTCTATGTTATAGCAAATTTAAGTAAGCAGTAAGGTGTTATTAGCTGTGGTTAGCATGCTGTACATTAAATCATTCTGCCTGATAATTTATACCTTGTGACATAATAGATCCCCATCACTCAAGTGTTAGCCTCTGCTCAGATCCATTCAATAAATTTCACCTTATAGATTCCATATATGAAGGAGACAGTGCAATATTTGCTTTTCTATGCACAATATTCTTCATATTAATAAATCATCCATATTGTCACAAATGTCAGGATTTCCTTTATGGCTAAATGGTAATGTGTATTTATCTGTCTGTCTGTCTGTCTGTCTATGTCTCTGTGTAGAAATTATAGAAGTGACACCTCTTATCATTTTTATATGGAACTAAAAGCATGAATAATAGCATGAATAAACAAATGAAATTAATCAAATTAAAAGGCTTCTGCACAGTAAAATAAGAAAGGATCAGGGCTGGGAATGTGGCTTAGTGGTAGAGTGCCTGCCTAGCATGCATGAAGTCCTGGGTTTGATTCCTCAGAACCACATACACAGAAAAGGCTGGAAGTGGTGCTATGGCTCAAAGAGTAGAGTGCTAGCCTTGAACAAAAGAAGCTCAGGAACAGTGCCTAGACCCTGAGTTCAAGCCCCAGGAAAGAAGAAGAAGAAGAAAGAAGAAGAAAGAAGAAGAAAGAAGAAGAAAGAAGAAGAAGAAGAAGAAGAAGAAGAAGAAGAAGAAGAAGAAGAAGAAGAAGAAGAAGAAGAAGAAGAGGAGGAGGAGGAGGAGGAGGAGGAGGAGGAGGAGGAAGAGGAGGAGGAGGAGGAGGAGGAGGAGGAGGAGAAGGAGGAGGAGGAGGAGGTCAGGAGGAGGAGGAGGTCAGGAGGAGGAGCAGGAGGAGGAGCAGGAACAAGAGGAGAAGAAAGAAGGAGAAGAAGGAGGAAGTGGAAGAGGAGGAGGTGGTGGTGGTGAGGGACAGTCTATAGAATGGAAGAAAAAATACTTGTCTTATATCCTAAGGATATAGGAAACTGAAGTAACTCAATAGCAAGAAAACAAATCAACTTATTGAGAAAAAAAACAAATGAATTGAATAGAGATTTCTCAAAAGAACACCTACCAATGCCCAGGAGGCATACGAAAAAGCTTATAACTATCACTAATAATCAGGTTGATATAAACTAAAACTATAATGGAATATCACCTTACATCTGAATTGCGATTTTTCAAAAACAGGAAGAATAACAGGAGCTGTCAGGATATGGGAAAAAAGGAAAACACATGCAGTTAGTGGACCATAGATTGGAATATACATCATGGAAAGCTATGTGGAAGTTACACAAAAACAATTAGAACTTGAACTATCCAGTGATAGTCTAGGAGTTGAAGCGATCTCTGCGCTCTCAGTCTCATTGTTGAAGTTTACACTATTGGGATAGTTACCATGCAAGTGGTACAAATAATTAAAAATTTTCTTCATGGAAATTATTTGCATGATACTGTTATCTGTTTTTAAATCACTAAGTTGGATTATGAATTATTTACACTCTAAATTTTAAACTACAACTAATCATCTGATTTCATATTTTTAAAGTCTTGAAGGAAGGGGTAACATTGTCCAAAAAGAAACGTACTCTTTATCTGACTTATATAACTGTAACTCCTCTGTAAATCACCTTTATAATAACAATAAAATTTAATTTAATAAAAAAAAGAAAGGCCTAGCTAGACTAGTATTGCCTTCCTTCTTACCATTGCACACAGCATTTAAACTAAATACCTTTATCTTTGAAAATAATTGCTTGGATGACCCTGCAGTGATCAGTGGATTTTATTTTAATATATATATATACATATATATACATATATATGTATATATATATATATTCATTCTTGAAAGCTAAAAAAAATAAGATATCTGGGAAGAAAATTAAAATTAAGAAAATCCATCTCCCACTGTGTTAGTCAGACTTTTCATTTCTGTGACAAATACTTGATGGAGAAAGTTCAAAGGAAGAAAGACTTCTTTTGGCTCACAGATTCAGAGATTTTAGCCCATCCATCCTGACAAGGAGGGTATATGGAACAACGCAGCTCACTTCATAGTGTCCAGAAAGCACAGAGAAACAATGTGTGTAGTACTGGGATTTCTCCTTACCCCTGCTAATTCCGTCTAGGGGATAGCTATGCCATCATTCAGGGGAGGTCTTCCCCTTTTTGTAATCCTCTCTGAAAACATGTCACAAGCACTGTCAGAAACGTGCTTTACTAATCTAGGTGTTTTAAAGTACAATCACTTTGATGACGAAGATCAACCTTCACACCCACTATCCTATGTAAGATTTCTCCAGCTTTTAAAAGTTATTATGCATGGAGAAACCCATCTATATTTTGTTCTTCTTGAAGGCACATTTACCTTCAAAAAAAGTGGTCAAGTCATGAATTTGTGTTTATAATATTGACTTAAATAAAAGGGAAAAGACGAATGATGAAGAAAAATCAGCTTGTTTCCCCTGAAGGAAGAAAAATTAATTTACATATGACTAAGTACATAGATAGAATCAATTGATCCTAGAATATTTTATTATATCCTTGTGTGTATGTATGTGTGTACTTACATGTGGATATGTCGAGTATCTAATAGTGACATTTAGCCACCAGAAAAGATTCAGCTGGAAGAATTCTCTCTACATCAGTACTAGAAGAAACAATTTAAAACCTCTCATATTCTGCTGGCTGGCTCCCAAGCCCTTTCTATATATCCAGTTGAGTCTTTTTGAAGAGAAATCTTTCTTAGTTTATTTCAGACTCTTCCCCTTCTTATGTGGGGCCTCCAATTAGAAAAAAGTAAGCCTTCATGTATAACTGCCAAGAAAATAGAGTCTTTTAGTGAAGCTTCAGTGTTCTGAATTTTGATGAAACATAAATTGTATAACTCAGTGTAGGAGATGATTTTTAATAGACAGGTTTAAAAAAATAATATAAGCAATGGCATGGATATTTAAATGCATGTCATTTTATTGTAGTAGTTCCATTTTCTTTTAATACAGTAACATGTTCCAAGAAGTTTACAGAAACAATCAACAATATCAAATTTTCAAACAATTTTTCTTAACTGTTAAACTATTCACCTATTTGCAACCTAACTTCTAATGTTTTATTAATAATTATTTAAATATTATTTATGGATGACATTAATCAATATGCTTTGTACTTATATACTGTTAGGTTTTTAAAGAGAGCTTGCAGTGTAAGAACAATACCACACATGTGGTATTCAGGTTAGGGTAG
This sequence comes from Dipodomys merriami, assembly GCF_024711535.1. Taxonomy (NCBI): domain Eukaryota; kingdom Metazoa; phylum Chordata; class Mammalia; order Rodentia; family Heteromyidae; genus Dipodomys; species Dipodomys merriami. The sequence continues at coordinate 57,075,278 of NW_027205603.1, forward strand.
GTTTATTCATCGTTCCAGCTGTTACCAGGCCATTTTGTCATTCTAAGGCTGGAAGAGCCCTGGGAAAGAGGGTGTCTGGCCCTGGGCTAGGGTAGGGGTGGGGAAAGGTGTGGCCACATTGGATCTGGATGTGACCTCAGCTGATACGGATGTGAACTCTTCCAGGTATGCCAGTTGCCTAGGTGGTGCAGATACTGGGTGGAGACTTTGTCTGCTCACCAGACAGGAGTGGACCTTATCTTCCAGCCTTTTAAAATTCATGAAATAGGGAGTGGATTCTCTCTGGCTATTTCCTGCCGACAAGTGGCATCAACATTAGGGGTAAAAGGCTGGAATGTGGTCCCCTCCTAGAGAAGGCAGCAAGCAGCAGCTGTCCCTTGGTAAGCGTGAGTCCCTAGATGAAGTTTGGAGGAGGTAAGTCTCTTGGATGAAATCTGGAGAAGTCTCATGAGCATTGAGGGGCTTGAAAAAAATACTAGAGAGCAAGTAAATGGGGCTGAAAATGTTGGTAGAAATATCCCTAGCTACTTCTGACATTTAGCGACTAGGTAGAGGAGAAGTCAGGTAACAAAGGCAAGAATGTAAATTCCTGTCCAGTTAATAGGTAGGCAGGTATAGACAGGCAGGCTTCTTACTTCTATTGACCTCCCGGCTCTGGTTAATTTTGAAAGGGCAGGCACAAAGTGGCTGATGACATCATCTCCTCGTACTCCTCTCCATGGTCCCTTGTTCCCCAGACTGGCTGAGTCTAGGTGCTCATTCCTGGGATGGCTTGTCCCAGTTGGTATTCATGGAGGTTTGAACTCAAAGCCTGGGCACTGTTCCTGAGCACTTCTGCACAAGGCTAGTGCTCTACCACATTGAGTCACAGTACCACTTGCAGTGTTTGCTGGTTAATGAGAGATAAGTCTTGAGCCATGCTTCCAGCCTGGCTCTTTGCAGGTTAGTTGAGAGATGGAGTCTTGGGATTTTTCAGCCCGGCTGGCTTTGAACTGCAATCTTTGCCACAAAAACCCTTTGTTATTTCCAATTAAAGCAACAAGGAGATCAAATAGAATAAGTAGAGCTTACCTGGTCCTTATCAAGAATTGATCAACAAATATTCTGCAATGACAAAACTCATTAGATGTGATGAGAATCTTAGCACAGTTATGCCCAATATTTTAGAACCATGTGGTCAGTACTAGAATACACAACACCAAACAAAAAAGGCAAAACTCAAAACCTAAAATTTTTGACAACAATGTTTAGACATCTTTGCTAACAAAGCACATCAGATTGTTGGGCCTCAGTTACCAGGGCCTGTGAAAAGAGCAACTTGTTAGCAAGGCAAATTAGAATAGTTGGATGGAGGAGTAGTAAGCTTGGTGGAAGGGTAAGGGTCAAATGGGGCCAAACCCTTAACCCACCATCTGGCCAAGATGATGAACTCAAGATGGAGAATTTCTGGAAAAATATAAAGAAAGCCTGAACAAATAGATCAAGCCTACAGTGGCTAGCTTTGAGAGGGAACCTAGAGAGGGGTCCTCGGGACCCAGCCTGCATCACACTCTTCAGGACACAAGCCAAAAAGTTGTAGGAAAGAGAAAGGGAGAGATAGAGAAAGTTTAATGCTGTTCTCAGCATTAAAAAATTAGGAGCTGTGGCTTTCCAGGGAGAGCAAGAGGCATTTCAGAGTTACCGGAGAGACACACAGCACCCCATTAAAGGTATAGGAAAGAAAAAAAATTAGTGAGTGAAGGAGGGCAGCGTCCCAACTTACCACCAAGCCCTCTAGGGAGGAGTGGCCAAGCAACCAGAGTCAAGCATCCTTGGCTACAGAGGTGACCGGCCTTTCAGTTAAAGGCCTAGTAGGTTCTCTGGCGTGGTACCACATCAGGAGAGAGACTGAGCGACAGAGAACCCTTAGAGTGCAGTTCACTCACCAAAATGTAGAAGCATGGAGGTGGATGCAGAGGCCAGCAATGGTATTGAAGTGCTGTGTCCACAGCAGACTGACCGGTTTGCAAAAAGGCCGTCAGAACTGTGGGTATTCCTCAGAGCAAAAAAGCGGGGAGAAAAAAAGAAAAGAAAAAAAAAAACAGAGAGGAATCCCACCTATCCTGACTTTAAGCTTTTTCTGGATTCAAACAGCACCGTTTATGTTAGGTTTTTAAAGAGAGGTGGCCAAGTAAGAACCACATCACGCACATGGTATTAAGGTAAGGGGTAGATTTATTCATCGTTCTGGCTGGCACCAGGCCAGGTGGGCACTCCACACGGCTGAGAGAGACCTGGGAAAAAGTACATCTGGCCCTGGGCTAAGCCTTATCTAGGGTAGGGGTGGGGAAAGGTGTGGCCACATCAAATCCAGATGTGACCTCAGTGGATGCAGATGTGACCTTTTCCAGGCCTGCCAGTTGCCTAGGTAACAAAGGTACTGGGCGAAGACTTTGCTGTGAGGAGGGTGGAGTCTGCTCGCCATCCAGGAGTGTACTTCACATATACTGATTGGTTGAATCGAAACTCCTTCATACAGCTATGTAAAGGTAATAAGTTTAAAAATAAACGCATAAATATTATTCATATTATCCTTGCAGCCTATCTTTAACTGGATACCTTTTTCAAGCCTTTCTCAAAAATATGATCTGTTTTTCTTCGCTAGTTAATTAGACACTTACTGTGTTCCTTCCTGACTGAGTTTGGTGAAAATAGCTGCTGTTATCTGATCTTAGAAGAGACAGTTCTTCTTTGATGTCAGCATCATCTGCAAGCACAGCAATATCAACCCTGTTTCTTCATCATCATATTGAATGCAGATGTGCTACTTCACAGAATAAAAGTGACCATGGTAACATGCAGTTGCATAAACAGTGCCCAGGAGGTGGCAGCAATTTTCAGCACGTCAGTCCATTTCCCCTCATGGAAGTACAGTCTTTTATAAATGCCCTTTATACTGTTTAACTAGCTCATCCAGTTAGTATTTCTTGAACGTACTTCTTGCCACCTGACACTTTCCATTTTCCCTTTGCCATTGCTACAGGAGGCAAAGGAACCCACTGAGATTCACTTATGGGACGACTGACTGCCTGTCTCCTCAGGCTATTGCCAATTTCTGTCCAAATGTTCTCTGTGGACACTTGCTAGAACTTTCAGTGCTTTGTAGCCTCTCTTTATTTACTTCCCTTTCAAGCCCTGTGATAAATGATTTGGTTCTTATTTGATTGGGTAGCCTTCATTTTCCATTGTGAAAACTGTAAGAACATTTTTTATTCCTCAGTTGCAACAGTTTTTTCCTCAGAATACTAATTTTTATTCTTATTAAATTTATATTTGGAGCTGGGCATCAGTGGCTCATGTCTGAAATCCTAGCTACTCAGGAGGCTGATATCTGAGGATCGTGGTTCAAAGACAGCCTGGGCAGGAAAGTCCATGAAACTCTTATCTCCAATAAACCATCAGAAAACTGGAAGTGGTGCTGTGGCTCAAGGGTAGAGAGTTAGCCTTGAGCTGAAGAGTTGAGAGACAGAGCCCAAGCCCAGAGTTCAAGCCCCATGACTGACAAAAATAAATAAATTTATATTTTTACCTTTTGTTTCAAAAATAATTTTAGCACTTTGATATATACATGCATAATGTAAATATTTCTTATATGCATGTACCTATGGATGGATGAATGAATGAGATAGATAGATAGCCAGACAAATAGATAGAACACTCTGTCCAGATGTGACAGTAGTTACTTTTCTAGCAAAGACAATGTCTAAAAAGGTATATAAACCTGAGTGCCTTTGCTATGCCAAAGAAAATAGCTCAAGACGTAATGTTAAATATTTGAGACCTGGTGTTTAAAATGAACATTTACTTTTCACAGTTTTGAAGGTTGAAGAGTCCAAGATTAAGGTGACAGTAACACCTGATGTGTGGTGAGAGTCTTCTTCCAGGTTTTCAGAGGATTACCTTCTCATTGCTTCATCCCATAAAAGTCACATGACAGGAGAAAGGAACGGAGACCAGGAGACAGAAACAAAGAGACCTGAAGAACATCTGACTCTCTTTTAAAAAGACTACTCCCATTAAAAGCAACTCCCCTTCATAACCTAATTACTTGTCAAAGAATCCTCTCTCTTTTAATATCTTGATATTGGGAGTTTGGATTTTTAACATATCAATTTTGGAGAGCTACAAGCATCCAATCCATAGCACCATGCTACTGAAATATTTTTGAACTTTTAATGCCTTCATTTTCTCCAAAGGAACAAATATCTACATATGGTTTACATAGTTTTTCTTCCCTTTTTCACATGCACACACACATAAATTAAAAGCCACTGTATTTTGAGAAATCCTTTGAATCCTACATACTATAACTTACATAAGCATGGGACAAAAGTGGTGCAGAACTCTAATGGTGCAATGTTTTCAAGACTCAGTAGGATTAAAGAGAAGGTAAGCCTTTCCTCCATCAGTGTTGCCTACTGCTAGCCCTCATATCCATTCTCTGTAAGGAGATGGTCCATTTTGTCATTTTGTTCTGGGGACACATTGGAAGTGAGCCACTTCTTATAATACAACTTGTATTTCCTCCAGCCCATATTTCTCAACTCTGGCTTCCACACCAGGTAACTCGTGAGCTTTAAAAAGTATGTGCACATTTGAACCAGGCAGTCTGTGTGTAGACTAGCTAACCTAGTTTATGTGTGCTCTAGCCAGGCTGGACCACGCAAATACTCTTGCTACTCAGGAAGCTGCGATCCACAGGAGCATGATTTGAAATGGGCCCAGGCATAATAGTCCAAAAAACAATAAGCAAAATGACAGGCTGGAGGTATGGCTCAAGTGGTAGAACACCAGCTAAGAGGCTAGGGAAGTACTAGGTGAGGTCTTGAGTTCAAACCCCAGAACTGGCAAAAAAAAAATTATATGCAAATCCACATCCACAATTGAACAGCTTAGCTCTAGGACCCATTTTCAGGGGGTATTTATGTGAAATCAGACCACCAGAAAGAGCTCCTAAATTCCTTTTTCTCTTTGTATGTATGTATCTAGTTGATATCTGTCCAAAGGTGAGTTGGTGTTTTCTAACCAGGTTTTAGCATGTATACTCACAGTCTGTCCAATGTCATGCTAAGATGAACTAACTCTTGTAAAGTAAAAACATGCATATCAAAAATAGAATTATTTGCTAACTCCACCTACACTATACTTCTTTGAGCTCTGAGGAGTAGTTGCCTCAGAAAAATGCAACTTCAATTTGAAAATAGAGAATGCTTAAATGTCTTAAAATCATAAGATATTAGAAATGAAAAGGGTGGTAAGATCATCCATTCTTCCTTTTAAAAACTGTAAAAATTTCTCAGGTTGAATATTAGATATAGCATATAACTACCATATTCCATGTAATTTACTTATGCACAGCATTTTTTTTTTTGGTGGTGGTGGTGGTGGGGCTTGAGCTCTGGGCCTGGGCGCTGTCCCTCAGCTCTTCAGCTCAAGGCTAGCACTCTACCACTTGAGTGACAGCACCACTTCCTATTTTCTGAGTGTTTTGTTGGAGATAAGAGTCAGACAGACTTTCCTGCCTGAGCTGGTTTTGAACCAGGATCCTCAGATCTCAGCCTCCTGAGTATTTAGGCCTGATCCTCTGGCCCCAGCTTATGCACAGCTCATATTCAAAGCCATAGACACAATGGAGTAAGAAGAGGGAGAGGAGAACACAGGCAAATAGACTGGTATTCCACAAGGAAGTTCTTAACCAGTTTTGTTAGTTATGCAAATTTCTAACCACAGTGTCTTTCAGCATTGAAGTGGCAATATCTGTCCAGGATTCAGAAGAGCTGGATGCAGGACCTCCCAGTGAAGATTTTATATTCCCATGACCATATAATTAAAGCCACATTATGGCAAGTATAAAACACTGTTAAATATACATTGAGGACCACCAAGAAGATGAGGATTTGAACATCATGTCCCTTAAACATTGTTTTTACTTTGGTCAAGAGTAAAAAAGAAATCAGACACTCTCAAGTTTCTGCAATAAAAATTGATCTTTCCCAGTCAACTATAAATCTATTTTATTATTTGCCAGGTCATTGTTCACCGAAAGAAAGAAAAGAAAGGAAGAGAGAATGAGAAATAAAGAGAGAAAGGAAAAAAGGAAGGAAGGAATTCCATTTGATAAATTTTCAGTGAAATAGGTTTGCAAATTCTTGTCTATGTGAAATGAAAAGGCATATTTCCATTCTATCGTGATCATTTTTAAAACCAATATTCATATCATCCTTTCTATGCTTCTAGATTTTAGATTTTGCATCTCTCCTTTATTTGTATCTTATATAAAAATATAAATGAAGTACTCTTGTTTGCTTAAAATTATTCATTGGTGTCTCCATTACTTTGAAAAATTCTGAACAATACCATGAGACCAAATCTGTGCTCAACTTGTATTTCCCATCCAGTACTTCTCTCCTAGCTATCTCTATCCACTTGTTTGTCCAGCATAGAACCACTTCATGCTACATGCCTTTGCTTATTCCTACCAACTCAAACTTCTTACAGCTTCCTGAAACTAACATGTTTTTAAAAAAAGAGTGTTTAAATGTAGTACTCCTTCTTGGTATTAATAAAGCTGTGTCCTCAGATAAGAGAACATCTTATCTTTGCCTGAGCAATTCTTGATCTAACTTCAAACCAATGTAAGCTTCATCTCCTCTCCATGAGTTTCTCAATGTATGTACCCCATTCCCATCCCATTGCTTTCATTATGAATCTTGTAAATTTACTTATCTGATGTCTTTTTACCATTCTATATTGACAGTTTCGTGTATTTTATTTATATGGCAGCCTCAGTTTATATATAGTCCAGTGACTAGCCCATAGAAAGTTATTTGTCCATATAGGTGTCAAAATTTCTTATATCTCATCTGTCAGACAGACACTATTTTAGTCATTAGTGATATAAGAGAAAACAAAAAAAAGACAAATCCCTGAATGTATTTTACTTACTGCTGAGTGACTAAAAATTACAAAGCACATATGAACTGGGTGTTAATAACTAATGCTAGGTAAATACATGATGGATGCATGGCCACCTTTTTCTATTTCTGCTATAAGTTATAATTACTTCTAATAAGAGCATAAGTACTTTAGAGTGAGATCTAATGTTACTAGATCTCTTGAACCCAACATAGAGCTTGGGAAAAAGAGTGACAGTAGGTAGAGGAGTGGGAAGAAGAAAAGAAAGAGAAGGGGAAAGAAGAGTAGTAGGAAAAAGATAATGAAAAAAGAAGATGAAGATGAAGAAGGAGAAGGAGGAGGAGGAGGAGGAGGAGGAGGAGGAGGAGGAGGAGGAGGAGGAGGAGGAGGAGGAGGAGGAGGAGGAGGAGGAGGAGGAGGAGGAGGAGAAGAAGAAGAAGAAGAAGAAGAAGAAGAAGAAGAAGAAGAAGAAGAAGAAGAAGAAGAAGAAGAAGAAGAAGAAGAAGAAGAAGAAGAAGAAGAAGTAGTAGTAGTAGTAGTGGTGGAGGAGGAGGAGAAGGGGAGGAGGAGGAGGAGAAGGGGAGGAGGAGAAAGAGGAGGAGGAGGGAGTGAAGGGGGGGAGGAAGAGGAGAAAAAAGAGAGAAAGCGAGAGAGGAGGAGGAATTATTCCAAGTACTTTTTTTTTAGCAAAGCCCATGAAAAAAATTATCTGACAGTAACTTTTTGTGAAAAGAATCAATTACCATCTTTGGAAATGCAATTGACATAGAACTAAAAATAATAGCTATTCCTGTCATGTCTTCACTTAGAGCAATAGTGCTATCTTCCTTCTAAATAGCATATGACAATTTATAATGGGGAACTTGTATATTTTTTAATTTTGTTGCAGCCAATATGAATGATGCCTTCTAGGGGGCTCTTTTAGTCCTATTTTTCTGGCCACTTTTTTTCCCTTTTTGTGTCCCTTACCAAGTCCTTGGGAGGTGAAAATGTAGCAGCTGTGCATACACTAGGTGATCTTGCTGCTCAGGGAGTAGTGAGGAGGATATCAGAGGTGTATTATTGTCCAGTGTTGGGTCAAAATGATTCTCTGCACCATGAATTGGCTCTGAGAGGCAGCATGTTCTTTGTGTGAATACAACTCTAATAAATAATCTTGATTAAAAGGAGAGAATTGAGAGATGTAAGTTGGAAAAGAATGAGGGCAGAGGGAAAGAATAAATAGATCTGGAAAGAAAGAGGGTAAACATGGAGTAGGAAAGCTTTGGGAATGCTAGGAGAAAGTGAAATCCTGTGACGGCCAAATCTGGCCGTCAAAGATTACTGCAGTTGAAAAAATGTGTTGCTATTTTTCTGGAAGAGATGCTTGTAAACTTGGCTGATCAATTTAAAGATTATATTGTAAATCCTAATTGTATTAATAATTATATGTTCTTCACATGATACTGTTTTGTTACTGCTACCAACTCATGTGTAGTATGAATGTACAAAGTTACCATAAAGATAGAATTATGTAATAAGAATAGCCTATAGACTATCCTTATATAGTCATATAGACTATATCTTGTGCTCCATTTATCAGCTTTTAGTGGCAGGAAATCTCACATTTTTGTTAGTAGATGCGATTTATTGATCTAGTGTTTACAATAGTATTTTTATAATATGCTTTTTAATTTTTCCTTGATGAAAACTCTAAAATCATAGAAAATATTAGCTATTGATTTGGACCCTGAGTTTTACAGATGAGAATAATAAAGCCTGGAGTAAATGATAGATCTAGCAAAATGATAGCTCTAGTAAATGATAGATCTTGGTTTATCTGTTTGCTTTTTGTTTCAGTTCTTTTATTGGGGGCAAAATTCTATCAGTAGTGCTGATATGGGGAAGCCCTGGTGTGAACCACCTCTCTCATATTCAATTTCTCGTGGTCTTCTTCCGCAGTCCAGTCAGTCATCTGGAACAATGACCAGCAACCCTCAGTCTCTTGAGTTGAGTGTGATCCTTATGGCTGAGACTTAGCAGTAAGTAAAGAAAACACAAGGGGTGAAGTGGGGGTAGACATGAATAGGCAAATGTGGTTTTTTTTTAGAAAATAATATTTGTTAGGGAAGGAAAAAAACCTTCAAATTGTTTATTCATATTTAACACTAAAGTTCTATTTATGGTATGTTTGCCTAAAAAGATGGTTTTACTTTTTATTGGAGATGAGTATAAAAGGCAAGATTTTATTTCATTTAATACTTTGTATAAATATTAAACAGCAAGAAAATAATTTTGTGATAAAAATGAACATTTTATAAATTCTGCATTTTAAAAAGTTCAAGCTTTTCCGTAAAGGGCCCTATATATGAACACTTGTAATATTTAGGTAAGTTGTTTTTATTTGAGTAAAACACAATATTGTGTTCTTTCAAAGTCAAATCATATGAGGTCAGTTTGGTCCTTTCCTCATTATATATTGAGCACTTACCATTTGTCTAAAGACACATGCTGGAGGTTCTAATAGACTAAATCAGGAGAAACAAAAGGAAGTTTGAAGCAGAGGTAGATAGATAAATACATAGATAGATACATAAATACATACATAGGTAATACATATTATTATGTAAATGCAGAAGAGGGGATCCTAACTCAATGGAAAGAAGTACTTGCATCTCTGTCTTCAGGAGGAAATAGTAACTAATCAGGTGAGATCAGTAAAATGCACAGAAATCAGAAACACAGAAAAAAATTTGGAAACAATGAATGCTGTATTTTGATACTGAAGGGACTCATGGCTAAAAACCATTTTTCCTGTCCCTTTCCCTTTTCTTCCTTCACACTCATCCCTTCTCTTGTCTGTTAGGTGGGAGAGACAACAATTGTGCCTACTGAATACTCCAATAAAGAGCAAAAGGGTGAAAGTATAAAAGAGAAAAGGAATATATCATGGAGTGATGTTTACTGAGCTGTGAGGAGGCTCAGAAGTGGAAAGCTGAACTAGTTTTGGGTCGGTGGGAAGTGGCTACTTCACTGAAACTGGTAGACAAGGATGAAATTGAAAAAAAAACACATTTAATTGGATGGTTTGGGATCAGTAATAGTAATTGCCTCATGATATTCCACTGTTTTCTAAGACTGTAAAACTCACTGAATAAGCCAAGTGAATTAGGGCTACATACAGGTACACAAGATAAAGGTATTGTCTTTGTGTAATATAATGAAAGAGAAGATATATAATTTGATAACCATTATAAAGGAGAATTGTAATGGGAGAATTAAAAATGAAAGGTAAGAGGGTTCAAAGATAGGAGCATTATCTTGGGTAGGACTATTATTATTTGTTGGTTTGCAAATGTGAGATATTAAAAGCAATGGCACATGCCCTAAATATAGGGATCTGAGCTAAAAATGGATAAATTTGACAATTCAAATTAACCAGCACAATGAAAATTAGAGGTGGTCACTCACACTATAGCCAATACAAGGATGATGATTTTTCTCAATTATCTATAATCATGAGCTAAATTTTCTACTCTAAATAATCTCTTTCTCTCTCTCTTCCCCTCCTACTTACCACTTCTAGTCCTCCCTCCATTTTCTTTTCTTTCTTTCTCCCCCTTCTTTTGTCATTCTTCATCTCCAGAATTCTGTCAGTCTTTTGAGACTCCCAAGATTAATTTTATTCCCATAAGAAACTTCAAAGGGATTAATAGAAGAGGAATAGCTGGAAAGACTGACAGAACATTTGTATACATATACATATACATTAGTATATGTAGCACTTTATGGTTTCCTTTGATTTTTAAAAATCTCAGATGTATAACTAGGATGTATAGATTAGGTCTCTTCACATTTTTCTAGCCATATGATAACTAGTATAAGATAGATGTGGAAGTACTAGATGACTCTTCATCCCAACCAAGAGACTAGAGATCTGTCCTCTTTGACACCACCTGACTTCCTGAGAAAGCTGTATTAACTGTATCCTTGAATTCCTTCCATTCAGGCTGTTATACTAAACCTATTGTGGTCTCTGTGGTCTATGGAAGTTATCTGTTATTTTTGTGTTTGCCATTTTCACATTAAAGAGCATATCTGCAACTCTTATCAGGTACCAGAATGACCAGGCTGGAGTGCTTGTCAAATCAGGCTGTTACTGCCATAATTCTAATTCTGTAAGTCTTGGGGCCAAAGGTAAATTTTCATTTCTAACAAGTTCCCCAGTGATTTTGATATCGCTGATCTGAGGACCACTACACTACACTACAATGGCCATTTCAATTCCTATGGTAAGGCAGAAAATGGCCTGTTTTCATTAATAATATCTATGCTATTCACTTAAAGACATGGCAATGAGAGTGGTTCTCATTTTTCTCCAGTACATCTTTAACAATAAATACTTATAGCATAAGTATCCCTCCAAATAAAATAGGTCAGGCACATGAAATATAGCATTTACACTTCTAATTCCTTTTTCTGAGGGTGGTAAGTCTAGGAAACAGTGGCACATCTCACGTAAGTATTGGGATTATGTGCTCCTTCCTCAACAGCACACATTAATGAATGAAAAAGGAGTTTTGAAATAAAATTCTCAGCAGGCAATATCAGGGGATTATCTGTATTATGTGTAAAAGTTACCATCACAGAAAAGATAACGTAAGTATTATATTCTGAAATCTTTCAGCCCACACTCCAAGCCTTGCTCACAGAATCAAAGCATTTTACTTTCAGCACAGTTAGATGAGTTTCTTGACCAAGTACAAGGCTCCTGACCTGTGATCCTCCAGGAATAGAGATAAGAATATAATTTTGAAGAATCTATTTAATATTCAATTCAGCTGCATCATCTTTTTATTTAATTTACATATATATGAATTTTACTGCTTTTTCATAGTGTTACATACTCATTTCTCATCAAATTCTTTTGCATAAAGTTAGGATATATATATATATATATATATATATATATATATGGTCTTAGAAAAAGATTTCAATAGAAAATTGAAAGTATAATGATAAAGACTAATTTTATGTTTTATGGCCCATAGAATAGAGTAGGTTTTAATAACTCTTCACTGAGAGATGAAACCAGAATATGATGAAAATTCATCGATTCTTGAGTGGTCAGAGACAATGGGAAAATTTGGACTTTGAAGGTAGACAGACTTAAATTCAAAGACAGAACCTATTATTTCTATATGTGAGAGTTGGGAGACAAATTTAGCCTCCTTGAGCTTGACTTGACCTGCTTGTCTCAAAAATCATGTTAATAACAGTTACTGTTGAAAAAGGGTGCATATTAGATTGCACAACTAGAAACCACTAAGTTTTAAAAGTTAAAACAGTATGGTATATAAATTATGAATTAATACAATGTAAAGTACATTACAAACTACCCATCACAAGATCTTTTTTATTCAAGATGAAAAGAGGGAAAAATAGAATTATTCTGAGTTATTCAGAGCTAGAGCTAAGTCCTCTTGATTCATGGTCTTCACAAAGCTGTTATACTACGCTATACCTCAAATCTCCTCTCTTTCACCAGGCAGAAATATGACTGGAAGGCTATCCAATGCAAGGTTAAAAGCCAACACACAACAACACATTACCAACTTTGTGAGGAGCTTGCCCATGTCCCCTACATATATACAATATTCCCAGAGCCTGACTCTCAGGTATTTCCAAAATAGCAGCAGCTGTTTTAGAATTCCTATAATTTACTATAATACTACACTTATATTTAGGTATAAATATGTGTTATATCATGTGTGTGATGTATGTATTGTATAATAAAATGTTTGTTATAAAGTATATTAATTAAATATAATAATATAATAATTAAGTATGTAACCAGAAAATTTAAAATTTCAGTAGAGTGAAAATTCAAGGGAATCTTAGCAAGTGGAACATAATAAAGGTAAGGAAAAGAGGAGAGAGCATGTGTGGGGAAAAAAAACCCTAAAAAACCCCTCAATACTTGATGGATATTGCTTCCTAAATAAGATAACCAAGAAAAAATTAAGAACATTTTAAAGTAAGGAATTCAGTATCCTTTTCAAAACTAGATAAGCCCACCAAGTGCAACAAAAATAAGTAAAGAATATCCCCTTTGGTCTCACTCTGTGTGAATGCCTATAGAGGATCACAGAGGTGCAATCACTGTGTGCATCTGATCATATGAAATAATTATTGAAATAAACCCAGGAAATGGAAACAAGAAGCCTCTTTTTGCTGTTTTATTTTATTTTATTTTTGTCTTGTTTGTTCATTTATCTGTCTTTGGGAGGATAAGGGGAGACATAGAAATGGAGGGACAAAAGGTGAACAAAGGCACTCACTAGACACTCTGTTGAAAATGAACTATACATTTGTGGATGGTTATAGCGGGGGGGAAAACTGGGAAAGAGTAAGGAAAGTGATGACATTGTTCAAAAAGAAAGGTACTTCTACCTGGCTTATGTAACTGTCACCCCTCTCTATATCCCCTTTACAATAACAATAAAAATGTTTAAAAAAAAAACAAACACCAGGATTAAAGCACCAATTCTTACACAAATCAGCTCACTGGCCTTTCTAAATTCATACCTGTACTATGGGACATAATGTATTTCCTCTGGACTTCATTAAAATATCTACCAATGAGAAGTGCTCACAAAAGATTTGATATGCAAAAGAGAAGGAAGAACATTTATGACCAGCCCTTGAGCTGATGCCTGTAGGCACTGTCAATTGTGCAGTTTCAGCTTTGGATTGTTCTTGAAACCCATTCGCTGTGGTGTTCATGTAGCCAAGGACAAGACTTGCTGTTTTCTGAAGACCTTTTGTTCACTTTCATTCCCCCACCTTTCCAAGATTATAAAAACTTATCATTTACTGTGTAAAATTTCTTCCTTCTTGAAATATCTGTAAATATCTAGACAATGTAGAATAGCCTACATCTGGGCCAACCTGATGATATAGGAAAAAAGAAAGTCTAAAAGAAAGCATTCTAAACACCAATATCTGAGCAGCCTCAAGTGCTCAATCTCAGGTACTAGAAGTAAATGGAGTAGTGCCTTCAAAACGTCAGTCAAGGGCTGGCAGTGTGGCTTAACGGTAGTGCTTGCCTAGCCTAGCATGCATGATGAAGATCTGGGTTTGAGTCCTCAGTGCCACATGAACAGAAAAAAAGACAGAAGTGGTGGCTCAAGTGGTAGAGAGCTAGCCTTGAGGGAAAAAAAGCTCTCGTATTGTTCTTAATGTTGTAATACACACAGGGAAATCTTGAATGCATTCTCCCTACCTTCCTTCATCTACACCTCACCCATAGGCCCCGCCCCTTGTCTTGTAAGTATTCTTTCTTGGTACTTATTTTATTGGGCTTTGATTTAGTCTTTCTAAAGAATTATACTACTGAGCTCTCCATAGATTCTATTATACTTCAGTTAATTCATTTGTAACTACTTGCCTACCAACTTGTGTTTTATTTATACATTTATAGGCACAAAAAAAGAGAGGGAAAGAGTGGTGGGAATGATGAGTGAGAATGTTGAAAGAGGTGTCATGGATCAAAACATACTGAATTCATAAACTGCTTTGTGGGATAACAATTTTTGTACAACTACTTAAAAGGTTTTTGTTTGTTTGTATGTTTGTTTTTGGTCAATCATGGGGCTTGAACTCGGCCTGGGCACTGTCCCTAAGCTCTTCAGCTCGAGGCAAGCACTCTACCACTTGAGCCACAGCACCACTTCCAGTTTTCTGGTGGTTAATTGGAGATAAGAGTCTCACAGGGAATTTCCTGCCTGGGCCAGCTTTGAACTTCGGTCCTCAGATCTCAGCCACCTGGGTAGCTAGGATGGCATGCATGAGCCACTGATGCCCTGCAATAAAAATTTTTTTTCAAAAAAAAAAGAATAAACCTTGAAAGGTTTTGTATAAACATGGAAAATATTTTTGATGTATTTTGAGAGAGAGAATGATATTAGACATGAAGATTAGGGCACATTATTGCACATGATCTCATAGTTGTAAAATACTCTTGAGTTAAGGATTTCTACAGGACATGATATCACAAATCATTTTGATTTATATTCACTGATTGTACTTTCTCATTTTCTCCAGCCAATGTGTGGTTTTTGAGTAGGAAAAAAAGTGTTATTTTGTAAGAGCTTTGGGGAAAGGAGTAATAATACTGGATATGTAGACCATTGTTCGCTCAAAAATATTTGTTGTCACTCTATCTTTTCTTTATGATCTAGTGTATTTTTCTGAGTCACTGATGTGATTTCCTTTGTCAAATGTAATGAGAGCAAAATCAGTGCAGACACTTCTGTAGGGCAGTCTTAATAGCCATCATGAGACCTGGGTCTTGAGCAGCAGAAGACACAATTGGTATTGGTGAGAAGTCTCTCTCATACTAACATGGGTGAAGAAGATTGGAAAGTGACAGAAAAATGATGTGAGTTTAGAGATGGGCTGTGGGGCAAATTGAGTTCTATTGAGGACCTTAAAGTCTATTCACAAGGGACTTCTGTCTTATGTTTGAATAAGTGAGAAAGCCATTGGAGGGCTTTGAGCAGGACTGCTAAGATCACATATGAGAGAGCACTGTTTTTTGTTTTTCAGTGGCTCCAGGGTTTGACCTCATCCTGGCTTACCTTGCTTGCTCAGCTGACACTGTAGCAGTTGAGCCACGCTTTCAGCCCTACTGTGAGATCCTTCTCACAGACTTTTCTTCCTTGGGCTGGTTTCCTAATGATATTCTCCAGATCTCAGTCATTTTAGTAGCTCCAATTATACACTGACACCTTGCAAGTGATATAAGTTTTAAAGTCACTGATGCTCTGTTAAAATTCCTTTGTGCAGTCAAGGAAGAAGTAGACAGAAGACTACCGCAAAAAAAATTAGAGAAATAACAATGTAAATATAATTGGAAATATGGAAATACAGGTCACAAGAAAATTAATTCTGGAAGAAATGGGAAGGCTTGTATTTGGGAAATGGTGGATGAGGTTGACACAGGATGATGGGAAAATGGAGGCAGATCACTTTCCATGCTGAGCCTCATGGTATTTGTGTGTCTATGTGACTTTAATGAAAATGGTGATAAATCATTCTAAAAATACTCACAAATGTTTAATGACTTCTATGTAAAAGAGAAGTAAACAATAGTCAGGAAGATTTTTACCAGATGGAACTTTTGTTCTCAAGGTATCTGCATTGTATGTACCTGTTATGGAGATCTATCAACCTAAGATAGCTTCTCCCCAAACCAGCACCTTGAAACTTAAATTGAAAGGATAATAAGGAGTTTAATATCCTTGCAACTTAATC
Source organism: Dipodomys merriami (assembly GCF_024711535.1). NCBI lineage: Eukaryota > Metazoa > Chordata > Mammalia > Rodentia > Heteromyidae > Dipodomys > Dipodomys merriami. The sequence goes on from NW_027205603.1 coordinate 57,091,529, forward strand.
TGTCATTAATATTTGGGCCATTTGTCCCTTCTAGATGTTTCCTTGGATTTGGTTACTTGGTTGTTATAGCATTCCTATAGTGAAGGAAGGAGCACTGTAATGAAGCAAGATTGAGCTTCAGAGCCAGGTCCCAATGGCTCATGTCTGTAATCATGGCTACTTGATCCGAGGATCAAGGTTCAAAGCCAGCCCAGGAAGGAAAGTCCATGGGACTCTTATCTCCAAAGCAATACTCAGAATAAAAGCCAATAGTGGTGCTGTGGCTCAAGTGGTAGAACACTAGCATTTAGCAAAAGAAGCTGAGGGACAGAGCCCAGGCTCAGAGTTCAAACCCCAGGAGTGGCCAAAACTAAACTAACCTAAAATAAGGCTTCAGAGCCATTCTCAAGCTTAAATTCCCGCTCAGTCTGTTATTAACAGAGAGAATTGTTAAACTTACTCTAATTCATTTCCCTATCTGTAGGACAGCCTGATATTATCTCTCTAATAGTGTTGCCATGAGAATTGAATGGAGTAATATGTGAACCTAACAATAGCTGCTGTGAAGTCACTGTATCTCAAAAATTGGATGACAGTATCATTAATTAAATTGAGGATCTTAAGGAAAAGAGCTAAAGTATAAGTCAAATCATGTGTCTCCCATGACTCCTTTCACCCTACATGACCTAATTCCTGGCTACCGAACCTCACCCCATTCCAAGCCTATACCTTGAGGACTTAGCTCTTATTATTCACTCTGCCTAGAATTATCTATCTATCTATCTATCTATCTATCTATCTATCTATCTATCTATCTATCTATCTATTCAGATTTGTATTAAAACATCATTTACTCAGAAAGACATCTTCTAACCACATAGCCAGAGTAATAACCACCATTGCATTGCCCTCAGATTCTAGTTTCTATTTCATTTATAATTTTCATTAGTATATTATACTACACATTTTCCATCTCTCCAAGAGAATGTTAATCAAAAGGGGAGAAAGTAATTTTACTGCTACAACATGCTAGACCTATTTTCAGAAACGGTTGATATGACTGCAAATATGCCTAGCATGTTATAGGCCTCGGCTAATGTATGTTGCCAGCTCTGTGCACAGCATTATTAAGAAATGTATACATTGTACAGATTGCAATCTGCATAACCAGAGACCAAGTTAAGTTCAACAGAAAAGAGAAGCAAATAAAAGGCAAAGACTGAGGACAAAATTCAGAGAATGACTCGGGTTCATACTTAAGCTATGAAAGAAATGTTATACCCTTGAATGAAGTCCATTTGCCTCATGGTAATATACTTCCTTATGATGTTTGACTACCTGGTGTCTTGATTGTGTGGGAATGATTTTTCACAGCATGAAACCGAGCTTTGGATGCATACTTCTTAGCTTTAAGAACTGGGGAATGGCTATTAAATTGCAGATAACTTTAGGCTGTTCACTCCTCTGGAAGCTTCTTCAAATTCCCCAGTCATGCTCCCAGTAGGGTGTGTCCATATCCTGTAATAACCTTAAGAATAATATAGCTCAGAGGTAGATATTTAATAAAACTTATCCAGTTAGATTCACACTTATAGACATTAATCCTCATGTGTGACTAAACCTTTCACCAGAATCACAGGCATTATGAGATGGCCAGAGTCTATATAAGGACATAGAAACAAAAAGAGGTAACAGATGGAGGCAATGATGATAGAAGATTGCATGAGATGTAAGTTTACAATGAGATTCTGAAGGTATGAGCTATGCAGTATTATATATGGGCTTTGGAAACCAAATCCTATTTTATATGCAAAGGAAAGACTTCATTGAGTGAATCCAGGCATACAAAATTTAGCCCAATTACCACCATTCAGTATTGTTAAGCCATCTAAGCAAGTCATGTAATTTTCATCAGTATCCTTTTATGCATATGCAGGATTATGCAACAGTAGGAAATACTCATTTCTACAGTGAACTAATTAGAGAGAGATTTTCAGTTTGGATTCATCAACTGGGAATCTTTTCTTAGATTAATTATTGATAAATTGTCCTTCAGGTGTGCATAATACTATAGACAAGATTAGTCTTGAATAAATTAAAAAGTGCATTATTTACACTAACTCTAAATTATGAATTATGTTACAAATAGGAGCTCAGTGTGGGTTGCTTTCTTTCAAAGATAGTTTTTCATATATGTACCTGCAAACATGAATCAGTAGTAGATTTAATGCCATTGTGAGTCCTTCACGAATCTGTACAAAACATCAAATACATAAACAAAGGAATGAGATGAAGAAAGCTAGATCTCTTAAAGGAATTTGGAGGGGAAGGGAAAGAAATAAATTAATCAAAGAATCAACCTTCACTCTATTTTGAGTATGACTATACCTTCATTGGAATAATGATCAAGTGTCTTGTATATGTCAAACTTTTATAGCTAGGTATATTTTATTATTTAATACTCATTATTTATCCCTATTTTAAATACATTGCAACAAATAGGAATTCTTTCTTCTACCTTTGTTTTCTTTTATCGATCGATTGATTAATTGATGTATTTGTTTTAGTCAGTCCTGGGGCTTGAACTAGATACTGTCCCTGGGCTTTTTCTCTCAAGTCCAGCACTCTACCACTTTGAGCCACAGCACCATTCATGGTTTTCTGGTATTTAATTGAAGATAAGAGTCTCATAGACTTTCCTGCCTAGTCTCCTGATTAGCTAGTATGTCAGGCATGAGCTACCAGCACCCAGATTTTTCTTCTTTTTAATTTCCCCAATTTTGCTTTACTTTAAGTTTACAGAAAAGACAGGGCATGTGGGCATATTTACAGAAAATATGTGTCCAATTCTATTTCACAGTATAAAATGCTGGAGAAAATCACTGAAATGTTGGTGTACTGAATGAACTCCAGGGATAGAATGAATTCACAGTGTATCTGAAATGAGTTATAACATTCAACCACAGGCTCCCAACTTGAGAACCTGAAAAATCCTAGTTACCTGAAACAAACATTCTATTACCTGGAACTTTGAAGGTTCCAATGTTTTGTCACTGGTACATATTTTTCTTTTCTTTTCTGTTCCTCTTTCTTTATGGTGCATATATTTCTACTGTGTTTTTTGGGGGGAGGGGGTCCGGTCATGGGGCCTGAACTCTGGGCCTGGGCGCTGTCCCTCAGCTCTTCAGAGGCTCAAGGCTAGCCCTCTACCACTTGAGACACAGAGCCACTTCCGGCTTTTTCTTTTTGCTTATGTGGTGCTGAGGAATCGAACCCAGGGCCTCAGGCATGCAAGGCAACTGCTCTATCACTGAACCACCTTCCCAGCCCAGTGCATATATTTCAAAGAAGTAATTGACACTGAAAACTCTTAGGGTTCATAAATAACCTCATGGAGTTTGAACTATCAAATGTAAAAGAATGATGAAATAAAAGCAAATCATTTGAAAAATGTCAAGTGAATTTCAATGTCATATGACTTATAGTCTTCTCCAGTGTTTCATATTTACATAAATTGTTCCACATATTTACCTTAAGACCTTGGAGGGTCTGTTGTGGAATGGAAAATTTGCTTGCTCTGATAGCATTTCTTTTTTTTTCTTCTTCTTCTCTTTTCAGTCTGTATTGAATTACTCTAAACAAGCACAGTCTTTGGGAAAAACCTTGAAACATTTCTGATCTATTGTTGGAACCATGTGATCTTGGATGACTTATGGGGGGGGGCAGATGCAAATCAAAAGAGGAGAATCCAGAAAGAGTCTATAGGTTCTATTCTATTCCTTGTTTCTTGGTCAAGAGGTAGAACATAAGAGGAAAAACATGGGAAGGTTCCTCTATGGTGATTTCGATAGGAAGAACCAGACAAGGCTTAAAATGGTCTCATTTAAATCAATTTCAGTGAGATCTGGGTCATGGGGGCTGTACCTGGGTGTCTGGCATCTAGCACTAGGGTGATTAGAACAAGTGGCTGGCAATGCACTGTTTGTGAGACCATTAAGGGAGATAGCTAGGTTGATGGGGAGGTAAGTTGCTGAAGAAGTGGAAATGGCTAGCCTCTAGCCAGAACCCCCAAACTATGTCAAGATATCATTTATAAAAGAAATATGCCTATATTATATACATATATAAGAAATATAATATGAAAGAAATAGAATGTATTGCACCTATACAACAACAGATTCAACATAAGTACAAATAGAGAAATCTCAAGTTGCTGACATCAAAGGAGATTTCTCTTAAGAATGATCATGAAGTCATTACCAACAATGGAATATGTGCAGATAGGCTGTAATGTGTAATTCTTTATAGACCAAATAGAGGTCCTAACAATGTCCTTCCGATACCCTGATGCAAAGTTGTAGAGCTGCATAGTGAAGAACAGAGACTATCCACCAGAAGTTTCACAAATACAAATTTGTACAACGTATAGACAAAGAAAGCATTTGTATTTATTCTAAGAATGAATACTAAAGTTTGAGTTCAAGACCTAGTAACTTCTAGGTAGGATCTACACTTGAACCATGTCCATGTTCTTCTTTTTTCCTTTTTTTTTTTTTTTTTGCTTTCCAGGTTTTGTTCCTTCCCCTGCCTCCCCAGCTCAGTCTTTTATGTAGACCTTCTGTATAGCAGGGAATATAGCTGTGTGCCAAAGTGACTGGCTTGTTTGTTGAGATATGTCTTGCTAACATTTTCCCCTGGGCAAGTCTCAAACTGAAATCGTCTTGATCTCTACCTCTTAAGTCATCATGAGCTATTGTGCCTGGCCTAGACAAAAGCAAGAATTTTTAGGGCTGGGAAGGTGGCTCAGTGGTAGGGTGCTTGCCTTGTATGCATGAGGCCTTGAGTTTGATTCCTCAGCACCACCTGAGCAAAGAGGAGACAACAATGCTTGATAAGAAATGTACTCCTTATCTTGCCCATGTAATTGTAACTCCTCTGTATGGTATTCTCACAATAAAAAAAAAGCCAGACGTGGCGCTGTGGCTTAAGTGGTAGAGCGCTAGCCTTGAGCTGAAGAGCTGAGGGAAAGTGCTCAGGTCCAGAGTTCAGGCCCCGTGACCAACAAAATAAAAGAATCTTTTTAATTGCTCTTTTGGTAAATAATTCCTTAGGATGTGCCTTAGAACAAGCTCATCTGATCATCTACTGCACTTTCAAGAGGCAGAACACCCACCCTGCAGTCCAAAGAAATGTATGTTTTTTTGTGTTCACACAGAACCAGCCTTTTTAATGTAAGGGAATAGGAAAAGAAAAGGAATAGTTGCCATCAGTGATAAGTTTAACAAGGGTTATGGTTTATGTTATATAATTATATAGTGCATGAAAGAAAGTATGATGTCATGATAGAGCAAATGAATGACTGCATAACTATATTGCTGAGATAGGATCTGTTTAGTGTATACTTTCTCCAGAGAGTTCCATGCCTGGAAGTTTGTTTTCTGTTTGAATATCCCTTGTCCAAATAATACTTGATTATCTTAAAGTTCTTATCTTTTCAGTGTTGTCTATTTCTGGAGGGTTAGCTATTCACTAACATGAGCACAGCAAAAAAAATTGACTAGATGACCTCCAAGACTCTTTCTAGAGCTAAAGTTTCATGAAGCTATGAAATGCACTGGTTTGTAACAGAGAGAACTAAAGCCTCCACAAAGTTGATTCAAGTGCTGAAAACCCCACAAAAAGCTTCAAAAATCCTGACTTTTAGCCTAGTATTTGCTCGAGTAATCCATGACTCTGTGACTGTAAAACAGTCGCAGTAAAAGAAGAAATTAGGGCCTTGGGGAAGGAGTTGTTTCTCTAGAGTTTTATGGCTAATTGGAAGTAGAAAAGAGATGAAAACCCAGCTCTTTTGCTTTCAAGTCCAAATGGTGCCTCTAATGACAAGAGGTCAGCATTGACGCGAGAGAAACACATTAATAAATGGGATAGATCTACGAGAACAACTGCTAGCGGAATGATCAATAGAGTAGTTAGGGAAACAAGCAGTAATGACTTCACTATAATTGGCTCATGGCTTCAAGGAGAGAATACAGAAGATGGATTAAATAAAACTAGTCTTATTAAAAAAGGATAGATACCGAATGAAGATAACTCAATTTATTTAAAAACTCTTGCTTAATCCAATTTCTATTATGGATATGTTTGTAGGTTGTTTAGTAGGCAGAAACTTCAATGTTAGAGATAAAACAAATAAATAGTGTTTAATATCTGATAGGTTTATAGAATGTAATGTGATAGTTATTATATTCATTATTCTTAATATTTCAAAAGTAGTTTATTCATGGCTCTATCCTGTTGTTTTCAAAGTATCCAAATATTGAAATTATATAACTGCCTATTCAGTTTATTTCCTTTCCTTTTGTTTTTCATTTTTCCCATGGACAATGTGAGTTTTATTTTTTTTAATATTATTTTATTTTATTTGAGAACATACTGTACAGAGGGGCTACAATTACATGGGCAGGATAATGCATACATTTCTTACCAAGCATTGCAGCCTCCTCCTTTGTTTACCCTTCACCTCCCTTCCCAGCCTCCCCCCTCCCCCCACCCAATTATACCCCCCCAACGTGAGTTTTAATAATAACTGATTCTCACACTTTGAGACATAGCTCAAGATCTCACCAGACTTCCATGTTCTGTACTTAGATTCCTCCTATAATCTATTCCCTAGCATATTTGGTGAGGGGAGAAAAGTCAATTATGCTTTGACAATTATAAAAGAAATGTAAAATAGGGAACAAGAACCAATAATTACTGTGTTCCTAAGGTCAGGCAATATGCAAGGTGCTTAAGCACATTGCTCATTTAATTCTCAGAATATTCCTATGAGATTGATACTGTTATTCACAGATGAAGAAAGAGGAACTGGAAGTTCATATATATAGTCCCAAAGTTATATAATTGGTAAGGAATGTAAGAGTCCAGAATAGAAGTTTTGTTCTCATTCTATTAGATTTTTATATTTGGAAGACATAAAAATGTAAGACCACCTACTAATAAGTAAGTGTTCCAAATTAAGCTAGAGATCAATAAGCACCCAAATGATTAACATTTATTTCAAGCTGATCAAAGTGCACATGATCTTCCATTCAAAGCAATCTGACTTTGCAGGTGTCTGATATTCAGACAGAAGTGCAGATGTTGTCTTAAAAGTTATTATTTACTTACTTATAAATAACACTGTAATTTGCATAAATACAGACAGAATAGGCAACTAAAAATTATTCTCATATAAAAAGTTTACCACAGAAGCCAAGGAACTTCCAGCTGTGTTGGAACACCAACAGATGTGGTTCACTTTGTAGATTTGTCGAGTAATCATGACAGTATCTTATAAATACAAGAGCATAAGGAAACAGCAAATGGAAAAATCACTCTGATTCATTTTCAGACAACAATGTAAAGGTTCTAGAAAATTATCAATTGTTCCCGTAGAGCTAACAGAAATGGAAAGAAGATATACTAGATAGGTGTGCATTAATGAAATGAGAGAGGTTTGTTTGAGATAAATAGCATATTTGTTGGCATTGTAAATCAAGAAGAGGCATCAGTATATAGTAGAGAAACTCTCTACCTTCTTACTGCATAGGAAAAGATATTCAGACTAAGAATGCATGGTAGTATGTTATTTTCAAAACTTTACATTTTTACTTTTTTACTTAACTTCATTTCCTTCAATTATCCACATTCACAGCCCATTTAGAAAAGATATCCAAAAAGTGTTTAACGGTCATTTAAGAGACTTATCATCATTTGAAAATTTTCTAATTCTCTTTACACTAATGTACCAGCTAGACTAACATTTTTCTTTCATGAAAAATCAGACCATTCTCCTCCAAGGTATTCTTGAAGTGGAAAGAAAAGGACTCCATAGTATCTAATGTGCATCACTGCTGAATCAGTTCACCTCTGTCCCACCATTTCTGTGCTTCCTCTTCCCCTCACCAAATCAGATAAACTTACATATAAGACAAAACTACAGAAATTTTTTTAAAAAACAGTGAAAAAGGGGGGAAATAATGGTAAAAAAATAAAATAAAAACACCTCTTTTTTCAACTTCTTGGAGTTCATGTCAATAAGCATCATTATATATGATCCAATTAACTATATTACTGGGGAGGGAGGAGAGAGGGAGGGAAAAAACTGAGAGAAATGGTGACACTGTTCAAAAAGAAATGTATTCAATACCTGGCTTATGTAACTGTAACTCCTTGTAGATCACTTTTACAATAAAAAAACAAGACTCCATAGTTTCAGGCATGTTGAAGGGATAACTACACATGGACAAGTCCTTTACATCCTCTAACAAATGAGGGCTTTCCATTAGAATGTACTATTTTATTGGTTGCAATAGTTAGAATCAGAAATGTCCCCCAAAGGCTCTTATATGATTGATAGCTGATGGAGTTTAGGAGAGGTGATTAGATCATGAATGTTCCCACCTAATCTAGGTGATAATCTAGGGTTAGATTCACAATTGGATTGCATTATTGGGAGGGGATGAAAACTAGCAGTTAGAGGAAAGAGATCACTAGGACTGAGCCCTTTGGAAGTACCTGTCCCTCCATTTTCCCTGATGTTCTCTTTGATTCCTGGAAGTCGTGTGGTGAGTATCTTCGCTCACATACTCCCACTGCCGTGATGTTCTGCCGACAGCAATGGAGCCAGCTGACCATGGACTGACCTCTGAAACCATGAGCCAAAATAAACCTGCCTTCCTCGAACTTGCTTTTCTCAGGAATTTTTGTCACAGTGACAGAAAAGTGACCAACACATCCTTTAGATCTAACCTGGGAACTTAAAGAATGTCTGAGTCAATTAGCTTTCAAGAAATTATAAAGGAATGCCATAGTTTAATATTAAGCAAAAGGGTTCTACAACCTCCTTTCTGTTAATAGTCAGCAGTAAACAATACATGCTGGCCACATTATCTCTATTGCAGACAATACAGATGCTAAGGAGTGTGTCTGTGTTCTAATTTATTAAGCCCTTATTTATCCAAATAGATATCCATTTGGTCAGAAGGTCATAGTGTTTTGATCTCTGTAGTGAAGTATGTCCTAGTAGAATATTTTCTTCTTAGAATTACCAGCATATTGAAAATATTGCAGTACAACTATCAAGATGTTTTAACAGCATAAAGCGTAAGGTTTGATTTTGATCAAGGCTCATGTCTCTATTAAGCCAACTGTAATTAAGACCTGAAACTAGCATAATACTGTGCTCCTTATTGAGGAAATGACACCATGGACATCTATTCCAAATTCTAATTTCTGGGTAAAATGAGTCAATATTTCATAATTTCATAAAACATTTTCATATCCTTTCTTCAAGCAGATGTTATGATTTGGCACCATTGCTAGAAGCTAAAATGATGATGAATGGTCAAGAAAAATTATCTTCAGAATTAGCTTAGGCAGAATCAACCAATATGGTGAAAACTCTTCTTCCCCAAGAAAATTATAATCACTATCCTATTGATTCCTTCTCCTAGCACAGAAAAGGAAAAGAGAAACAGTCTCTCTTCAGTGACAGGCAACAGAATGTCCTTTAGCTTCCTTCCAAATTCACATTTGCATTTCTATTCAACTACACTGTGAACCCCTTGAGAAAGGGAACATAGATATACCCAGGCTACATTGATGACCAATACATATTTTCTTTATGAAATGAATGATCATTTAAACAGACAACAAGGAAAACACAGCTGAAGTATAAGGCTGCTGCTAGAAGCCCATAGTTTAACTCTTCTCCCCGCATCTCTGATGGCTAACCACTGAATAGAATAGCACCAAGGTAATGAAGTTAAATCTAATCAAATGCTTAGAAATCATCTATTACCTGAGAGTCAAAATGTAAATTCTGTGAACACAAGCAAAAGTGACTCTTCTGTGTTCCCCCATAGCATAAATTCTACATGTATACATGAGTGCCTAAGTAAGTTTCATAAGCATTCTGATGGAAACAGACACAGGTAATTTTTTAAACTAATTATTTGGTAAACTCATTTAGCTTCATTTAGAACATTAGAATGTATGACAAGATAAATACAATGATTCAGATTTTAAAAAGGAACAAATACCAAATGGAACTTCATTAAGATTTCTTTTGTCAGACGTGGGGCTTGAACTGAGTGCTGTCCTTCAGCTCTTCAGCTCAAGGCTAACACTCTACCACTTGAGCCATAGTGCCACTTTTGGTTTCCTGGTGGTTGATTGGAGATAAGAGTCTCACAGTCTTTCCTGCCCGAGCTGGCTTTGAACTACAATCCTTAGATCTCAGCCTAGCTAGGATTACAGACATGAGCCACCAGCATCTGACATTAAGACTTTTTTTTTAAACGTCTGCTTGTCCTAGACATATACTAGTTATTGCAGATAAAGGAAACCATGGGACCTATGTTTCTTTGAGTATGGCTTACTTAATATAATTTTTTCCAAGTCCTTCCATTTCCTAACAAATGGGGCAGTATCATACTTTCTGATGGAGCCATAGAATTCATTACATATATATATATATATATATATACATAAATTACATGTATATATATATATATATGGATCACATATATCACATTTTCTTGATCCATTCATCTACTGAGGGGCATCTGGGTTGTTCCATATCTTAGCTATGGTGAATAATGTTGCAATGAACATAGCTGTGCTGGGAGCTTTAGTATGTCCTTGTTTGTGATCATTTATAACCTGATGCTAAGCAAAATGAACCCCAAGATAGGGGTTCTTTTAATGTATTTATAATGCACTATGTGATTTTTTTTGTTTCTTTGTATGTTCTTCCCCCATGGTATAACCTCCGTTATACCATGTATTTGATTCCAGTGCTTTGCTTCTTGTGTATACATTTTTCTAATTTGGGGAGGGGAAGGGAAACAACAAAATGTTGAAACAAGGATACAGGATGACCCATTGTAACAATGAGATGTACAAAACACTATGTTGAAAACGAACTTTACATCTTTGGGGTGGGGGGGTGAGTTGGGGAGGTGGAGAGGAAAGGGATGGTAGGGGAAAAACAAAGGAGGGTGTAACAATGCTCAGTAGGAAATGTACTCATTACCTTGCTCATGTAACTGTAACCCCTCTGTACAGTATCTTTACAATAAAAATATATATTTAAAAAATATGAAAACATTTTTCAAAATACTCTACATTTCTTAATGGGATTTTGTAAGACCAGTTCTTGAATTCTTCCATGGGATTTTGTAAGACCAGTTCTTGAATTCTTCCATGCCTAGTGAGGATGGATAATAAATTGTTGCCATATATCAAGCCAACTTTTGAACATTAAAATTGTACATGCTTTACTTATATTTGTAGATTTTTGTCTGTTTTTAGGATAATAACACTACATATAAAACAACTCTCAAAACATTTTAATGGTTGTCAAAACAAACTAATAATGACTTACATGTAGATAAGCTCCACTTCCAAATGAAGGTCCTGTTTAGAGTGTCTTTCTTTGCCATCATTTTGGGGTCCCTGAGGTATTCCTTTCTCATCTTCCTCACACACACACAGACCTGGCAAAGTCTTCAATCACTAACATCCCAGCTCCATGCCCCCTGCTCAAGGGTAGCATTGATGGAACAAGGTTGTTTTCTCCTGGTAACTTAATAAAGGAAACTGAAACAAGGAATATTTATCATACAGCAATGACAAAGTCAAAAGTGAAATTAGGAATACTAAAAATATTTTTTATTTCTAACTTTTAAAATCATCATATAAATATATTATACTAATATATATTATATATGTATATATTATATATTCATAAACTTTTGGAATCATCAGGAACTACATACAGCTCAAGAAGAGGAGAAAGTAAATGGTGATGTAAAGAAAGAATCAGCCAACCTAATCGGTTCCAGCAGTGGTAGCTTTAATCCCTTGAGGATACAATCTGACTTTATCATGAGAGAGGAGAAAATGGTGTTTTAAATGTATTTCTACTCCAATGGACAATATTGATGAGAAGCGTTTTCTTGGATTTTCAGTTTAAATTTTTAGATTTTTTTATTTAAGAGAAGTAATATTAGTATTGGTAATATGTAGAATAATTGTACCTGCTAACTGCAGAAAGAATAAAGTCCAAAATTTCTCCTGTAAGAAAATATTTTCTCCCAGAATCAACTCCAAATGGATTAAAGACATTGAAGTCAAAGCAGACACACTGAAAATATTACAGGAAGGATTAGGAAAAACTCTAGGGCTCCTTAGCACAGGCCAAAATTTTCTTGATAGAGACCCAGAAACACAACAAATAAAAAAAAAAAAAAGGTTGGACAAATGCCATTGCATGAAACTGCAGAGCTTCTGCATGGCTAGCAAGGACATAGCTAGCAAGATCAAGCCCAAGGACTGGGAGAAGATCTTCACTAGCCATACAACAGACAAGGGCCTCATATCTAAAATATACTTAGAACTCAAACATTAAATACCCCAATAACAAATCCTCAAAGAAACAACTGGCCCATTAATAACTGGGCTAAAGACATAATGATTTGAGACTTCTCTGAAGAGGAAATAAGAATGGCCAGTAGACACATGAAGAAATGCTCAACTTCTCTGGCCATAAAAGAAATGCAAGCTGGGCACCCATGCCTCACGCCTGTAATGCTACCTACTCAGGAGGCTGAGATCTGAGGATTGCAGTTCAAAGCCAGCCTGGCAGGAAAGTCCATGAGACTATTCCAATGAACCACTCAGAAAACTGGAAGTGGTGCTGTGGCTCAAGAGATAGAGCGCTCCCCTTGAGCTGAAGAGCTGAGGGTCAGCACCCAGGCCCAGAGTTCAAGCCCCACAACCAACAAAAAAAAAAAAGAAAAAGAAAGAAATACAAATCAAGACAACATTGAGATTCCACCTCACCCCAGTTAGAATAAAAAAAAATCTAATAATGACAGATGCTGGAGGGGATGTGGCCAAAAGGGAACGCTACTGCACTGTTGGTGGGAGTGTAAACTTGTTCAGCCACTCTGGAAAGCAGTATGGAGGTTCCTCAAAAGACTGTACATAGAGCTCCCCTATGACCCAGCAGTCCCACTTTTGGGCATTTACCCAAATAATCACAAACAAGGCCATTCTAAAGCTACCAGCACAACTATGTTTATCACAGCATTATTCACCGTAGCTAAGATATGGAACCAACCCAGAAGCCCTTCAGTGGATGAGTGGATCAAGAAAATGTGGTACGTATACACAATGGAATTCTATGCTTCCATCAGAAAGAACGATATCATCCCATTTGTTAGGAAATGGAAAGACTTAGAAAAAAATTATATTAAGTGAAGTAAGCCAGTCCCAAAGAAATTTAGGTCCCGTGGTTTCCCTTATTTGCAATAATTAGTATACATATAGGATAATCTAATCAGATGAGCTGAGAAGCTCAAGAACCATGTACAAATGACCATATAAGATGATACTAAGTTAAATGAACCCCAAAATATGGACAGAAGAGGTCTGTCTTTATTGTTATTGTTTTAAATGTACCATGTGATTTTATTTTTTTGTTTTGTTGTTGTTTCCTTTGTATGTTCTTTCCCCTTTGGCATCTCCCCTGTTGTCATGGTACTCGATTTTGATACCCTGCATCTTGTATATACATATGTATAATATGGGGAGGGGAAGGGGAATAACAAAATGCTGAAACAAGGACACAGGATGACCCATTGCAACAAAGACACTCACAGGACAGTATATTGGAAACGAACTTTACAACCTTGGGTGGGGTGGATGGGATGGAGAGGGGAGGAGTGGGGGAGGTGGGGGAGGAAAGGGATAGTGGGACAATGACAAGGAAGGGAAGGGGTAACAATAATTGACAAGTAATGTACTCATTGCCTTACTCATGTAATTGTAACCCCTCTGTACAACATCTTAACAATAAAAGAAAAAGAAAAAAATATTTCCTCTGTGAAATTTTTGTAATTGAAAAAGTGAGTATTCATTTAGTGTTTGCTCTTTTTTGAAGTCTGAATTATTTCATTGATCTACTTATACATTTGAATACATTTGTATTTAAAATATCTGTACCAAATTCAATAGAAATGATTCACCAAATTTCAGTGCTAAGGGGGAAAAATGGCACTGACTGTTCTTCAGTAAATAAGTTAACAGATCAGCCTTCTCTTCAGCAGGTTCACTTAGTGATAAATTATTATTTAGTGATAAATAATATTTGTTAACACTCTTAGTAAATACTTGTCACTGTTACCCTATAAAAGAAAAGTAATCTCAGGCATTGTCACCTGCTGTTTCAACTATATACTGATCCTCATGTTCACAGATTTGCTATGATATAAACAGCACTCTTTCCCTAAATTTGGAGTTCAATTAAACAGTTCGTATGGATTTGGGAATAATTAATGCAAATATGTATATGTGCATTTATTTCTCATCACAGTAGAAAGTATGCACATTTTTTCCTTCCATTTGGTTCATCGCACACTTTTCATCATTTTATGTCTTTACCCTTCCTTTGATGCTCAGGCACATTCCAAGTATTCCAATATTCTTCACATGTATCTCCATCCTTTCCTCATTTTGTTTTCCTAATTATCCCTGTGTGTATGCATAGTTTATGAGCACAGTGACCCCACAGATTGTGGACTGCTGCTGCCTAGTAGGATTCAAAGGCAGCTACAGTGATTGCTGGAGCTGCATATTCATTCTGTCACATTCTTCTTGTTTCTATAGTCTTGTACACAGATATTCATCACTGAGGCCTAACCCTCACTGCTGTTTCCATTGTTCTCATTCTGGCATCTACTCATTTTGCCCTGGGGATGATGAATAATTGAAAACAGACCATAAGCTTCATTTGGTATGCCTTACAAAGCGTTTTATGCTGATTTGGTTTTGTATTCTCTGAAACATCAAGGGCCAGGCTTGGATGTCAGGAATAATTACTGTATCTTATATGTAAAGCATACCTCAGATCTGGGGATACAGATGACTTCCTCTATCAATTTAGGGATAATTTTAGATTTCTTAAGAAATGCCAAGAATAGTAAAGAGAATTTGTTTTCTTCTTCTTAGGGAAAAATTCTTTCCTGACCTTTTTTTAATGAACCTTTTCATTTTACAAGAAGTTATAAATAAATGTGTGATAATCTCTCCTCATTGTTATCCAGGTATTCATCTGGAATTCTTTTCCTGTCACTTTGATCTGGATTGTGTCTCCTCAATTCCCTATGAATTCATATGTTGACATCCTATCCCCTGATATTTCAAGATCTGCCTGTATTTATAGACAAGATCTTTAGAAAAGCATTCCTGTTTGTAGCAAAGGTTATGAACACAGTTTCAAATGCAATAGGACTAGTGTTCCTATGAAAGAATAAATTTGGACACAGATACATACACATGGAAGATGATATGTCAGCTAAGGAAAGACATCTACAAATCAAAGAGGGAGGTCTGGAAGAGCTCCCTTTATCTTCTCCTTCAGAAGTAGCCAATTCTCCTTGACTTGGTAACTTTTGATTTGATCTACTGATGTTTCTTTTTATTAATATACAAGAATTTACTATAATCTAAAAGATTGAAGTTCTGGAGATGAAAAACTCAAGGACTCAAATTAGAAATACATTTGGAAATATCTTCTGCAAAGTAGATAAAATAAAAGACACAATAACAAGGCTTGAAGACAAAGTAGATATAATTTTAGAAATCAGAAGAATATAAAGGGAAAAAAGACATGGAAAGAAATTTATTTCCCACTGATCAATTTCATCTCACAAATTTAGATATATCTTCTTCTTCATAATTGTCTTTGTGCCTTTGAAACATGGTTTGTTTAGATGTAGTTGGTAACATTTGCAGAAATTTCAGAGATTCCAGAAATGTTTTAAGTTTGATTCCTCTATAATTTAAGAATCATTTAAGAACATAGTTAATATGATCTCAGATGTTTAAAAAGTCTAAGCATTAGTATGACTTGGTCAGTACTGTCTGAACATTTGAATATAATATGCATCTTGTTAATGGTGAGGAAATTATACTCTAACTGTCAATTTGTTTTAGCTGGTATCTATATTTTTAAGTCTTATATATGCTACCTGTTTTTGCAACTATTCGATAAACTGTTGGAATAAGAATGCTTCATGCTTTAATTATTTTTGTGGGGTTATCTACTTTTTCCCTTTCAATTTGTTCAGCTCTTGTCATATATTTTGAGCCTCTGTTATTATGTGTATAAATTCCATAAGTTTTTAAGATTTTTGAATAGATTAACATCTTTAATAGTTTACAAAAATTAACCTGCAAGAACTTCAGGACTCCAGTAAAACAACAAACCTATAAATATAGCATAGAAGAAGGAAAAGAGTTGCTCGCTAAAGATTTAAGAAATGTATTCAATGAAGTATCATAAGAAACTTTCAAATCTTGAGAAAGAGAAGCTCATCTTGTTATAGAAGACTTTTAAGATTCTAAACAGAAAGAAAACTATAGAAGCTTTCCATGCCATATTATAGTGAAAATATTAAATACAAGGAACAAATATTAAAAAACACAAGAGAGGATGTCAAGTAATCCATAAAGGCAACCTCGTCAGAATTAGAGCTGATTTATCAATAGAAACCAAAAAAAGGGGGGGGGACAAAATGCTGTATTTGAATTGCTGAAAGAAAATAGCAGCCAACCTAGCTTATTCTACCCAGGAAAGGAATAATTCATGACTGGAAAAATAAATTCCTTCCATAAAAAAACTATGAAAACTAATCATAAATCATTGCAGAATATTCTCAGACATCCTATACATAAAAGAAGAAAATAAATCCAATTATGAGAACATGGGAAAAAATAAATCTAGATAAATTTAACATACCAAAGTTGAACCAAAAGGAACAGTTAAGCAAGCAGTAATCATACCCCAGCAAAGAAAATCACAGGATACAATAGATTCACTGCCAAACTCTACCAGAGTTTAAAAGAAGACCTGCTGTCAATACTGCTCCTCAAACTTTTCTATGAAACAGAAAGAAAAGAAACACTACTAAACTCATTGCATAAAGTCAATACTACATTTATTTAAAACCCAGACACGGACATAACCACAAAAAGAACAAAAGAGGGTTATAGTCCAATCTCTCTGATGAGTATAGATATAAAATTTGTCAATAAAACACTTGTAAGCCAAATTCAACAACACATTAAAAAGATCATACACTATGATCAATTTAGTTTTATTCCCAAGATGATTCAATATATATAAATCAGTAAATAAAACACCCTACACAAACAGACTCAAGGGCCAAATAATATAGACTTTTCAATTGATGTAGAAAAATATGGTAAAATTCAATATCATTTTATTTTAAAATTCTGAAGAAATTGGGAATAAATGGAATGTACAGCAACATAATAATGATTATAGATGACAAACCCATAGTCAACCCTCATCCTAAATTGTGGGAAATTGAAATATTTACTCTAAAGTTAGGAATAAGACAGGTATATCCAATCTCTCCATCCTTATTCAATACAGTTCAGTAACTCCTAGGCAGAGCAATATTGCAAGAGAAAGACATGAAAAGGAAGCAAGCAGAGAAGGAAAAAGTCAAATTATCTTTATCGATGGGCACTCGTGACTCCTGTGATTCTAGCTACACCAGAGCCTGAGATCCTGAAACACCCAGTCCAATACCAGCCCAAGTGGAAAAGTCTGTGAGGCTATGTCTCCAAAATAACCAGAAAAAAATAGGACTGAACATGTGGCTCCAGTGATAAAGCACCAGTAGAACAAGCAAGCCGAGCAACTTATGAGACTCTGAGTTCAAACACTGGTACTCCTCAAAAACAAAATCTCTCCATGAGCATTTTAAATCATTCTCTTTATAAACCATCCTGAAAGTTCCACTAGAAACTAAATGTTATTTGTTTAAAAATTCAGCAACGTAGCAGGATATAAAATCACTATATTATAATCAGTTTCTTTTTTGTATAGCAAAAATGAAAATACTGAGAAAGAAATCAGGAAAATTTTCAATCACAATAGCATTAAAATAAAATGCCCGGGTATACACTTAACCAAAAAGGTAAATAATAAAACTATGAAGAAAGGAACTGAAGAACATAGCCGAGGACTGAAAAACCTCACATGTTCATGGATTAGCAAAATTAATATCATGATAATGGCCATACTACTGAAAGCAAATTACAGATTCAATGCAATGTCCACCAAAATTCCAATGTTATTATTTGCCGAGATATGGAGAATTCTATCAACAAAATTTACTAGAAGACATAAAAGACACCAAATATCAAAAAATAATCATAGGCAAAAAGAATAACATAATAACACAATACTGGATTTCACATTGTACTACAGAGCTGTAGTAATAAAATTAGTTTAATACTGACATAAAAAAGATATAAAGACCAAGAAAACAGATTAAAAGATCCAGAAATAAACCAACACAGCTACAAGCAGCTGATATTTTACAAAAGAGCCAAAAATATACATTGAAGAAAAGACAGACCTTTCAATAAATGATGTTAGGAATATTAATTATCTGTATGCAGAAGACAGAAACTGGGCACTGATTTCTATATCTTAGCGGGAGACTTGAAACTTTAAAACTACTACAAGAAAATATACAAAAAAATTGGAAGGAACAAGCATAGATATGTTTTTAGAAGAAATCTTTGCCCCCCAAAATAGGAGCAAGAATTTTTAGAAAATTAGATTGCATCAAATTTTAAGTTTCTACACATCAAATAAAACAATTGTGAATCAAGAGGTGAGATATATAATGGAAGAAAAGCTATTTTTGCTATTCACCAGATACTGGATTTATGTTCAGAATATACAAAGAACTTAAAAGATCCAACAGTAGCTGAGTGGCAATGGCTCTGACTTCTGAAGATAGTGATTCAAAGGTAGCCCAAATTCAAGAGACTCTTCTCTCCTTATTCGGCACAAAGCCAGAAATGAGGTGTGGTTCAAGGGGTAGAGCACCAGCTTTGAGCAAAAAAAAAAAAAAAGCACACAGCTCAAGTTCAAACTCCAGTGCACTCTCTTGCTCTCTCCCTTTCTCTTTCATTCTCTCACACACCCACAAACCACATACACTCAAGCAAAATAATCCAATTAATAAGCTGTCAAGTGAACAAACACTTCTCAGAAGAAGAAATGTAAATGACAAAAACATGAAGGAATACTCAATATATTTGGCCATAGAAGAAATGCAAATCAAAACGACAGTAAATTTTATCTCATCCCATCATAATGACACTCATTGACAAAAGAAACATCCACAAATACTGATGAGGATTTGAGCAAAAGAAAAGACAGTTTGGATGGGAATGTAAACTTGTACAGCAATATAGAAATCAGTATAGTGGTCCCCAACCTAAAAATAGACCTATTTGGGCTGAATACCCAGAAATGAACCCACAAACCTATAGCCACCTAATCTTTGACTAGGGAGCTAAAAAAATAGAATGGAAGAAAGACAGTCTTTTCAGTAAATGGTGCTGGCAAAATTGGTTAAACACCTGTAGAAAACTAAAGGTAGATCCATATTTATCACCCTGCACCAGAGTCACTCCCAAATGGATCAAAGACCTCGAAGTCAAAGAAGACACCCTGAAAACATTACAGGAAGGAATAGGAGAAACTCTAGGGCTTCTTGACACAGGCTGAAATTTTGTTAATAAAGACAGAAATACAGCAAAGCAAAGAAAGGTTGGACAAACGCCATTGCATGAAACTGCAGAGCGTCTGCATGACAAAGGACACAGCTAGCAAGATCAATAGAAAGCCCAAGGACTGAGAGAAGATCTTCAGTAGCCATACAACAGACAAGGGTCTCATATCTAAAATATACTTAGAACTCAAAAACTTAAATCCCCCAACAAAAAAAACCCTCAAAGAAACAACTGCCCGATTAATAACTGGGCTAAAGACTTAAAGAGAGATTCCTCTGAAGAGGTTATTAGAACTGGCCATTAGACACATGAAGAAATGCTCATCTTCTCTAGCCATAAAAGAAATGCAAATCAAAACAACATTGAGATACCACCTCACCCCAGTTAGAATGGCTATAATCAAGAACTCTAATAACAACAGATGTTGGAGGGGATGTGAACAGAAGGGAACCCTACTGCATTGTTGGTGGGAGTGTAAACTTGTTCAACCACTTTAGAAAGTAATATGGAGGTTCCTCAAAAGACTCCACATAGAGCTCCCCTATGACCCAGCAATTACCTGAGTGATCACAAACAAGACCATACTAAAGCTACCAGTACAACTATGTTTATTACAGCATTATTTACCATAGCTAAGATATGGAACCAACCCAGATGCCCCTCAGTAGATGAACGGATCAAGAAAATGTGGTATATATACACAACGGAATTCTATGCCTCCATCAGAAAGAATGAAATTGCCCCATTTGTTAGGAAATGGAAAGGCTTGGAAAAATTATATTAAGTGAAGTAAGCCAGGCCCAAAGAAACAGAGGTCCCATGGTTTCCCTTATTTTCAATAACTAGTATATGTCTGAGACAAGCAGAAATGGTCAGATAAGTTGATGTTAGGCGAAAGGAGCCCCAAGATAGGACTCAAATGGTTTTTCTTTCTGCTATTTTTTCTAACATATTTATGACGATTTCTTTGTTGCTTTGTATGTCCTTCCCCCATGGTATAACCCCTGTTTTCATTGTATTTGATGTTGGTATGATTTGTGGAGGGGAAGGGAAAAACCAAATTGTTTAAATAGGGATACAGGTGGACAGACATTATGTTGAAAACGAACTTTACAACTTTGATTGGGGGTTGAGGGGAGGCTGTCCGGGCAGGGATGGGAGAGAGGGGATGGAAAGGGGAAACAAAGGAGGAGGCAACAATGCTTGATAAGAAATGTACTCATTATCTTGCCCATGTAATTGTAACCCCTCTGTACAGTATTTTCACAATAAAAAGAAAAAAAAGACTCCACATAGAACTCCCCTATGACCCTGCAGTCCCACTTTTGGGCATTTACCCAAGCAATCACAAACAAGGTCATATCAAAGCTACCAGCACAACAGTGTTAATTGCAGCATTATTCACCAAAGCTAAGATATGGAACCAAACCCAGATGCCCCTCAGTAGATAAATGGATTAAGAAAATGTGGTATCTATATACAATGGAATTCTATGTCCTCATCAGAAAGAATGACATCCCCCTATTTGTTAGGAAATGGAAAGACTTGGAAAAAATTATATTAAGTGAAGTATGCGGAGCCCAAAGAAACATAGGTCCCATGATTTCCCTTATTTGCAATAACTAGTACATGTCTAGGACAAGCAGAAAAGGTCAAAAGCTATGTACATATGACTCTATAAGATGATGCTAAACAAAATGAACCCCAAGCTAGGGACACAAGTGTTTTTTTCATTGTTGCTATTTAACATACTTATAATGCACTATGTGATTCTTTTGTTTCTTTTGTACGTTCTTGCCCCATGGTATAACCCCTGTTGTCACTGTATCTGATTCCAGTGTCCTGCATCTTGTATATACATTTTTCTAATTTGGAGAGGGGAAGTAATATAACAAAATGATTAAATAAGGATACAAGTTGACCCATTGTAACAATGAGATGAACAAGACACTGTTGAAAATGAATGTTACAAATTTGGGGGGTGGAGGGAGGAGTTAGGAGGGTGGGGAGGGAAGGGATGGTAGGGGAAAAACAAAGGAGGAGGTAACAATGCTTGATAGGAAATATACTCATTACCCTACTTGTGTAACTGTAACCCATCTGTACAGTATTTTTACAATAAAAATGTATATGGAAAAAATAGACGTATTTTATAACTCCATCATACCACCTTTGAGCATACATCCATATAAGCGTAAAGCAATATACAAGACAGAGACTTACATACCCATGCTCATTGCCACTCTGTCACTAAGAGCCAAACAGGGGAATCAGCCAACCTACTCAACAACTGATAGGGAAAATATGCTGTACTTATATATACCTTGGAATGTTACTCATCCATAAAAAATGAAATCATGGAACTGGAGAGCATCAGGTTGAGCAAGATAAGGCTGAGCTACAAAAGCCAAATCTTATGTGTCCTTTCCTATGATGGCAAATATAAAGGGACAGACATGTACAATGGGGACTCATCGGGGTTAACACAAGCTTTGTGCTTGCTGTGTACCAGAGTACAGTCATTCATATATGCTGGGAAGTTGATACCATTGTTATCGATATCACTTCTCTTTTAAAATGTAGAAACTGAGTCATGGAACAATTAAACCTAGTGAGAAGTTGTTGGTGAAGCGGGGATGTGGTCACAGCCATCCACAGCTGCATAACCTCTACCCAGTTGCTGGCATTAGATTGTTTCATGGAAGTTTAGTTTTAGAAACAAAAAACTGTAGATTAAGTGTAATTAGGCTGAAACTCATCATAACAGGTTCCTTTATGTCACAGGGGTAGGTACTTCTCAAGTTATATAAGACCTTCAGAAGCATTGGTACATAGCTACACAGCATTGTAACCATCTTGTTGGCTTCTCTTGGGCGTCTAGTCTGTCGGCCTATATTGTAATTGTACATGGCCTGAGAACGATGTCATAAATATCCATGTAGCCCTTGGAAAGAAAAGGTTTGCCGCTCAATGAGAAGTACAAGTCATTATGTCGAAAAACGAACTTTACAACTTTGGTGGGGGGTGGGGGGAGGATTGGGTGAGGGGAGGGGAGGAGTATGGGAAGGGATGGGAAGGGGAAACAACAAGGAGGCAACAATGCAAAAATATAAAAGTAAAAAAAACCAACAACAAAAACAAGCTGATACCAATGGAACTTCTGAGTTCATGTGAAAGAGTTCTTTAGGACTTTCGAGAAGCTAGTACCAAGTGCATATAACCACAGTTAAGTGATAATGAGAAAAGTATCTTTTTATTTGTATATATTTTATTGTAAAAATACTGTACAGAGGGATTACAGTTACTTCAGTAATGTAATGAGAACATTTCCTATCAAGTGCTATTACCTCCTCCTTTGTTTTCCCCCTGCCATTCCTTCCTGCCCCATTTCCCAACTCCTCTCCCACCACCCCTGAAGATGTAAAGTTCGTTTTCAACATAGTGTCGAGTACATTTAATTGTTACAGTGGGTCAACCTATATCCTTTGTTCATCATTTTGTTATTTCCCTTCCCCTCTGCAAATTTGAAAAAAAATGTATATATAAGATGCCCCCATAAAAATGCAGGAGTTGCAGTCCTAATATCTGATAAAATAGATTTTAAATTAAAATTATCTAGGAGAGTTAAAGAAGGTCACTACATACTAATAAAATGATCTCTCCTTCAGGAAGATATTACAATTCTAAATATTCACCACACAATGAAGCACCCAAACTTACCCAAGTATCTTTTTATATAAATAAGGGAAATTTTCTTGTTTCTGTTAAAAAAAAAAAAAGAAAAGAAAAGGTTTGCCGCTACTTAGACATGGTGAAATGTTCTACTTTGTTAACATATCACAATGATACTACAATTAAAACTTGAAATTGAACTGTTAGACATTTCTAACTGTTGGGACAAATCACATTCATATAAACAGAGGTAAAGCAGTTATTTTTTGTGTTTTGTCCAGTCTTGCCATTGACCTACTGCAATGTCTGAGGGCTGAGTCATATCCACTCAAATTCCTCATATGTTGGGTGAGCATGAAATCAGTTGCCCAAGTAATTATACTTTTAATAATGAAGGGAAGTAGTACTGATCATTACACTGGACCAACATTCTCAAACCACTACTGTGAATGAGGCTGCACAAGCTACTGAGAATCTACATCCACTGGTAGCAGGTATCTTAGTGTTCACTTGGCTGGTTGACTGTCTAGATATACCAGACTCATTCAGTAAGAGGCAGAGAAATACAGAGGTCTGACTTGTCAACCCTCTGCCTACATCACAGGTCTTTTCATTCTAGTTAACAAAGTGAGTAATAATAATAATTTGTAAATTGACCATATCTACATGAAAGTGGAAGACTGTGAAGAAAGAAAACAAATGTAGTTAATTCTTAGTGGGCTTACTGCCCAGGCAACCAGCACTATGCCAAATAAAAAGGCAAAACCAATGCTCAAGGAAAAAATATGATTAGAAAGAAAACTTAACTTAGATTATAATAGGCTTTACATTTGAGTCCTCACAAGTTAAACAGTCAACTTGCGTACTATAGTACCTACACACAGGGTTTGCAGACAATGTATTCAGAGGTAAAGGAGCCTGGTTTGTACCCGCCAAAAGTAAAAACAAGCAAAAAAATCCTGATAGAAGATCTTAGTGTCCTTATTCATTTGATATTCAAGTTTATTGCCATTGTGATAAAATATCTGAGAAAACCAACTGTGAAAAGGTAGGACATGGTTTTCCCCATGGTTTCAGAGGGTTCCGTCCACTGTCATTAGACTTGGTTGTTTGGGATCTATGGTGAGAAGGTATATCATGGGAGGGAACATATGAGCAAGTAGCTCACCTCAGGAGGGCTAGGAAGTAAAGAAAGAGACAGAGAGAAGGGGATAGGGTCAAAAGTATATCCCTAAAAGGTATTCCTCCAGCACCTACTTCCTCTAACTAGGCTAGGTCTCTTAAAGTTCCCAGCACCCTACAATAGTCCATTTAGATGTGAATCTATTATTGGATCAATCCACTGATGATGATCCAATCGTCTCCCAAACATCCTATCTCACTGCTGCTGCTGAACCTTTGGCAGACACAATCCAAGCCATAACAATTCACTTATTCATTCAACAGACAGTAAAGACTTAATATATGCCAAATAGGATCATATGAACAGATGATATACCTAACTCCACATATCTTTATTTTCAAAAGAGTTTAAAATTATAAATAAAGAAACAGAGAGCAAAGAACATTTTCAGAAAGTACTCCTTGTCCTCTCAACACTCTCTCCATCACAATTTGAAATATGTGGTTTCTACTATGTCTCCACTGCATTAGCCCCTGACTGCACTCTTATTCTTAACTTGTACCTCTTTAACATCTCTTAAATTGTATAAGTATCTTGGGTAACAGTAGCATTTTTTTTCCTTTTTATGCCTACCACTATGCTAGGTGATGCCTGCCAATAACAGACCTTGAATAAATGTTTATGATAATAAATAAATGATGGCTGATGACAATAAACAGCCTGGGCCTTACACAGCTGATTAATCAAGACGGTTTTCATTGCAATTTTCTTTGTGTGAGGCAGGATCCCTACACACTCTTTTGTTTGTTGAACTATTGTCTCTTCTTTCACAATAGAAGCAAGGGACCCTGTTAAAATTCAATGCAGCAGTAAGTACTATTTCATGAATTCATTTCTCAGCTTACGTATTTAATTGCTAGAGAGTGAGTTTCAGGAAGGGTTGATATCTCAAATTTTAAGAATATATTATAGTCGTTAGCTATTTAAAGGGCTCAGACTTCGATTATATATCACTCTGAAAATTTTGGATAGCTACAGATAATATGAGATAATATGACATTTGGCTGAGGTCCAAAGAGTGACAAAACAAATGCTCAAGGTATTTACAGAAGGAAAAATCTCAGCTTTCATTGGTTTTTGCCCTTGATATACCCATGAATACTGTAGACTGGTGGCCATAATTAGGGCTCAATAAGCTCAATTAGTCAGTTAATACTCAAGGAGAGTAATTTTCTTGGTATTTATCTGTTGCATATCATCATGTAAATACATTAGGTGAATACATTGAAGTCTTAGCATGATAGATGATCAGAGTATTTCTGGAAGAGTATTGCAATGTCTTTCTTATTTTTTTCACAGCCTTCTGATATACAACAAGCTTAAAAAGATGGAAATGTTTATGTGACTATATAAAAACACATTTCTGAAATAGTTCCACTGTCTTTCCAAATCTATTCTCTCTTGTTTATCCTTTCATGTGCTCAAAGAGCTAAACCTTGTGGAATGTGTCAACATTTCCTTGTCTTCTTCTGGCAGGATTTGGTCATGATATCCCATGACCAAATCCAGAGGACAAGAGTAGGAGTTCTATGCATTTACCATCTGCCTCCTTTCCTATATGCTGCAATAGGTAAGCTGCCTCTGTACAGAAGCATAACAGTCCTGTGGGCAGACCTTCAGAATCACAGTTACAGTTACGTGCAGTGTCATTAAGTTTGCCTTTTATGGTACATGTTGTTTCCTTTTACTTGGTTTCACTACTCTTTGTTGGCCTTCCTTGACCCCGGAAATGACCCTTTAGCCATTGGAAATACCTCTTCCTTAAATGTTCTGATAGGAAATACTATTCCTTTTCTCTAACACTACTCTGACCAATACAGTAACCATCTGCCTAGCTAATAACAGATAGTCATTTTGGCAGTCAGCCGTAATTATGCAAATACACAACACACTTGGATATATAAATGGTTGGAAAATTACTATACCCAATATGAAAGTGTTGTGCCTTTAATTCTCTTAAAGATCTCCCCAAGGACACAGAGCTCAACCATAATTCAATGTCTTCTTGAAAACATAATAAGGCATGAACTCAAATGACTGTCTTCTATACTCAGAGTTAGGGTAAGGAATGTTACCATCTTGAATTGAAATCTCCAGGTGCATACAATGGCGTAGTGTTGATTAAGTGTCTGAAATTTTGCACTCTCGGAAGTTGAACGATTAAATGGCTCCTCTAAGGTTCCCTGTGCACTAAACCATGCACAAATGTCTGTCCAGTTATCCAAGTGAGTGGATGTATGAGATTTTAAAGACATTCTTTTCATTAACATATATTAATGTACATAATTCATATTGATTATATGCACATATTGCACACCAAACTGAACAATTGAGAAATACATGCTCTCCCACTTAACAGCTGACTCAAGTAGTTAATCTCTCTAGACCTCAATTTTCTCAAATTAAGAAGAATAATAGTTTCTATCTCATAGGTTGTCAGAGACAATAAATTACTACTTTTAAATGTTTAGCATAGAAACATTAATAGTGCACAATAATTTATTTTTGCCAGTCCTGGTGCTTGAACTCAAGGCCTAGGTGCTGTCTGTGAACCTCCTTGTGCTCAAGGCTAACACTCTACCACTTGAGCCACAATGTCACTTCCAGATTTTTCTGAGTAGTTTATTGAAGATGAGAGAGTCTCATGTACTTTCTTGCCTAAGGTGGCTCAGATGTCAGCCTCCTGAGAAGCTAGGATTATAGGCATGAACCATCAGCACCTGGCTTGCATAATAAATTTTTTGTACATTTTTATTATAAAAATACTGTACAGAGGAGTTAGAGTTTTATGAGCAAGGTAATGAGTCCATTTCCTATGGAGCACTGTTGCCTCCTCCTTTGTTTTTCCCCTACTCACCCTTCCCTCACCTCCACAACTACATCCCCCACACCTCCGCCCTGTTGTAAAGTTCATTTTCAACATAGTGTTAACATAGCGTCTTGTACATCTCATTGTTACAATGGGTCAACCTGTATCCCTATTTAAGCATTTTGTTTTTTCCCTTTCCCTCCCTGAATTAGAGAAGTGTATATACAAGATGCAGGGCACCAACATCAAATTCCGTGAAAACAGGGGTTATATTGTGGGGGAGGAACAGACAAATAGACAAAAAAAATCACATGGTACATCATAAATGCATTAGAAATAATAACAAGAAAGAAAAAATTTGTGTCCCTATCTTGGGGTTCATTTCCCTTAGCATCATCTTATCTGGTCATATGTACATAGCTTTTGACCTTTTCTACTTGTCCTACACCTGTACTAGTTATTGCAAATAAGGGAAACTGCAGGACCTATCTTTCTTTGGGCCTGGCTTAATTCACTTAATATAATTTTTTCCAAGTCTTTCCATTTCCTAACAAATGAGGTGATGTCATTCTTTCTAATGGAGGCATAGAATTCCATTATATATATATATATATATATATATATATATATATACACATATATATATACATATATAATGGAATATATATATATATATATAATATCACATTTTCTTGATCCATTCATCTACTGAGGGGTATAGCATAATAAACTTTTATGTGACAATGTTCCCAAACTGGATATTTTCTGTTGTTACCACCAGCCTCTGGCTTCCATGTCTGTTTCCATATCCTATGTACAGCATTCGCTCTGGGAAAGTCCAACCAATTTAGAATAGAAAGAAGCATTGGACATGATGTAATACAACCTGTTCATTTTATCTGAGAGACCCTAAAACTGTGTAAAGAAAAGCAACCCATCCATCCACTAATGCAGCAGCTTAGCAGGGGTAGGAACCATACTTCCATTTCCTTTGCATTGACTTCACTACTATACTTTTCAGATGCTGACTGAAATGGTTCCTAAGAGTCCTAAATCATTCCAGATAACTTCATCATTGTTTTATGCCTACTTTCATGACCCAGCAAAGGGTTCCATTCCACTGTCATTCCCACAATCCCCAGTAATTCAAAGTGGTCTTTATTCCATTCTAACACCGGTGCTGAGAGCTCAGCTTTCCACACTCCAAGGTGAAAACTCAAAATAGATTACTTTTCATAACTTGGGCTTAAATGAATGATGTAATATTGAAAGAATTGCTTCCTATTTTCAAGGGTTAAAAGTTATATTCAGGGAAGGTGGAGATCCTGGTTAATATCATCATGCATAAAAGTCATGTATTGTTTGACTTTATTTACATGAGGTACACAGGATAAGTAGATCCATACAAGTGAAATAAATAGTTGATTGTGGCCTCAGCTCCTTCTCTGAAGTAGGATTTGGGAGAAAGACTACAGAATGTAATTTACATGCATTACCATTCAAAAGCACAAGACAGGGCTCTCAATAGATGGTGGAAGTGTTTTCCTCAAATACTTCTTCAAAATCTATTCACTGGCTGGGAATGTAGCTTAATGGTAGAGTGCTAGCCTAACATGCATGAAGCTCTGGGTTCGATTCCTCAGTGCCATATAAACAGAAAAATACAGAAGTGGTGCTGTGGCTCATAAGAAGCTTAGGGACAGTGCCTAAGCCCTGAGTTCAAGTCCCAGGACTGGTCAAATAAATAAATAAGTAATAAATACAATCAATTCAAATGTTTTTTGTTTTGTTGTTGTTGTTTTGTCAGTTGTGGAGCTTGAACTCATGGCCTGCTTGCTATCCCTGAGCCTCTTTGTGCTCAAGGCTAGCATTCTACCACTTGAGCTAGAGGACCACTTCTGGCTTTTTCAAAGTAATTTATTGGAGATAAGAGTCTCATGGACCTTTCTGCCTGGGCTATCTTTAAACCTTGATTCTCAGATCTCAGCCTCATGAGTAGCTAGGATTACATGTGTGAGCCACCAGTACCCAAATGTATTTTGAAAGGATAAAGCATGTACAATATCATATGCTGAAGTCCCTTCACAAATATTTTGCTTATGATTTTCATTCTTAAAAAAAACCAAGGGAGTTATTTTATAAATTGAGCATCAGCATTTATCATGTCAACTACTGCTGAGAAGTCAGAGTTTCTGGGGGAGAATATGTCAGCTTTTAAATAGTATGCAGATACAGCTTGGCTCAAATTTAAATAAGAAGTTAAAGTATTTCAATCACTTGAATTTATGAGCTATATTCAAAAGTCAAGCAGGATGTCAATTGCCAAGCCAGCACTAAACATTCAGTCTGTGTAAGTTTTCTACTTCTTTTTGTTCAATTAATTACTCATAATTTTATCATGACTAAATCTTGAAACGATGTGGCATTTATATCATTTCCAACTTTGGAAATTGTTTTCCCACCTTTATGAAAATAGAGTCCATTATATAACCATTAATGGACTCAAATTTCAGCTTTCTATACAGGACTTTTCTGTTCTTCCCTATTGCCTCTCCTTCTTTCCATTATCTTCCATCCTTTCTTTTATCTCTTCTTCCTTATCTCCTCACAGTGAATGTTAGCATAACTACAATTCTCAGATCTCAGGCTCTTGAGTAGTTAGGATTTTAGGTGTTAATAACCAGCTCCCAGCTATTCTTCTTATTTTTTATCACCTCTGTTTTCCATTTGCCTTTTTCTTATTTAGCTCATCCTCTAGGGTTGTTTCATTTCATGAAGGGGTTTTATGTCAGGTACAAGTTGCAATCAAGTATGTTCAATTAAGCCCCAGTAGTGACTTTATGTATTTTAATAATCAGAAAAAATAAAAATTCAAAACACTGATGGCTTACCATTATCTTAATTTTTTCTTATAGAATAATCTGTCAGCTCTTCTTTGTTTTCTTCCTTTCATTTCTCTTCAAAGTTTCCAGTTAGTTCTTCATTCTGTTTCTAAAGAGAAAATGCCTTTATGTTTAATTCCTTTTTTCTTCCCCTTTTCACTTGTTCATTTCTATTTTTTGCTTTACTTTCCAAGTTAAACCTTCACATTTCTTCTGTTAGCCTCTTCCCATCCATCAAGTATGTTTTTTATAGTTTCCTAGTTTTTTAAATTCTTTCTTCACAGACAACTTGCCTAGTTTTCTTTTTCTAAATCATTTTGAACATTTTTCTGTGGTAAGAGAACCAAGACATGGGGAAACCTTTTGAATTTATGTTCCAGTAGTTTACAAAACTTTCTGAAGTACTTAAAAGGACAATTAAAAAATACAGTAAAGGTATGTTGGTTTTGATTCCAGCTTGTGTTGACACAAAATTCTAAGAAGAAAACAGAATATTTTTGCTCACCACCAGTGTTGAGGGTTGCTGAAAGTGCAAGTTCCATGTATTAACAAATGTCTTCATCCAAATTGCCCCTGAAATTACTTGGTACTGCTAGGACATTTCTAACTCCTGGTTCACCTTTCACAGTGGAAGTAACACCTTTAGAGTCATTAATGTCTTGGAGTGGTAAGTGGACTCATCAGTGGCTTTGAGGGTATTCATAGATAGTACTGACAAGAATAGAAGTTTGGGTAGGGCATGTTAAGAGCAATATCAGGAGAGGGGTAAAGGAAGCAGAGAAAAGCCATGGTAACCTGGGAGGATCCGTAAAGACCCTGCAGGGTAGAGCAGGTAAGACCAAAATGGACTGCCCGGGAGAGACAGTGGTGGCCTGAATAGCACATTTCTAACTGGATTGCAGAGACTAGGGAGATCTCAGTCTGCAGTTCTTAAGAGACTGGATCTGCAAAGAAAGAAAAGAAGCACCAGAGCTGCTAATGCTGGAGGTTCTGGAACAGCAAAATACGCCTAGAGCACACATTCATAGCATTTCTCTTCAAATGGTGGGATTCTTTGTGTACTGAACAAAAATGCTTTCATTACATCAATTGTATCCACAGAACCCTCTCTTAGTACCTAATACATTTTTGTGGAGTTGATATCTTTCTGGGATTTCTACCTCAGGGGAAAATTCAAATACATAGTATCTATGTTACTGAGTTTCTAGGATCTAATATGCAATGAACAGCAAGAGGTTGGCAAATACATCAACCCTCCTCCTCTTCCTCCTCCTCCTCCTCCTCCTCCTCCTCCTCCTCCTCCTCCTCCTCCTCCTCCTCCTCCTCCTCCTCCTCCTCCTCCTCCTCCTCCTCCTCCTCCTCTTTCTCTTTCTCCTCTTCCTTCTCTTCCCAGAAAGACACTGCAATTCATCCACACATTTTTATTTACTTTTTTTAATTGTGAAAATACCATGCAGAGGGGTTACAATTACATGAGCAAGGTAATGAGTACATTTCTTATCAAGCATTGTTGCCTCCTCCTTTGTTTCCCCTTACCATCCCTTCCCATCTCCCCTTTCCTCTGCCCCCCCCTGCCCTGCACCAAAGTTGTAAAGTGCATTTTTCAATATAACGAGTACATCTCATTGTTGTAATGGGTAGACTTGGAAAAAATTATATTAAGTGAAGTAATCCAGGCCCAAAGAAAAATAGGTCCCATGGTTTCCCTCATTTGCAATAACTAGTACATGTCTGAGACAAGCAGAAACAGTCAGATAAGTTGATGTTAGGCGAAATGAACCCCAAGATAAGGACTCCGATGTTTTTTCGTTCTTGCTGTTTTCTAACATATTTGTAAGATGATTTCTTTGTTGCTTTGTATGTCCTCCCCCACGGTATAACCTCTGTTTTCACTGTACTTGATGTTGGTATAATTGGTGGAGGGGAAGGTAAAAAACAAATTGTTTAAATAGGGATACAGGTGGACCCATTGCATCCACACATTTTTTAAGTGAGCAACAATGTTCTGTATCCTATCTTCAGCACTGTGTTTCATGAAATCACAAAGTATTGGACTTTACAGGTGAAGCCTGATATGTATCAGGGATATCCAGGCTAGGAAAAGTTATAACAGTGTCTAAAGTGGCATTTTCTTCTCTGGGCACTGAGAAATAACCTCTCTACCACATTTCTTACACACTTTGGTGTTCAGAGTTTTGTTTTGCTGTTAACCAAATAACAAAGAATGAAGTGCGGGCACTGAAGACTCACATCTGTAACTCCATCTACTCAGGAAGCTGAGATCCGAGGACTATGGTTTCTGGTTTCCTGTCAGCTCAAGCAAGAAAGTCCACGAGACTCTTAGCTCCAATTAACCATTCAAAAATCCAAAAGTGGAGCTGTGGCTCAAGTGGTAGAGCACCAGCTTTGAGCAAAAAAGCTCAGGGACAGTGCACAGGCCCTAAGTTAAGAAAGAAAGAAAGAAAGAAAGAAAGAAAGAAAGAAAGAAAGAAAGAAAGAAAGAAAGAAAGAAAGAAAGAAAGAAAGAAAGAAAGAAAAAGAGAAAGAGAGAGAAAGAAAGAAAGAGAGAGAAAGAGAGAAAAAAGAGAGAGAAAGAGAGAAAGAGAGAGAGAAAGAGAGAGAAAGAGAGAGAAAGAGAGAGAGAAAGAGAAAAAAAGAGAGAAAGAGAGAGGGAGAGAGAGGGAGAGAGAGGGAGAGGGAGGGAGGGAGGGAGGGAGAGAGAGGGAGGGAGGGAGGGAGGGAGGGAGGCAGGGAGGGAGGGAGGGAGGGAGGGAGGAAAACCCCAACATGATTCTATTTTGTTCATTAACTAACTATAGGTAATGATAGTTTTAGAAGGGTTGATGGTGGTACTGCCAACTTTTTCTACTTCCCAAATCTCCCTTCTCTACTCCTAATTTAACAGGAGACAAAGTATAGTTCTACTTATGGTGGATCTTCCCTGAAGTGTATCCTGGTATGGTGGGCTTCTACAAACCACTGTGTACAGTCCTGTGACAAAATATTAGCATAGGCCTGGAGCAAACTCTGTGATTACATACTTAGCATTTCCACTTAAATTTCCCATCTGAATGATTTTTTGCCTGGAATGTTTGACTACTACCAAGTGACTTTGCTTCTTGAGATCCAAGTCAAGCTATTTTGGAGAAGAAATAGAGACTGCAGGGTTTTCTTGTTATTGTTTTGATTTGTTTTTCGTTGGGGGTGTTATTTTGGTTGTGGGGCTTGAACTCAGGGCCTGGGTGCTGTCCCTGAGCCTCTTTGTGCTCAAGGCTAGCACTGTACCACTGGAGTCACAGTGCCACTACCAAGATTACAGGTTTTTGAAACAGGACTTTGCCAGGACTTGATCTTCCAGTCTAAGGGACCAGAGAGCACCCCGCTCTCACTGGTTCTAGTAAATGCCTCTTGGATTCTCAAATACTCTGAGAATTGTGAACTTTTTGCCAATTTAGGGTACAGATTGAGAGTCCCAGTAGCTAGGAGATAGATCCTGTTTCTAGTCTATCTATAGGATTACCTGACAACAAGTTTGGTCTCTGCCTCTCAAAATACCATGCACTTTTCTGACTCAACCTTTGAGTCACACTGTTCAAGGGTGGCAGAAAATGTCACCCCCAAATATGCCAGTTTGACATAAAGATTACTTCTAGCTAAAGGGACTAGAAAAACAGCAGATTCAAGTAAGGCATTGTAATCTCCTTTTCTTCTTCAAAATAGAAAAGACAGAACTCCCATATGAAAGAGGCCCTGTAGAAAGGCCTCTTGAGAAAGGAAGCGTGCATCCATGAGCAGCCAAATGGAAGAGGTTTCTGTACAAAGTGATTGGCTGAAATCATTTTTGGCTTCTTTTGTTCTCCTTACACAATTTGCTTTGCCACAATCGCCTCTCTTTGTTCAGCTCAAAACAAGAGCATGCAAGATTAATTTCCTGATGGGAATGTTCATTGCATGCAAAATTATATTTCATTTGTATTCATTTCTTTCCTGTTCGTTTATCTAATGCCAGTTGAACCCTCAGGCACAGATAGGACCCTGTCAGGTAGACTAGAGCAAAGTTTGGTTTTCCTTTTACTATTAACCCACAAGTGCTCAGATACACACGCACACACACACACACACACACACACACACACACACACACACACACACACACACACACACACACACACACACACACACCAGGGAGGGGAATTCTCTTTGCCAATTCTTTGCCAATAAAACTTTCCAATCCCCTGAGACTCAAAAGTTCTTACACTACTCAGAAAGGCATACTCTCCCTTGATGTTCAGTTTTCAGTTTATTTTGTCTGACATAGTTACTTACTTTTTGATAGATAGAAAGCATCTAGCTCCAATCTCCAACCTCCCTTAGTCTCCTGATACTTGTTTCCAGCCTCTTGATGATGTCCAACTATGATGACTCCACCACATAGATCCACAAGGAAGAAGAGCTGCAAAGACCCATAGACCTCTTCCTTAGCCCAAGGCCTCACCGTTTGGAGTATTTAGCTGAAACCTTCCAACAAATTCATGTCCTTCTGAGCCAAACAGAAGGATATAGTTCATGTAGCAAGCATCTTCCTTCCTTCCTTCCTTCCTTCCTTCCTTCCTTCCTTCCTTCCTTCCTTCCTTCCTTTCTTCCTTTCTTTCTTTCTTCCTTTCTTTCCTTATTGTCAGTCATGAGGCTTGAACTCTGGGCCTGGGTACTGTCACTCAGCTCTTCAGCTCAAGGCGAGCACTCTACCACTTGAGCCATTTCCAGTTTTCTAGTGGTTTATTGGAGATAAGAGTCTCACTGACTTTTCCTACCTGGGCTGGCTTTAAACTGTGATCCTCAGATCTCAGCCTCCTGAGTAGCTAGGATTACAGGTGTAAGCCACCAGCGCCTGGCTTAAGCATCTTTATTTCTAACTTTAAAAGAACTCATGACAGTGGAGATGGAAATTCTCCTACATCTTTTTACACAACTAACAACACATGAAGCTTTACAGAGAATTCAAACTTGTCTTCTGTTGTGCAATTTAGTCATTCAGCACTGTTTACTGAGAGCCTAAAATGTGCCAGACACAAGTGATGATAAAGCAATGAATATAGCAAATGGGCTCTTCATTCCATGGACCACCCCAGCAAGCCTAGAGTGCTGCTTGAAGAGAACTCACTTGGTGGCAACCCAAGGCAACCAGAAGACAAATATAGAAATCATCAGAGGGCATGATGTGCTTTGGGAGGAAATAAAAATGAGGTGGGAGGATCTGTCTAGATGAGAAATAGAGGCTGGTCTTGGTAAAGAGGAATGTTTGGGAAAACTTGAAAGGGCTAAGGGAATGCAAAGACAAGGGACAATATTTCTGGCAAAAAGCTTTGAAAAGGCTTTAAGGCAGAAATGAGCCACAAAGGGAATCAAGAATAAGAGATGGAGACATAGAAAGGATCGGTTGCAGATAAATACAAAGACTCCAGGTTGTTTTCTATTGTTTGTTTATTCTGCAGTAAGGAGTCAAAAATAACTATAGAGTGGTGTATGGACATGATTGGCTTAAGACTTTCAAAGCTTCTGGCTGGCATATTGAAATAGAGCAAATCAGGAGAAAAAGTCAAGAAGTTACTGAAATGATTCAGTGAGCTGTGATGGTGGCTCTTACTGGGATTGCAGCAGGGGAGATGCCGATATGATTTGCTGATAGACTTAAGGTGAATACGAACCAGGGAGGAGAGCAAGGTGCCCAATGTTCAGGGAGAAGGAAGATCTACCAGATAAAGTGAGCAGAAGTTTGTAGTTCCACGTCTGCTTCCTTTTCTTCTTAGCTTTTCACTTCGATGTAGACTTGTTACCTTGTATACTATCACAGCAGGGGATACTGAGGCGTGAATCATTTTAATTTCCTAACAGTAGTTATTTCTTGGCCTCCTGATGGAGTGGTGTGCTAGAAATGGCTTAGAATGAAGTCAGAGTCATAGGTGATGGGGCATGGGCACTTTGCTAGTCTCTAGTCTCAAATCAGTTTCATGTTATATTAACTAGTCACACACAATTTATTCAACCAATATTTTAAGGATATTTACTAAGCTCTAGGGACTGTGCTAACATTGGTGATATAATTGCAGACTACACAGATACCACCTTGGCCTTATGGGATTCATAGATTAGTAAGAGACAGACCTCAGAGACAGGAATACAACTACAGGATCTGCAGGTGGTCTGAGTCTATGGTCTGAGTCAGCCCTTTCTTTTCTTTTCTTTCCTTTTTCTTTTTCTTTTTTATTTTTGCAAGTCCTGGGGATTGAACTCAGGACCTGGGCACTGTCCCTGAGCTTCTTTTGCTCAAGGCTAGCATTCTACCACATGAGCCACAACACCACTTCTGGCTTTTTCTGTGTATGTGGTACTGAGGTATTGAATCCAGGGCTTCATGCATGCTAGCCAAGCGCTCTACCACTAAGCCACATTCCCAGCCCAGTCCTTTCTTTTTTTAACAAAGGGGTTAACATGAGCAAGGTAAGGAATACGCTTCCTATTGCGCATTGGTACCCCCTCCTTTATTTTTCCCCTACCATCCTTTCCCTCCTCACCTCCCAACTCCTCCCTCCCCCACCCCCAAAGTTGTAAAGTTCATTTTCAACATAGTGTCTTGTACATGTCATTGTTACAATGGGTCAACCTGTATCCTTATTTCAGCATTTTATTATTTCCCTTCTCCTCCCCAAATTAGAAAAAATGTATATGCAAGATGCAGGGTACCGGAATCAAATACAATGACAACAGGAGTTTTACCATGGGGAAAATATACAAAAGAAACAAAAAAAAATCACATAGTACATTACAAGTACATTAAAAACAACAGCAAAAGGATAAAAACCTCTTAAGTCCCTATCTTGGGGTTCATTTCCCTTAGCATCATCTTATCTGGTCAAATGTACATAGCTTTTGACCTTTTCTGCTTGTCCTAGACATATACTAGTTATTGCAAATAAGGGAAACCATGGGACCTATGTTTCTTTGGGCCTGGCTTACTTCACTTAATATAATTTTTTCCAGGTCTTTCCATTTCCTAACAAATGAGTCAGTGTCATTCTTTCAGATGGAGACTTAGAATTCATGTGATATATATATATATATATATATATATATATATATATATATACATATCACATTTTCTTGATCCGTTCATCTACTGAGGGGCATCTGGGTTGGTTCCATATCTTAGCTATGGTGAATAATGCTGCAATGAATATAGCTGTACCCCGCCCTTTCTTATTTGTGCAAATAGTTCTCTACCCTAGGAGAACAACAGAAAATACTCCAATAGAGAGAAAGAATTGGGAAATAGAAAGACATTTTATAGTATCAAGTAATTGCCATTTATAGGTATTATTTAGCCATGTGATTGAGGTAAGAAGTAAATTTTACTCCACAGTTCAAGAATCAAAAACAGTTGAAATATAGAAGAGATTTGTGCATTTTCAAGTGCCAGAAAAATTCTATAAAAAGCTTTTCCAAAGTTGATTGTGCCCATCACATACTATTTCTCCCTCTCCCCCCCCCCCCACACCAGACTTTCAAACTGGAGCTTCAACCTCAGGGCCTTACACTGGCTAGCAAGCATCCTACCACTTGAGCTACACTATCAATCCTTTTAGCTTTCAGCTGGCTTTTCAGATGGAATCTCACACTTTTGCCTGGGCTAGTGTCAGCGCATGATCTTCCTATATCAGCCTCCTGAATAGCTGGAATTACAGATATGCCCCTCCACATACATCCCTAAATATTATCTCTGTTTTTGTACTGACTACATGAGTTAAAAAGACATGATCTTTAGCTATATGAAAGGAAACTGTGATTTATTCTATATCACAATTTCTAACACAACGTATTTATTATAATACATACTTTATAAACTCAAATATTTACTCTGTCATGTAAAAATATTTACATGTAAATAATATGCGCCAAATAGAAACACAAAATTTATGAATGAGTCTTTTGTTTTGTTTTGTTTTTGTTTTTGCCAGTCCTAGGGCTTGAACTCAGGGCCTGGGCATGTCCCTGAGCTTCTTTGGCTCAAGGTTAATGCTCTACCACTTGAGCCACAGCACCACTTCTGGCATTTTCTGTGTATGTGGTACTGAGGAATGGAATCCATGGTTTCATGCATGCTAGACAAGCACTCTACCACTAAGCCACATTCCCAGCCCCTATCAATGAATTTTCACAAATGAACTTAATGAGCTTCTTTTTGATCCCTGCTTTGTACTTTTACAGATTTATTTCTACTATGAATTTTAGCTATGGTTGAAAGTATTGTAGGTTTTCTCCTTTGTAAAACTCTACAGATCAAGTGGCATAATATTTGTTAGTTTGGTTTTTTGTATGTATGTGTGTTTTTCAGAGACAGACAGCTTTTTGAAATGACTAAAAATTGACATTTATGGGTTGGGGTGTCAGCTGGTAGTAGAATGCTTGTTTGCTCTGGGGTTGATTCCCAGCTTTAAAAAAAAGGCAACTAGGTTCAAAATTAAACTGAAACTTGAAAGTATTTTTAAGAACCTTGGTGATAGAAAGTCTTTGATTTTTTTACTTTCCTCCTTTATTTGATTCAAATATTTTGCTAATCTTTTGCTGCTTTGTAAAGTTGTTATTCCTAAAACATTAATGCTACCTATAAGAGATTTTTAGAAATCCTAAACTAACCAGATGTAAGAAAGCTAATCATCAAGACTCTGATCCTCACCTAATGCTAGTTTAGCCCATGATTTTCTAAATCCTATTTAAGTTCATGTAAGCTCTTTAATCTGAGCTGTATTGAGATGCTTATTTCTAAAATTCAGATGTCTTGTTTCTATGTTTTTTTAAATCAATTCAGTGATAAGAAATCAGACATATTTCTCAGAACATTTTTTGGAAATGAAAGTAGTGTGAATTCTCAATCTCTTACACATGGAAATATCCAAATTAAAGATCAAAACAAGCTTTGTTTCCTCTGTCACCTGAGAAATGGAGCAATATCCTTCAATAATTAATTAACAAACAAACAGGTGATTAGCAGGAGGCCAGACATTAGAATTTAAAAATCAAGAGCCCATTGCTCATAATGTATAAAAATTATTATTTAGGTAAATTTATTATATTTAGGACTAATAAATGCCAATTAAATACTTGATTGGCTCTCCACTTATCCACTGATAACTCAAATAAATAAATGGATGTGTACTTGTGCATACCTATTTACACATCCCCTTCAGTGCAGAGGGCTCCTGTGAAAGAACTTGCAGAGTAAAATCCAGTTAATGGAAGACTGAGTGAAAAGTGTTAGCATACTGCCATCCTGTGGTTATGAGTAGTAATACAGCATTGACTCACTTGGAATTTCCCTCCAAGCATCCGAGTGCTGGAAGTGCAGACAGCCCTCAAAAATGCAGTAACTCAGAACATAAAGAGGCATTCCAATTTTTACTTCAATAAACAACATATTACTTTACATTTAAAATTTTGACAAATGCTTTTGAAGTCAGTAGATTCCAAGAATGGCTGGCTAACATCTTACTATTTTTTACTTGAATTAAATAAAATCTATTGTAAGACAAAAATACTTTTATCAGAGCACTTACTTTTAACTAGCAACGTGTCTTTGATACTTGAACAAAAAAATGTGAACACAGATATGAAAGACTCACTAGGATCTGGTGGTTCACAATTGTAACCCTAGCTACTTTGGAGGCTGCAAATGGAAAGACTGCCACTAAAACACATTCTAAACAGAAAAGTTTTTTTTTAAGATATATGTTTTATTGTAAAGATACTGTACAGAGGGGTTACAGTTACATGCATAATGCATAATGAGTCCATTTCCTATGGAGTATTGTTATTCCCCTCCCTTGCTTTTCCCCTACCATCCCTTCCCACCTCCCCAACTCCTCTTCCCTTTCCCCTCCAAGTTGTAAAGTTCGTTTTCAACATAGTGTCTCATTGTTACAATGGGTCAACCTGTATCCTTATTCGCCATTTTTTTTATTTCTAAGATGATGCTAAAACAGAAAAGTTTAACCCCTTATTAATCCATAGCTGTGTACATAGCTGTGTCAGCCTTAGACTACAAGGGAGATTGTGATTGGGAAGATCATGGTTCCAGGCCAGCTCAGGCAGAAAAATCTACAAAAATTCATCTTGATGGAGAGAAGCCAAACATGGCGGCACTTACTCACCATTCCAGCAACTCTAAAAAATCTAAAATAGATGGGTAGCAATCCAGGCATGGGTGGGTAGAACTGAGACTATCTTCAAAAATAACTGGTAGAAACAGGCCTGGAAGTATGGCTCAGGGGAAGAGCAGCTGCCAGCAAGCATGAGGTTCTGAGTTTGAGTTTTAATGCCACGAGAAAGAATAGGGTGAGGGAAGGAAGGAAGGAAGGAAGGAAGGAAGGAAGGAAGGAAGGAAGGAAGGAAGGAAGGAAGGAAGGGAGGAAGGGAGGGAGGGAGGGAGGGAGGGAGGGAGGGAGGGAGGGAGGAAGGAAGGAAGGAAGGAAGGAAGGAAGGAAGGAAGGGAGGGAGAGAGGGAAGAAGGGAGGGAGGGAAGGAGGGAGGGAGGGAGGGAGGAAGGAAGGAAGGAAGGAAGGAAGGGAGGGAGGAAGGGAGGGAGGGAGGGAGGGAAGGAGGGAGGGAGGGAGGGAGGAAGGAAGGAAGGAAGAAAGGAAGGGAGGGAGGGAGGGAGGAAGGAAGGAAGGAAGGAAAGAAAGAAGGAAGGAAGGAAGGAAGGGTAGGAGGGAAAGAAAAATAATGAAGGAAGTATCTGGAAGACTACAGATAGTTCTGGAGCTTCAAGCAAAATAGAGCCTCTTATTACCCAGTCATCCATGGTCCAACTCAGCCTTACTAGTCTAGATTATAGCTTTTGATTTTTATAATACAGATTCCATCTAGGATCCTACATTTCCATTAGACCTATACAACAAAATTGTGTAGGAGTTAAGGATTAGAATGGTTATTCAAAGTGTTGTTTAATACTGCTTTCTTTTCCCATACCTTACCTAAGAAACAGCCAGCCCACTACAATCACTGCCAGTCAACAGTGTACTCACCTGCGCTGCTAGAGAAATAGGGATTCAATTAAACATCCTGGCACTTCTGTTAAACAAACATCAGACATCAGGTGTTTAGAAATGTCTGAAGAGCTGTTGATTAGCCTTTAAGCCAGCCATAGCCCACCAGTATGTGAGTGAATAAAACTAGTTGGTGAACTAACGCAAACAAAAGGCAGCTTATTAAGCTTTATGTCCAACTGATGCTTACTTCAAATATGAACAAAGACAAGGCTGTCATTTCATGAGGTGAACGTAGACTCTCATCCTTGATTGTGGGCTCTGTATCTTCCTCCTTCTTCTCTGCTTTTTTTTTTTTTTGCCAGTCCTGGGACTTGAACTCAGATCCTGTAACTATCCCTGAGATTTTTTTTAGGAAAAAAGTATAATTTAATCATTTCTTCACATTTTAGAGAGTAGAATTACCTGAGATTCTTTTGCTCAAGGCTAGCACTCTACCACTTGAGCCATAGCGCCACTTCTAGTTTTTCTGTTTGTGTCATACTGAGGAATCGAACCCAGGTCTTCATGCATGCTAGGCAAGCACTCTATCACTAGCCACATTCCCAGGCCTGCTCTCTGCTTTTGTGTTCTGCTTTCTGCTAGAGTTCTTCTTCCCATTGGCCCCTCTGAACATCTTCCACTTAAATGCTGTCACAATCTGACATGTCTTTTATAGCACACTAAGTAGGAAGACAAGATTCCAATGTGAGGCCTAGGTAAATCTGTCACAAGTGAGAAGAGCTTCAAGATTTGAATGGCTCTCTCTTCTGGGTCTACTCGCATATTAAGTGTATCTCTCTGTCCCACCCTGGTCCCTCCTCTTGTTCCTCTTGGACCTGCTTTTCTTTCTTAGACCCTCTTTCTTCCCTTCATATCTTTTTTCCCCAAGTGGTTCATAGAAATTTATGTAAGTTAAAAATGATGGCATATTTTATAATTTTCTATCCCAGAGCACCCATCTAGCCAGCCATTACTTGCATATGCTTTTTCCTGCCCAGATATTTTTTCTACATATTTTACTATACCTTATATCTCCTTCCCTTCAGTCACAAACAGTAAGATGTAGTGAGTAGGGACACAGGCCTGAGTTTCATCTCTGCCTCCTGTTGTACAGTAACTAAAGCACTGAATACTTAATCCTAATTCTCTGGGCCTACGTCTGCAAACCCCATGAGATTAAACTGAAGATTACAAAGGTAAATAACTCGTTCTTGTCTCTGGCTCATAGCAAGAATGTTGGATTAACTGTAAAAATAAAATGACTGGGTTAGCTTTATCTGCTTCCTTTCTTTCTCTTCCTCCTCTTCTTTCTCTTTCTCTTTTTCTTGCTCACTCACCTTCTCCTCCTTACCATCATCTTTCATCTTCATCATCATTGCCAAATATTTAGAAAAGCAAGGGATTTAGAAAACCAGGGATGCAACCTACTATCTTGAGCTTGCTAGCCATATTCTACACCACTTGTGTCATATCCCCAGTATCATTTTGTTTTATATGTTTAGTTGAGACAGGTTGTCAATAACTTTGCCAAGAATGGCCTCCAACTTTATTTTTTTTTTGGGGGGGGGGGTCCGGTCGTGGGACCTGAACTCTGGGCCTGGGTGCTGTCCCTCAGCTCTTCAGCTCAAGGCTAGCGCTCTACCACTTGAGCCACAGTGCCACTTTGGGCTTTTTTTCTTTTTCCTTATGTGGTGCTGAGGAATCCAACCCAGGGTCTCTGGCATGCAAGGCAAGCGCTCGACCACTGAGCCACCTTCCCAGCCCCCTGGCCTCCAACTTTTGAACCTCCTACTAGTATCTCCTGATTAGCTAGGATTAAAGACTTGCTCTGTCATGGCCTGAGTGAATGATTTTCCCATTTAAATTTTTTCCTACCTTTTTTTTTTTTTTTGATCATGGGTCTTGAACTCGAAGCCTGGGCACTGTCCTTAACCTCTTTTGCTAAAGGCTAGTCTTCTATCACTTTGAGCAACAGCACCATTTCCAGTTTTCTGGTGGTTAATTGTAGATAAAAAGTCTCACAGATGTTCCTGCCCTGGCCTTGAACCACAATCCTCAGAGCTCAACTTCTTGAGTAGCTAGGACAGGCATGAGCCACCAGCACCTGGCTTTCTACCTTAGAGGGAATGTGTGTGTGTGTGTGTATGTGTGTGTGTGTGTGTGTGTGTGTGTGTGTGTGTGTGTACATACATATATGTATGTATATATATGTATATATATACATATATATTATATATATATTTCTCTTCTTCTACCTTTTAAATGGCAAATTTCTCCAGGGGGGTGACCTCTCTTTTTGAATGCCAGAGATTAACAGAAGTTAAATAGTTGCTATTATAACCCAAAATCCAGTCTCCAGTGTAAAGTTGTCAAGAGGTATAAATTTAGAAGAAATTGTTACACTGGAGGTCAATTTCTCAGTGAGGACAGGGATGTATTGCTATTTGCTTTAAAGTGGGCCATGCACTGAAGAGCAATGAATGTAAGAGATGCTCATTTTGTAGCCACAGCTCTTGGTTTATATCAATGACCCCAAGACTGCAAGACACGGTGAGGTAGACCTGAAAGAAGTGAGCAGAAGGCCCTGTGCATCAGACATTCAATTACCTGCTGCCGTCAGTTAACTGTGGCTTTCCCTAATTCAGCCTACCACTTGCACTGACTGCTCTAAAAAGGATGAGAGGAAATCGAGGGCCCCATGAATGCACATTCTGGAAAAAAAAAAAAGTATTTCTCCACAGCACTATTAAAGGTGAACAGTTTGGGGATAAAGGGAAATAACTTGAATCACACCATTTTTTTCAGAATACAAAGTATTTTAGTTTATATGTGAAATAAAATAGGATTTTCAAATGTGCATTCATAGTAAATCTAAAAGGAAATGACATAATGAAGAACTGTGATCGTTTTAAAAGCATTCTTGACTGAAAACAAGGATTTGGGGGATTATAACAGACAATAAAATATTAAGTATAAAAAGAAAGAAAATTCAGCAATGCTTGCTTAGTGTTGGACAATTTTTTTTTAAAAAAAGGACTTTCTGGAGATACTAAAGTTGTTTACCGTACTTATATAACTGTAACCCCTCTGTACTTGACTTTAACAATTTAAAAAATGTCAAAAAAATGTAAATGGCTAGAGAATCCTGATGAT
Organism: Dipodomys merriami; assembly: GCF_024711535.1. Lineage (NCBI taxonomy): Eukaryota > Metazoa > Chordata > Mammalia > Rodentia > Heteromyidae > Dipodomys > Dipodomys merriami. Next base: position 57,135,962 of record NW_027205603.1, read on the forward strand.
CACACTCAGTAGCCATACGTTACTTTTCAAAAAGTATAATTAAAACCTGCATAAAATAAGAAAACAGTAAATTACACCATTTTTTTTCTTCTAAACTTCTGATCTTGTAGGTGCCTGTTGCCCAGGTATTAGGGAATCATTTCCAGCTTCCCTCTTACGTCCCTAGCTTATCCAAATCAGTGCTGATTTTCATACTCCCCCAATCCGTCCTTTCCAGTCGATGACTGAAAACTAGAAGACGTGATCAGAATTGCTCTAGTACTTGGAACACAGTTTTTGAACAGAGGTGTCTACTGAATGCTGTCCCTTCCCTCAGAAGACACTGCCTCGAGGTGGACTTGGGTGTCTGCAGGTATGTTTTGCTCCTTCCTTGGACTCCGTGGAGGAGGAAGTCACTCGGATGGGATGCCCACACTCGCGCTCTCTCTACAGCTTCATTTGTTGCTGTTTATATTGCCCTACTGCCATGTCTCTGAGATACCTGTTTAAAAGGTGCTTTTTCAATCAACATGTGTGCTCCTAATGACATTTCTGCATTACTTTTTTTTTTTTTTTTGCCAGTCCTGGCGCTTGAACTCAGGGCCTGGGCGCTGTCCCTGAGCTTCTTTTGCTCAAGGTTAATACTCTACCACTTTGAGCCACAGCACCACTTCTGGCTTTTTCTGTTTATGTGGTACTGAGTAATTGAACCCAGGGTTTCATGCATGCTAGGCAAGCACTCTACCACTGAGCCACATTCCCAGCCTATGCATGACTATTTTTGAATGACAATAATGTGGTGGCTTTTATGTTTTCAAAATACAATTCCAAATCATTCACATTCCTTAGCTTCACATAGGCATTAGATATATTTTATTAAAAGCAAATTCATATTACTTTTGGAGAAAGATGGTCTAAAAACTTATTTTGCTATATAACCAAAACTGTGCTCTCCATTTTTTTTTCTACCCTGGATCACGTTGTCTATACCTTGAGCATCATCTCAAATGTATCAACAGACTTTTCTCTAATAGAAGAGATTAAACCAATAGCCATAGTAATCCTAGAGCATTAGAAGCTATAATCAAGAGTAATTCATCACAAGTATCTATTTGGAGTTTCCCATTTACCTTAAGACTTTACCCTCCTTTGTAATGTTATGCTTTATTAAAGAAATTTCAAAGAGTTTAGTTAAGAAATTAAATTATCTGGGGAAGGAAGGGATGGTAGGGGAAAAACAAAGGAGGAGGTAACAATGCTCAATAGGAAATGTACTCATTACCCTACTGATGTAACTGTAGCCCCTCTGTATAGTATTTTTACAATAAAAATATATATGGAAAGAAAAAAAGAAATTAAATTATGCTCCAAATATTTCAAGTAAAACTGCTGCTGAACACACAGCTATGTGCTATTATAACCTCACTGTGGTCCTTGATCTGTTTAACTATATTTTCCTTCATCTTTTTTTTTTTTTTTTTTTTTTTTGTCAGTCATGGGGCTTGAACTCTGGGTCTGGGCGCTGTCCCTCAGCTCTTCAGCTCAAGGCGAGCACTCTACCACTTGAGCCACAGCGCCACTTCCAGTTTTCTGGTGGTTTATTGGAGATAAGAGTCTCACAGACTTTCCTGCCCGGGCTGGCTTTGAACCATGATCCTCAGATCTCAGCCTCCTGAGTAGCTAGGATTTACAGGTGTAAGCCACCGGTGCCCGTTTCCTTCAACTTATACTGACTAAATTTCATATATAAATATTATAATTGAATATATCATTTCTACCGACTCCAATCTCGCTTACATTTTTCTCATTAAAATAATAAGTGCCATCCGACATCCCTCAACTTTCATCTCCAATGATTTTGTATAGGTGTGCCAGTAGTATGGCTTGAACTCAAGGCCTTGAATTCTTGCTTTCCTTTTTTACTCAAGGCTGGCACCCTACCAGTTGAGTCACAGTTCCACTTTCAGCTTTTTGCTGGTTAACTGCAGACAAGAGTTGCTGGGATTTTTTTCTCCTTGGGCTGGCTTCAGACCTCAATTCTCAGATCTCAACCTCCTGAGTAAGTAAGATGACAAGAGTGAGCCATTGGTACCTAGCCCCCTTTCTCTTACACTTCTAAGAATTCACCCTTCCTCTCTTACAAGTTTTGCTTCCCTCAAGATCCTTTGCCCCTTCTGAACATGTACCTCTATCTTCCTTCTTCTTTGTATTTTGTGGTTCTCTGAATAGAATCCTTCCTCCTAGCCATATACCCTAGCTCTATAACCTAGATTCTTTTTTTAATATATCATTTTTCTTGTAAAGATACTGTACAGAAAAGTTACGGTTACATGTGTAAGGTAATGAGTACATTTCCTATCGAGCATTGTTGCCTCCTCTTTTGTTTTTCCCCTACCATCCCTTCCTTCCCCACCCCCACAACTCCTCCCTCCCCACACCCTGAAGTTGTGAAGTTTGTTTTCAACACAGTGTCTTGTACATCTCATTGTTACAATGGGTCAACCTGATATTTCTCTTCCCCTCCCCAAATTAGAAAAATGTGTATACAAGATGCAGGGCATTGAAATCAACTACAGTGACAACAGGGTTTTTACCATGGGAGGAAGAACATAGAAACAAAAAATATAGTACATTAAAAACAAGAAAGATAAAACCATTTGTGTCTCTATTTTGGGGTTCATTTCACCTAGCATCATCTTATATGGTCATATGTACATAGCTTTTGTCCTTTTCTGCTTGTCCTAGATATGTACTAGTTATTGCAAATAAGGAAAACTATGGCACCTATGTTTCTTTGGGCCTGGCTTACCTCACCTAAAATAATTTTTTCCAAGTCTTTCCATTTCCTAACAAATGGGGCAATGTCATTCTTTCTGATGGAGGCATAGAATTCCATTGTGTATAGATACCATATTTTCTTGATCCATTCATCTACTGAGGGACATCTGGGTTGGTTCCCTATCTTAGCCATGGTGAATAATGCTGTCATAAACATAGTTGTGCTGGTAGCTTTAGTATAGCATTGTTTGTGATCATTTGGGTAAATACCCAAAAGTGGGATTGCTGGGTCATAGGGGATGCGGAGTCTCTTGAGGAACCTCCAAACTTCTTTCCAGAGTGCTATAACCTAGATTCTATACCCTCACTGAGCTTACCCAAATATTCTACCCACAGGCCAAGCCTTTGGCCTTCCTTTTATTCCTTAGTGCTTTTAGATTTTCATTGAGCCTTAAAGAATGTTCACAAGAACATACAAATGCAACTCTCAAGTCAGTAACTGCATCCAGTTTGTGCAATGAGAGCAGCCTACAAGTACATAAGATTATAAACTTTAATATATGGCATATTCAAATACAGTCAAAGTTCTAGTTGATTCAAATGTCTCTATTGGGAAGTTTGCGATTATAGCAAATCTCCTCATAACCATTATTGAGGGGGGAAGCCTTTAAAAAGATTTTTCCATTATTAATACCTTAATTACAATGAACAAGTTATTGTGGAAGGCCAAGAGTATAGCTTAGTAAGAGAGCATTGTTTAGAAAGAGTAAGGCCCTGGGTTTGATTCCCAGCATCACAAAGCAAAAGCCACATTAACAACAAAACAAAACAAAAAACACAAAGCAGCGTCTCACAGTAAGTTATTTTTAATAAAGTTAGAAGGCAGCTTTGTTTTTGTTTCCAGTGTATATTAAAGGTACTAGCTTTACTGAGATAAACCAGTGCCAGGGGGCCTGAACTCTAAAGTGATTTGGGCCAAGTAGGATTCAGAAATCTGAGCAGCAGTAGCAGCAGAACTGGGTCATGAGCATAGGAACCTCTCAAATATCCACCACACAGATCTACAATCACTCTCTGGAGGATGAAATTAGAAAAGCAGCTGAATTCAAAGGTCTTCAATAGAGGCTTTGAATATGAAGTCCTACACTTAGTATTCTAACTGGCTTATATAGTAAACAGAAGGAACTATAATTAGCATGCACATTTATTCGGCATTCCTGATCACCTTTCATCTGCTTCACCAGACCTATACTCTGGACTGATCTAGAAATAAGCAGTCAATACAGAAGACATCATGATGGCATGTATTGTATGAAGAAATAATTTTGCATTCTGCAGCCTGACCCTCAGCACTAATGGGTCCCTGGAAGATTTAGCCCAGGGTCTTGAAGAACTCTGCCAACCATTCCTTACAATGGTACCCTGAATTTTTAATAAAAATGTATTTAAAGACCCAGTTTGTGTGACCCATGTTATTTCACTCTTTGCCTAAAAAGAGGAGGCTACAAATTTTTGACAGTGTATTAGCCCCTTAATATTGTAAATCCAAGTGGTATGCTCTGAAGGAGTTATTTGGTGGAATTACTCTTATGTAGATGGTGATATTTCACTGATGCTTGGGTTCATGCTATTTAAAGTTCAAAATAAGAGGATATTGGTTTCTTATAGTTGCTCTAACAATATGACACAAACTTGCTGCTTTAAAACACTGCACATTTATTTTCTTACAGTTCTGGGTGCCATAAGACTGAAAGCAATTTTACAAGGCTAAAATCAAGGTGTTGTCAGGGCTTCCCTGGCCCTGGAAGTCCCATGGGAGAGTCAATGACCTTGCTTTTTCTGATTCCCAAAGCTGTGTTCCTGCATCCCCCGGCAGGCATCTTTCTGTAAAGACCACATGGCAGTTTACTAAGACTGTCTCAATAAAGTACCACACATTAAGTCACTTAGGTAATAGAAATTTCTTGTCAGGAGTCTAACAATGGCGGATTGACTACATTTGAAGGTAGTAAGAAAGAACCTACTCCTAATTTCCTGGAAATCTGAAGCTTTCCTGTTCATATGATCTTCTCACTGGTTGAATATCTCTGTTTCCAAATTTGCCCATTTCATAAGGACAACAATCTTGTTAGGTTCAGAATCCATCTTACTCCAGTATAATGTCATCCTTAATTACATCTGTAATTACCTTATTTCCAAATAAAGTCATATTCTGAGATAGTGGGTGAAGAAGGATTTCAATATGAATTTTGCAGAGTATATAGAATTTAATCCCTAACAGGCCAAAAGATATTGTAGGATAAATACTTTATTTGCAAATGAACAGTCCCAACACAAACCCAGACCTGGAATAGTTAGCTGTATGACTGCGACATTATGCAATGGCTTCAAGCAACCTTTTGGTAAGTACTAGATCATATTTAATTCCTGACCTACTATCTTCTACTCATATGGAAGCTGAAAGATTTATGAATGAGATTCTGAGTGTGTAGGACATTGAATTCCTTCTCTAGTAGTGATGAAAAATGGATACATCCACATTCAACCCATTAAAATGATACCTCAATACCACAAGATTGTCAGCTTCTCTACCTATTGGATTCTGTCAGATGTCCTAAAAATGCACAACATGTGAGTGAACAAGATTGTTCCAAACTCATTCCACATACTGCGGGGATTCAGGTTTGAAGATGATCATATATTTTCTTTCCATGTTTGTGTGTAGTTGTACGAAGGGGTTCCAATTCAAGAAGTCAGGTTATGAGGACACCCAGATGGGAGAATTTTAGAGGAGACATAGGGATTATATCGGACATTTCTAAAACTATACGTGCCAGGAAATAAATGAGATGTAGTAATGATATATAGTAATCAACATATAACAAGTTAATAAGTATATATTAATTACAAATTTTTTAAAAATCCATAAAAAGTACTGTAGTGTTCCCAACAAAGCACTATACTATTCCCAGGTGGTTTTCAGCTTCTATTTCCATCTCAACATACTGTAGTGTTCTACATTATTTTAAAAAAGACATCTTTTCAACAGTATGTTCAGGAGAAGATCCATATTCCATCTGCTCCTTGGTATCTGCATGTCTGATTAACTCTTCAAAATAAATATAAATCCACCTGCTTTATTGTCAATGCTTAACTAGTTCTGTTACCTTGTACAAGGTTAGAGTTCTTGGCTATAAAACTGGAATAAACAAGGTTCTCTGTTACATTCAACTTTTAGCATAGTGTCTGGCATACAGTAACTTTCAATACAGTTCAGAAATGATCATTTCATGAAAGTTTGTCTTTCTTAAAGAAAAACCAGCAAATCAATGTTAAATGCTAGAAACTGAGTGCCACATTTTGTTTTATTGGTGAAGAAACAAAAGATATAGAAGGTAATGTCAAAATTATATTCTATTTGAAAATCTTTTATGGTCCATTTCTAATATTGTTCACACTAAGGCACCTGAAGCAGTCTTTATTAACATTTATAACCAAGCAAAAGCTGATGCTAAGAAACCAAATCTTTAGAGAATTCTTTATTGGTAATAAGGGAATACACTATTCTGACTCATTATGGCAATGTCTTTCCTTTTGAACAAATAGACAGTAAACAACTCAGAGAAATTAATATATAGAAAGACACATCAGTGTATTGTGTTTGCATGTCTATTTCTAAGTAGAAAGTTTATTATATTAAGACAGTGTTTTCTTAGAGGTGAAAGCTGTAATACACTAATGATGTATTTCTATTTTATGAAGAATTTAGTATAGACATGAAACAAAGATGGCTTTGGCTAGGTAACTTTAGGTACAGAGGCCTTCTTAGTAAAAGAAAGCATTTTAATGTGAGTCTCATTCTCTGTCCTTACTGTAGTCACGTGTCTAAACCAAGTTTTTCATCCAGTCTGACTTGGGTTGACAGTTTACAGCATTAAACTCTGAGATGGAGTCTGGGAAAAAAAATGATGAACACAGTATGGTACATTGGCTTTTCTTTATTTGATCTGAATCTTCTGAGGATTTTACCAAAAGGGTTTTCTTAACTTTGATTACTAATTTTCAGTCAGAAGTTCTCTTATTCAAAGTCCAAATTATTGAAGCTTGACAGGAAGCACAATAAAAGAAAATCCTAAAGTTAATCTTTAATGAGATGTTCTTTTATCATCTAAAATCACCCAACCTGAAATATTTGCAGAACTGTTTCTTTCATATCTATGATCTAATATGGCATTATATAGAAATATGGGTTTGTTGTATTTTAAGGAGATTTTTATATCTTAATAATCTTTAGAGTCAACTTTGAATGAACTGCTAATGCATCTTTTGAAGAATTTGGAAAGAAGTGACATGGACAAGAAGGAGAAAAATGAGTATTTAGAAAAGATGAATCATAGCAAGACCTCATACAGGTTCTAAAGAGTACAAGAACTAAATATGTAAGCATAAATAGGGCAAAATATTATACTATTCAGATTTAGTTTTAAGAATTTCAAAGAAGAGATGAATTCCATTGGCCTAATTTATTTCTAAGTGAATTCCCCCATCAAGAATAGGATATCCATGGGAGTTGCTTGAAAAAAAAAGTACAGAATATTTTTATAAGCTTTACTAATTAATATTCCATCATCTTTCATCACAGACCCTCTGTATTAGAGGAGAGGATATTCAGATAAATAATTTTTAAGAAGTTCTACAGCCTCTCAATTTAAAAAAATATTTTGGAAATAAAGACTAGGAGTGTTTTTTTTTAAATATTCTAGATTCTAAAACTCTATAACACATAGCAAACCCATATCATCATCAAATTATAATGCCAGTGGCAAGGAAGAGAGTTCATTGAACTTAGATGGTAAAAACTAAAAATATTCCATTGTAATTATGTAACTGGTTATAATGTAGAACACAAGTGCCCAGCATAAAGTCAACGAGTAGCAAAGATAAACCAACTACATTAAAGGAATTTAATGAAAGCTTTTACTGACCATGGCAAAAAAAAAAAAAAAAAGCAATCATCTGATTTGACTGGTGAAGATCTTTGGTGCACAGCTGTGCAGTTTAATGTCAGATGCAGATGTACAGCCAGCATAAAGCTGATCAAAGGCAAGACAGGACATTTCACAAATCTCACTTAAAAGTAAGCTGGTCTGTCGGGCACTAATAGCTCATGCCTGCAATCCTAGCTACTTAGGGAGCAAAGATCTAATAATCATGATTCAAAGCTAGCCCCGAGACAAATTGGAGAGACTCTTACCTGCAATTAACCAGCAAAAAGCCAGAAGTGGAGATGTTGCTTAGGCTGTAGAGCAACTTGAGCACAAAAATGTTAAGCAAGATTGCAAGGCCTGATGCTCTGAGTCAAACTCCAGTTCAGGTATGCATGTGAGCATAACACACACACACACGCACAGAAGCGGTATCATAGGGAGTGTGAGTTTCAATGCACCTTGTCAAAAGCATCAGGGAGTCTGCAACTAAACCCTATTTTACCACTTAGGAGTTACACAAGTTTGCACCCTTCATTTAACCTCATTAAACTTCAAGTTCTTCATTGGCAAAGACATCAGTCACACCTCTATTTTTAAGTCACAGGATTTTTACAATGATTAAATGACCTCAAATATATAAAGTAAACTAAAAAAGTAAACTAAAAAGTTCCATGAAAATTAGTTGTTAGTACTGCTAAGATATGTATCTGTCAGAATCAGTTTACAAGTGATCATACGTTTACTTGATTCAAGTTGGTCAATTAACTTTTACATTCCACCTCAGTAAAATGTTGAATTTTCCAAACCTTTTAAACCAGTATCTTTTAAGACAATCATTCCTAGCAGAGTGCATATTTCCGTTTTCTTTAGAGTTTGAAATTGAGTGCTCCTGTCCCTTTGAGAGCACAATGCCAACATCCTAATTTATTTTCAATTAGTAGCTAATTTACTTTGAAATGTGTTATCAACATTTCTAAGTCCTGAGAGTTTCCTGGAGCAGCAAAGAGTACTGGGAACCCACCTCATTTCCCACGGTGAGGTATTAATGGGTCATGGAAAATATCCTACTCTGAGCCGATTTTCAGAGGGATACATAGACTACCCAAACCTCACCATCCTTCTCTGGCAATCCAACATGCTCATCACAAATTTAACAACATCCCACAAAATAGAGAGCTGCTGTCATCTGCTTAAAAACACTCAGGTAAGGCAGTCTCCCAAAAGATACAAAAATCATCAGCTCTTTCTTGCATGCAGTAACATGAGTTGCGTAAAAGATCTTGTTCACGAGTAACTTGAATTATCAAATAGAAATAAGCTCTTAAACATTTGAAACTAGCATTGTAAAAATCTCAGATTAATGGTGATTAATGATCATTGAGTCCTGATATAGAAAAATCACTACAGTAAGACATTAAATTGCTTCAAAAATGTATCCAGAGTAATTACTCCAGGAAACTCAAGAAAAAAATTAATAGTAAAATAGGCTGGGAATGTATGTGGCTTAGTGGTAGAGTGCTTGCCTAGCAGGCATGAAGGCCTGGGCTCGATTCCTCAGTACCACATACACAGAAAAAGCCAGAAATGGTGCTGTTGCTCAAGTAGTAGAGTACTAGCCTTGAGCAAAAGCTTAGGGACAGTGCCCAGGCCCTGAGTTCAAGCCCCAGGACTGGCCAAAAAAAAAATTAAGGAAAAAATAGTAAAATGCAAGCCACATTACTAGGTTTAAGGAATAATGCTACATGTATTTAAAAATCTTATGCTTTTAAGGAGAATAAAAAATATATTAATAGAACAAATTAGACAGGCCCACAATAAATTCAGTCTGAAACTTACATACAATAAATACAGTATTTAGAAAATGACTGGACAACTCAATCATTTTAGGAAAAAGCTGAGTTGTATCTGAATCATTTAGGAAAAATAGTTTTATATGTATTATCTAAATTTAATAGTGTAATATGTATGTACATAATAACATACAATTAGATAAAAATGAAAAGTATTTACACAAGTAAATGTTTTTATATTATTAAAAAGAAAATAAGTATGGCAGACTGATTGGAATGGGCCAATTAATGTCATTTGGAGAAAGTAAATATGTATTTTATTCTATGAAAATTATCCAAGAAATTTTTATATGTGAGTGTTTTGTGTGTACATGTGTTTATATACATGTGCATATATGCATACATTCTAAAAAGGTTGAGTATTAAAACTAGGTAGTGTTCTGATGCTTCATAGGAAATGTACTCATTACCTTGCTCGTGTAACTGTAACCCCTCTGTACAGTATTTTTACAATAAAAAACATATAAAAAATGAAAAAAGAACTAATTAAAATTTGCTTACATCAACTCTTTTCCTCTCACTTCTCACAAAGAGGAATTCTATACACTCTATTTGTACTTGATTCGTATTTTTCACTTAATTTTACACAGGTATCCATGCACATATGCACATGTTTATCTTAAAAGAAAAATTACAAACAGAAATTATAATAGAATACTAGCAGTATGTTTTCTTTGGGTAGTTGAATTATGGGTGATTATATTCTTTTCATCCAGGATTCCCAATTCTTTACATTAATAAAAAAAGATTTTAAGGATATAAGAAATTACTATGATTTCTAAGTCACTTATGAGACCTTACTCTTCCAACACACCAAAAACCTCAGTCTCTATACTTATGAAAAGACAGATAAATTCACTGATATGTAAATCCACTTCATCTGTTCAGTTCTATAACTAGTATGAGTATAATTATATATATACATTTATTTATCTATATACACACATAGTATATATAGTTTATCAACCAATTATTTGTGACTTTTTTTCTAGTCCTGGAGCCTAAAATCTGGGCCTGAGCTCTGTCCCTTGTCCCTGGAGTTTCTTTTGTTCAAGGCTGGTGCTGTACTACCTGAGCCACAGCACCACTTCCAGCTTTTTCTGAGTATTTTATTGTAGATAAGAGTCTCATAGACTTTCCTGACCAGGCTGGCTTTGAACCTCCATCCTCAGAGCTAAGCCTCCTCAGTGATTAGTATTGTAGGCATGAGCCACCATGCCCAGATATTTGTGATTTTAATTGGTAAAATTATTTATAATTACTGGGCTAATTCGAAACAGATAAAACCTTAAGGATGCTTGCTTCATCATGTAAAAATAACAATAAGCAAATGATAGCTTTAAGTAAGAATTTCCAATTTATTAAAGGAATTTGTCCCGTTTATGACAGATCTATCAAAAGCTTTTGATACTAAGAAGTTAAAAAGCCTAATGCACTATTACTTATAAAGCATAATCAAGATGGTCAGGCCAACAATAGTACCAGAGACAATGAAAAATTATTATAAAAATAAATCTTTGCCTGGTGCCTGTGGTCACATCCGTAATCCTAGTGACTCAGGAGGCTGAGATCTGAGGATCACAGTTCAAAGCCAGCCCAGGCAGGAAAGTCTGTGAGACTCTTATCTCCACAGAAACTAATCAGAAAAGGCTGGAAGTGGTGCTGTGGCTCAAGTGGTAGGGTACTATCATTGAGCACAAAGAGGCTCACAGACAGTTCCTAGGCCCAGAGTTTAAGCCCAGGGCTGGAAAAAAAATATTGAAAAGGTGCATATTTTTAAACCATAAGTATATTTTGTTTAAGTTAGCACTGGGGAAAGAATGGAACAGTAAATCTGTACTTCAGATCCACAAAAGAAAAATTCAATTTAATGAAATTTAAATAATTTTTACATCAACTAACAAGAATAAGACATAAATATGAATTTTTAACCCAGGAAAGTGGCTGAGAATGGTTTTAATATGAGACATGTGGCAATTAAATGAAGTCAGAGTCATATTTGAACTAGGGCATAAACAGAATAGAATTTCAAATAATTCAGCAGTGTTTTTGCCTTCATAAGCAAATGAAATTCTGCTGACAGCATAATTTCTAACATCCTTTCTCTGGAATGAAGTGAATATAACGAGGGAAAAATGCATTTTCTTGCTTAGAAAAAAATAGGTTAGGAAGTGAGAAAGAAAAGTGTATTTATAAAATCAGGGGGAATTTGCATAAAAGATTGGTAGTGGATAAAGGATCTAACACTACACTAAATTCATAATCCACTCATTCAAAATCAGCCTGATCGTTGCCAAGCTTCCAGTACCCTCTCCTAACTCTTCTCCTCAGCTTGTCTCAGCAGCCACTCTCTAGATCAGATGATAGGTAAATGGAGGAATATCAGAAACATTAAGAAGGCTAACCCATCAGTCTAGCAAGCAGGAAAAGATGAGAGAGAAGAGAAAGGGAAAAGAAATGAGGGAAAGAGTGAAGAAATAGTTGTTTTAATGAGGACATCAAAGCACAGAACACACAGTCCACAACACAGATAACCAGAGAATACATCTCCACATGTGCATGAGGGAAAGACTTCAGTCACTGACAAAACATTTCTCCACCTAGAAATGGGGCTAAAGGATGGAGAAAGATAGTCAACTGTGTCAAAAAAATGTGAGATGAGGATTATGTATTAGGGATGCAATACAGACATCTTAACAAACAGTGAGTATAAGCCAGAGGATCTAATATTATCCTCGAGGACAGAACCTCATGTCAGCTGAGACAGAAAGCATAGGGAAGAGTTGACAGCAAATGGTTCATCTTTGAAAACAGTAGGCTCAAAACATCTAAATCAATTAATATAATTCATTACATCAACAAGAGCAAGGATAAGAACCACATGGTTATCTCAATAGATGCAGAAAAAGCATTCGACAAGATGAAGGTTCCGGAAAAACTAGGAATCCATGGAACATTCCTCAATACAATAAAGGCTGTATATGACAAACCTATAGCCAGCATTATACTTAATGGTGAAAAACTAAGGCCATTTCCTCTTAACTCGGGAACAAGACAAGGATGTCCACTCTCTCTACTTCTCTTCAATCTAGTATTAGAATGCCTAGCTACAGCAATAAGACAAGATGCAAACATAAAAGGGATCCAAATAGGGAAAGAAGAAGTAAAACTCTCCCTCTTTGCAGATGACATGATCTTGTATTTAAAGAATCCCATAGACTCCACTCCCAAATTACTCAAGCTGATTCAAAACTTTGGCAAAGTAGCAGGGTATAAAATTAACCCTCATAAATCAATGGCTTTTCTGTATGCCAACAATGAGAAAAGTGTGGCTGAAATTAGGAAAGCAACTCCATTCATAATAGCCCCACAAAAAATAAAATACCTAGGAACCAAAGAAGTGAAGGACCTCTATGATGAAAACTTTAAAATCTTGAAAAAGGAAATCAAAACAGAACTTAGAAAATGGCAAAAAAAAAAAACAAAAAAAAACAAAAAAAACATGCTCCTGGATTGGAAGGATCAGCATCATGAAAATGGCAATACCTCCCAAGGCTATCTACAAATTCAATATGATACTTATCAATATTCCAAAGTCATTCTTCCAGGAAATAGAAGAGGCAATCCAAAAATTCATATGGAACAATAAAAGACCTCGAATAGCAAAAATGATCCTTAACAGAAAGAACAGTGCTGGAGGAATATCAATCCCAAATTTCAAACTCTACTACAAAGCCATAGTAATCAAAACAGCTTGGAACTGGCACAAGAACAGACCTCCAGACCAATGGAATAGAATTGAAAACCCAGAAATGAACCTACAGACCTATAGCCGTCTAATCTTTGGTAAGGGAGCTAAAAAAAATAGAATGGAAGAAAGACAGCCTCTTCAGTAAATAGTGCTGGCAAAATTGGTTAACTACTTGTAGAAAACTAAAGCTAGGTCCTTATATATCACCCTGCACCAGAATCAACTCCAAATGGATCAAAGATCTCGGAGTCAAAGCAGACACCCTGAAAACATTACAGGACAGAATAGGAGAAACCCTAGGTCTCCTTGGCACAGGCTGAAATTTTCTTAATAGAGACCCAGAAACACAATAAATCAAAGAAAGGTTGGACAAATGGGATTTCATGAAATTGCAGAGCTTCTGCATGGTAAAGGACTTAGCTAGCAAGATCAATAGAAAGCCCACAGATTGGGAGAAGATCTTCACTAGCCATACAACAGACAAGGGTCTCATATCTAAAATATACTTGGAACTCAAAAAATTAAACCCCCTACAACAAATCTTCAAAGAAATAACTTCCCAATAAATAAGTGGGCTAAAGACTTACAGAGAAACTTGTCTGAAGAGGAAAGAAGGATGGCCAATAGACACATGAAGAAATGCTCAACCTCTCTAGCCATAAAAGAAATGCAAATCAAAACAATATTGAGATACCACCTCACCCCAGTTAGAATGGCTATAATCAAGAACTCTAATAACAACAGATGCTGGAGGGGATGTGGACAGAAGGGAACCTTACTGCATTGTTGGTGGGAGTGTAAACTTGTTCAACCACTTTGGAAAGCAGTATGGAGGTTCCTCAAAAGACTCCATATAGAGCTCCCCTATGAACCAGCAATCTCACTTTTGGGCATTTACTCAAATGATCACAAACAAGACCATACTAAAGCTCCCAGAATAACTATGTTTATTGCAGCATTATTTACCATAGCTAAGCTATGGAACCAACCCAGATGTCTCTCAGTAGATGAATGGATCAAGAAAATGTGATATATATATACACAATGGAATTCCATGCCTCCATCAGAAAGAATGACATAGCCTCATTTGTTAGGAAATGGAAAGACTTGGAAAAAATCATATTAAGTGAAGTAAGCCAGACCCAAAGAAACATAGGTCCCATGGTTTCCCTTATTTGCAATAACTAGTATATGTCTGAGACAAGCAGAAAAGGTCAGATAAGTTGATGTTAGGTGAAATGAACCCCAAAATAAGTATTCAAATGTTTTTTTCTTTCTTGTGATTGTTTCTAACATATTTATAAGATGGTTCCTTTGTTGCTTTGTATGTCTTTCCCCCACAGTATAACCCCTGCTTTCACTGTATTTAATGCTGGTATAATTTGTGGAGGGGAAGGGCATAAACAAACCGTTTAAATAGGGATACAGGTGTACCCATTGCAACAATGAGATATACAAGTCGTTACGTTGAAAAAAGAACTTTACAAATGGGCGGAGGGGGGGTGGCGGGGAGGGGGAGCGAGGGGGGGAGAGGGGAAAATGGGAAGGAATGGGAAGGGGACACAAAGGAGCAGGCAACAATGCTTGATAAGAAATGTACTCATTATCTTGCCCATGTAATTGTAGCCCCTCTGTAAGGTATTTTCACAATAAATTTAAAAAAACAACATCCAAATGCATTACAGAAGTGGGAGTAGCACGGGTTTGAAGCAGTCACAGAGAGAGGCCTGAATCATCAAGCCACAGGAAGGTCTTATAGGTTATACCAGTAACAATAGATGCTACGGTTATTCTGGATAACCAAATAACCAGAAAAAAAATATAACTACATATCAACGACAAGCACTACATGTACTTTTACTTTTAGCCTAGAAGCAGTTAAGATAATGAAAAGATAAATGAGACAACAGTCATGGTTTTTACTCATTTATACATTAATGAGCATAAACCAGTCATGTCCTGTGAGTGTCCTTTTAACTCAATCACTTGATGTATAATCTATGGTTTAGCACTTTGCTATGAAAACAATAATAATAATAACCACAATAGTTGTGGTTATGTGATCTCCTGGTTGTTTAGATAATGAAAAATGCTTATATTTTTAGAAGTGAAAGAATTTTAACTCTAAAACTCATGAGAAATCCTAGTATTTGTGATCATTGGGTTTCATCAGTAAAAGGTCTTCAGCAGGTACCTCATTCATACACATATGTGATATTTACACAGGTATGCACACAATAATAATGAAATATACACATGTAAATATATACATGTAAGTCATAGAAGTAGTATATAATTTCAAATATAAATTACATATTACTATTCTTCAGATTATAGAACATTTACTATAGACACAAAAAAGAAATTTGTAAAGTAAGGTAGAAGAAAAATGAATAAAAGTCAAAATTGTAATAGAGGGGTTGGGGATTTATCTCAGTAGATGATCACTTGCTTAGCAAGCATGAGGCCTTGAGTTGTTTGGTCCATAGATCTAACGAAAAAGAAAAAAACACCTAATAGAAGAAAAAAATTTTGCAAGAGATTCTGTTGTAGACTCAGTCTGGAGACCACAGGAACAATGTACAGGAAACCTCTCAACAGGTGCTTCTGTTTTTTATTTTTATGTGGATAATGAATTCTGTATTGGAGAGTTTTCATTTCTGAAATGGAGAAATAAAATATTAGCTACAGGGCTAATAGCTAAGGCGTTCATCAAATGTTCTTACTATTTTGATTACAAGGGGAAGTTTCCAGTGGTGAGAACCACAAAGGTCACCACTGACATCACGAACACACTGAAGGGATTCAATGTGCTATGTCACCATGTCGTTGACAAGGAATTTCAACTGTCTATGATTGCAGAGCCCTCCTGATGGTTTTGCTACCAGGAACAGAAGACAACAGATTTTGCATTTAAAAATTTAACTTCAAGGGTCGAAATAAAAGAAAAATAAAGAATGTAACATGATTAAATTGGGCAGCATTCGTAAGGAAATAGAAAGGCTTAGAAAAAATTATATTAAGCAAAGTAAGCCAGACCCCAAGAAACATAGGTTGCATTGTTTCCCTCATTTGTGGTAGCTAGAATGCACCTATAAATCTACAAGTAAACACAGAAGAAAAAAGAAGAAAAAACACACTAGGACATGATAAATTATACAAGTCTCAACTCACACAGTGAGACCAAAGGAGGATATTCTTAGGAGAAAATCACATAGGCACAGTAGCTATGTGCATCTGACCATATAAAATGATATTTATCAAAATGAACTCCAGAACATGGAAACAAGAGGTTCGTTTTTTCTTCTTTGCTGTTGTTTTTGTTTTCATTTCCCTTTGTTTGTTCATTTTTCTGTCTTTGGGAGGGTAAAGGGAGGTGAACAAATACAGCTGTGGTATTCACTAGACACTATGTTGAAAATGAACTACACAGCTCATGGATGGGAATAGGAGGGAAACTCTGGGAGAGAGCAAGGGAAAGGGTGACATTGTCCAAAAAGAAATGCATGCTTTATCTAAATTATGTAACTCTACTCCTCTATACATCACTTTTACATTAACAATAATTTTTAAAATAGAACTATTGAAAGCCCTTCAGAAGCTGCCTTAAGGACATAACTCATTATAATCCTTTCTGGATTGAGTAACTATATTTTAATATATAACTGAATATTCTATGCTGTGGCAAGACCATAGGTGTTCAGATCTGACTGGATTTGAGCCAGCTCACTCACTTACTTGAGAAGTTAGGCAAGTTACTATGAGTCTTTAGTTCTTTATCACTAAAATGGGTAGTAAGAGTGGCAGCATCTTACTGCCTGAGGACTTCTGGGTGGATTACATCAAGTAATATGGCTCTCAACAAATACTAGCATAATTGCTAAAACAGAGAGAGAGAGAGAGAGAGGAGAGAGAGAGAGAGAGAGAGAGAGAGAGAGAGAGAGAGAGAGAGAGAGAGAGAGAGAGAGAGAGAGAGAGAGAGCCTGGATAAACATTTAGAGCTAATGTACATTTAGAGCTAATGTACACTGTGACTACTTTTTTTTCTCTTGTTCTAGAGGAATTTTTTTCTCCCTTGTTCATCACAGTGTCCTTTCAAATGTCTGTTTGAATCAGTGCCACTTCTTTTAGATTAAAAGCTAGTGATAAAGAGCTATCAAAACTGCTCTGCAAAGCAGCAAGGTCCTGAAGGCCAAGGATGAGATAAAAATAATTAAATCTCAAGGCAGTGATTTCCAGCAACAGTTTCAGCTTATGCCAGGCTCAGTGCCTGAGGCTGGACAGGCCTTATGAGTTCATGGGCAAATGAGGTGGAAATCTCAGTTCCTAATATAGGAGCAAGAGCTGTTAGTTGTTGGGAGAGAAAAGAGTGGGAGGGAAGGAGAGGCCAGAAAAGTACAACATATGCTCCCACAACCTTCTTCCCTAAATCTAATAATTACCTATATGCCTTATTATTAACTACCTGCTGTGCTAGGCATTTTCCCAAGCTATCTTTATCCTCAAGTTTTACAGAGGAAGTGACTCAGGTTCAGGGATAATAAAGTGCTTACTTATCCAAGATTTTAAAAGGAGGCAAAAATCAAGGTGAGAAATGGTATCTGTTGTTTGTAGTAAATTGCCATAATCCCCATGATGTTTATAAGAAAGACAGGTGCAAAGAAGCTGGTTAGGAGTACAATCTGCCCAGGCTTTTAAGTGGGAGGTTTAGGAGGTTCTACTTGGTTGATGGAGCTACATTCACATTGAAAAGACATTGGAGTGAAAAATGACTTCATGTAGATGAACCATTAGTTTTTGTAGTACAAAACATGTTTCGTGGTATTTGATGGTTATCTGCTCTATCTTTGCTTTGATGCTTGAATTGGCATCACTGAATAGAACTGAGAGAATGTCCACTTTCGGGGAAACATCTCATTTAGCTCAGAAAGGTGTTTAAAATGAGAGAGCGATATGGTCATATGTTGGTGGCTCAAGCCTGTAATCCTAGCTATGCAGGAGGCTGAGATCTGAGGATTTTGGTTCAAAGTCAACACCCAGGAAAGATATCTCCAATTAACTTCAAAAAATAAAAAATAAAAGCAGAAGTAGAGCTGTGGCTCAAATGGTAGAGCACAAAAGCTTGAGCAAAGAAGCTCAGAGACAGTGTTCAAACTCTGAGTTCAAGAACCAGGACCAGCACACCTCCCTCCGCATTCCCACCTCCACAAAAGAAAAAGAAAGGAAGGAAGGAAGGAAGGAAGGAAGGAAGGAAGGAAGGAAGGAAGGAAGGAAGGAAGGAAGGAAGGAAGGAAGGAAGGAAGGAAATGGAAAGAAAGAAGGAATGAAGGAAGGAAGGAGGGAGAAAGAGAAAGAGAGAAGGATGAATGGAGGGGATGGGAGGGAAAGGGAAAGGGTTATAGAATGAAACATCTATGAGACAAATTTTCTTTTAAATAGAGCTTCCTCTGAATAACTACTCATATCTTTTGATTTCGGCTTTTGTCATTTTTAACAAATATGAAATATTTATGTCCTGTTGCCAAGTCTTTTGCTTCCTAACTATATAACTTGGTATCTTTGGGAAAGCAGTCAACACATTAAAGAATAAAAGTCACAATGTGTAGGTGGAAAACTTCCATTCTCATCTGTAAAATAAACACCCAAGAATTTCAGACAGATATTTTCAGATTTCTTACAGTCTGTTTCTATGATGATTAGACACTTACATCATATATAGTAGAGACTTTTTCTCCTAAGAATATATACTCTTGATTAGTAGAAGTATCAGGCAGATGGTAGAGTTAAGGTTGATGGGCCAATACAGAACAGAAACTCCAGCCATCGAAGACTATGGTCTAGATTTAGCTCTTGCTAAATCTCAATAAGCCAGACACAAAAGGTAAAATAATATATAGTTTCATTTGCATGAAGCACTTAGAAAAGGCAAATTCATGGTGATAACAGAGTGGGCTGGTGACCATCAGGGTATTGGGAGAGAGAAAAAGCAGAGTTATAAATCACTGAATGTGGAGTTTTACTTTGGGATAGGGAAATGGATGAGAATGAAGATGCTATCATAGTGTGAATGTACTTGCTTAACTACAGAGTTGACATGGTAAAATTTGAAGTTATATCTATATCTTTTTTAAAACCACAATAAAAATCTTCAAGCCACACCATTGTCAGTTTCTGGAAGACATGTTAGATGCTTTTCAGGCATTGTCATTTCATCCCTTATAGACAAAAGAAGAGAATAAAAGAATGAGTCATGAGACACAAAAAGCTCAAGTTATTTGTTTGAACTTAACCAATAGCAAATTGTAGGACCAGCTTTGGACCTGGGTTTATTTCCAAAGCTCATATTCTATCTATATTTCATATTTCAGAACTTCTTAGAACTCCTTAACATTTACATAGATCTGCTATATTTGACATACATTTTCATATCAAATCATGTGCAAAGCTCAAGTAAAAACACTGAAGCTCGCTGGGCACTGGTGGCTCATGCCTGTAATCCTAGCTACCCAGGAGGCTGAGATCTGAGGATCAAGGTTCAAAACCAGCCCTGGCAGGAAAGACCGTGAGACTCTTAGCTCGAATAAACCACTCAGAAAACAGGAAGTGGCACTGTGGCTCCAGTAGTAGAGTGCTAGCCTGGAGCTGAAGAGCTGAGGGGCAGTGCCCAGGCAGAGAGTTCAATTCCCAGGACTAATAAAAAAACAAAAAAACAAAAACAAAACACTGAAGCTGGGCACTAAAACATTGACAAGGGGTTTGTTCCTCTGCCAATGCTTTCTCATCATCGAAACCTCTTTCATTTAAACAAACTCAAACAGAGCAAAGACAATCATGACCCCAACATCCTTCTCCCTGATGACAGATTGTAGGCCTGGACAGTAAGACAGAGAAGGAAGTCGGTCTACTTCTCTTTCCCTGATGTCTTTTCTTCCATTGCAGGTTCCAGATCAAGTCACTCAAACACTTAATGACATGTCTATTCTACTATAGAACAGATTCTGGAACCAAGTTCCACTTTGCTTCCATATATTATACCCTGCTTTGATACTGTCACCTGCTCTCCCCTGGGAGGTCCCATCAGAGACTACATTAGTAGGCAGATGACTCCACCAGAGACAGAATCATTGGGAAGCATGAATATTGGCTCTGTTGCCCTGAATGGAAGCCTGCCTGAACCTGACTGTAGGTCCTGGAAAACCAGAGAAAGGACTAAAGATTGTCCTGTTGACCTTAAGAACAGCTGGCCTTTGTTTCAGTAATGTCTGGCACACAATAGGTATCCAGCCAAAAAAATTATATTAAGTGAAGTAAGCCAGGCCCAAAGAAGCATAGGTCCCATGGTTTCCCTTATTTGCAATATCTAGTATAGGTATGAGTCAAGCCAAAAAGGTCAGATAATGTGATGCTAGGAAAATGAACCCTTAAATATGTATTTTAATGTTTTCGTTTCTTTCATGCATGTATTTCTAATGCATTTATAAGATTATTTCTTTGTTGCTTTGTATGTCCCTCCCCCACAGTGTAACCCCCGTTTTCACTATATTTGATGTCAGTATAACATGTGGAGTAGATGGGGACAAACAAGTCGTTTAAGGATTCAGGTGGACCTGTTGCAACAATGAGAAGTACAAAATGTCATGTCAAAACCAGCTTTACAATGCCGGTGTGGGGGGGGGAGGGGGGTATAATTGGGTGGGGGGAGGGGGGTAAAATTGGGTGGGGGGAGGGGGGAGGCGGGGAAGGGAAGTGAAGGGTAAACAAAGGAGGAGGCTGCAATGCTTGGTAAGAAATGTATCCATTATCCTGCCCATGTAATTGTAGCCCCTTTGTACAGTATGTTCTCAAATAAAATAAAAAAAAAAAAAATAGGTATCCAGCCATACTTTCCTTTAAGTCTCATGTCATCAAACCCATTTCTCAGAACTCCAAGGTCTTGCTTTTTTTTTTGGGGGGGGGGGGTGTCCGGTCGTGGGGCCTGAACTCTGGGCCTGGGCGCTGTCCCTCAACTCTTCAGCTCAAGGCTAGCGCTCTACCACTTGAGCCACAGCGCCACTTCTAGCTTTTTTTTTTCGTTTTGCTTATGTGGTGCTGAGGAATCAAACCCAGGGCCTCATGCATGCAAGGCAAGCGCTCTACCACTGAGCCACCTTCTCAGCCCCAGGTCTTGTTTTTTTGAAACGAGTCCCTGGGCACAATTTCCTCCCATCTCACTTCTATTTATTTAGTCAATGTTTATTATGTATCAAGTGACACAAAAAGCAGAACAGACAAGTATCCTACTCTGGAGACTACAGAGCTGGAGACACAGAGGCATCATGGGAGCACAAAGGAGATGCCTCAAGCCTGTCATGGATAACAATACAGGCAGAGGAGGTAGGAGGTGGAGCTTGGGGGCATCAGGAACATCAAAGGGCCAGCCAACTGGTCTACTTTCTTTGTTGCCAGACTTGGTGAAAGTGATTATCCAGGTATTATGATGAGGCCTTCTAGCTTATCTTCATTCTTTCTTCCTTTGTGCTCTCTTTCACTCTGAACATTCTGCATATCTATGCATAGAGTACTCAACTCTACATTTCTACTTCCTATGTCTCTATACAGCTCCAGGAAAGGCCCTTCAGCTTGTTTCATACACTTTTCACCTAGATCTCCTCCTGTTTCCTTCATATCTACCTGTCCCCACAGAATTAACAAATCCTCCCCCATCTCCAACACACTTCTCAGCTCCTCTTCCTGGTTCCCTTTACTGTACAATAATAGTTCATGTTACTGAGGCTTTAGGGCTCCCAACCTAGACAAACCTCTGCTCCTGCTCCTTGACATTCAGTGTGTACTCAGCTACACTGATCACGTGTCCAATACAAACAGATCCTGACATGACTCCCTATCCAGCAAGGTGTTGCACCAGAGGAAACACAAATGGCTACTGTAATCAAACCTTTACTACCATCGAGATTTTGTTTTCAACTCTGACTCCTCTGTAACATGTTTTGTCTTTATCTGAAAACTTCTACTGAGGTGGTAAAATCTAGTAAACCATGAAAAACCTTCACATGTGAGAGTTTATGAGGAAATCCCTGTAAATAAATCATCTTAACAAATGGTTGCCCATCACTACATTTTTATTTCAGCCAATTGGGATTACAAGTTGGATTCCCTGAGCTGTTCCTATGGTGCTCAGGATTCTAAATTATTTTGAATTACATTTCAGGTACTATAATGATGGTAAGCCTCAGCACCTCTTCAGTGGTATTCCAGGACTCCTAAGTAGCCAGTGTCATTTCTTTCTTTCTTTCTTTCTTTTCTTTCTTTCTTTCTTTCTTTCTTTCTTTCTTTCTTTCTTTCTTTCTTTCTTTCTTTCTTTCTTTCCTTTCTTTCTTTCTTTCTTTCTTTCTTTCTTTCTTTCTTTCTTTCTTTCTTTCTTTCTTTCTTTCTTTCTTTCTTTTTTTTTGCCAGTCCTGGGGCTTGAACACAGGGCCTGGGCACTGTCCCTGAGCTTCTTTTTGCTCAAGGCTAGCACTCTACCACTTAAACCATAGAGCCACTTCTGGCTTTTTCTATTTATGTGGTACTAAGTACTTATTATTTATTTGTTTATTTAGTATTTTAGTAGTTTATTGGCTGCAAGTATCTCATAGACTTTTTTTTTTTGGTCAGTCATGGGGCCTGAACTCTAGGCTTGGGCACTGTCCCTCAGCTCTTCAGCTCAAGGCTAGTGCTCTACCATTTGAGCCACAGCACCACTTTCCAGCTTTTTCTGCTTATGTGGTGCTGAGGAAATGAACCCAGGGCCTCATGCATGAAAGGCAAGCACTCTACCACTGAACCACCTTCTCAGCACCTTATGTGGTACTAAGGAATCAAACCCAGGGCTTCATGCTTGCTAGATAAGCCCTCTACCACTGAGCCACATTCCCAACCCTCAATGTCATTTCTTATATAATTCATTTCAAAAACTTGCCAGTATTATTTCTTTAGGACACATTCCCTTACTAATTAGCTCCATAAATCCTTGCATACTTCAGCATTGAAGCCAAAACTTGTCAATTCTGATTATTTGGGAAGCAGGTATTTTATAAAAATGGGAAAACATTATCAACAATAATTACATAAATTTAGCTTTAAAGATATAAAGGATATGATTAAGAGTTAAAGAACTGATATCCAGCATAATATTTTACAAGCCATTTTCCATATGTGATACTTGGACAAGAAGCAAAAGAAGGAACTATATAAGGCATATAATTTATCCTTTATCAGAACATTGCTAAATCTGAACATTGTTTTAAATGGCTGTTACATATGGAACGTATTTGCATTTGAATGCTTTTTCAAAGGGCTGCTTGCTTGCTTGAACTTTTTTCACATCAAGGCACAGGTAGAGAAAACTGCACACTAAGTACATAACACTGCTTACAGTATTAAAAAAATTGAGGGGACAGGGGGTGTTAGGAAGTGGTGGTGGGGAAAATGAGTGCAGCATGACACTGGTCAAGATGCATGTACAAGTTGGCATGTTGAATTAAAACCCCTTTGTACAATTATGTAAAGATAATTTGAAAAACTTTAAAACTACGTAAAACCTACCATGTGTGAGAGAGACTGAGAGCACACTGGCTGGGGTAGGGTATCTTGGACTTCTGGGCCCAGGTTCTACCCAGCAACCCCAAAGATTTAAGGAGCTGAGATCTCTATATAATTGTGCCTTGTTCATGCTTGAAAAACTCTAGTCTAGAAAGTGGGAAAGTAAAATTATGGGCATAAACTCAGTTTCTGGAATCAAATTATGTTCTAAAGCATTTTCTAGACATAGAGTTCATTTTCCCTGTGGCTTCTTTGTAGAGTAAGCTAATAAACTACATCCTAGGGTTAAATCATCCCTATAAAATGCTTGGAATTCTGACAGACAGAGCTCAAAACAGATTAGCTGTTACTTTGTAGACTAAAAGGTCAGACTCTTAAGTTAAGCCTGATCAGTGGCCCAGAGGACAAAGGCAGCCAACTCTCCAGGCCAAGAGAGGCCAAGTCACCAAGAAAATGCTACATTGTTACTAGGAAAATCTGCTCTGCTTCTCAGCAGCTACCCAGCCAAACTAGACTGTTCTTCCAAAGAACAACTCTAGACACAGAATTACTATTCCTACCAGAATTATCAGATTTTTATCATTTAAAAGGATCTGTCTTAATGATTTTGATCACTGCTCCAATATTGTAAAGAAGGGGACTTAGACATAGCTAGCTCCTAATCTTGTAATGTATGATGGAAGAGGAGTTTATCTTCTTTTTCAGCCTTGAGTTTCATTAGAGTCTAGCCCTTTTGATAATTGTTAGCATAATACAATTTCCCTGTTTTCTCCTCTAGCTGTTCTGCTTATATGACTCAGAAGGGAAAATGGAGTAAGTCAGGGTCTGTCATAGGCAGGTCCAGAAGATTAAAACTCAGCATAATGTTCATATGAACTTGTGATTGTGTATGTGTGCACTACCATGGGTAACCTTGTAGCCACACTTGGCAGATGACAAATTGGTCTAGTAAAAGCATAGACAGAAGGCACAGGCAGGCAGCATGTGAGTGCCTGTGAACAGGAGCTTGTGAAGAGAGTATGACCAACATTCACTCCATTTTCTTGTGCCTGGAGCAGAAAGACTGCAGTACACTGCCTAAAATAAATCTCCTTTCATGCGTTGTGAAAATGTCTAACATAAAAGTAAACCCTCAAATATAAACATTCGAACTACTAAAAATGTAAGAAAATGAATTTCTAAACCACAGTGACCATCTTTATTATGCTGAACTCTAAACTATCCCTAAATGAATTTATACAAATATTCCATCAAATTCACAAGAGATTAGCCAGGCACTGGTAGCTCATACCTGTAATCCTAGCTACTCAGGAGGATGAGATCTGAGGATCATCACTCATAGCCAGCCCAAGCAGATAAATTCCAGAGACTCTTATTTCCAATTAACTAGCAAACAGTCAGAAGTAGAAATGTGGCTCAAGCCGGGGAGGGGGGAGGCTGGGAAGGGATGTGAAGGGTAAACAAAGGAGGAGGCTGCAATGCTTGGTAAGAAATGTATGCATTATCCTGCCCATGTAATTGTAACCCCTCTGTACAATATGTTCACAAATAAAATAAAAAATAAATTAAAAAAAAGAAATGTGGCTCAAGTAGTAAAGTACCAGCTTCAAGAAAAAAAAAGTTAAGGAAGAACTCAAGGTCTTGAGTTCAAGTCCCAGGACCAGCACCAGAAGAAAGAAAGAGAGAGAGAGAGAGAGAGAGGAAAAGAGAAAGAGAGAGAAAGAGAAAGAAAGAAAGAAAGAAAGAAAGAAAGAAAGAAAGAAAGAAAGAAAGAAAGAAAGAAAGAAAGAAGAAAGAAAGGAGAGAGAGGGAGGGAGGAGCGGAAGGAGGGAGGGAGGGAGGGAGGAAGGGAGGAAGAAAGAAAGAAGGAAGGAAGGAAGGAAAGAAAGAAAGAAAGAAAAGAAAGGAAGTTTTTGAAAGAAGCAACCTAAAAGCTGCTTTTGCTGCCCACCCCCCTCCCCCCTAAAAAAAAAGAAATCCAGTTAAAGCTGCTTTTGCTGGCCCTATGAATTAAAATGAAAGCCAAGATGCAGCTCCCTTTATGCTATTTTGCATTTATGTTCTTTGATCTTAGCCATTCCCTTTGGCAGTCTGTTTACAATCCCCTTGAACCCCATAAGATGCACCTAAGCATCTTGTGATAAAAGGGAAAAGAGCCATCTTCTCAAGACATCTTATCATTAACCAGGCCAAATCTGAGATTGGAATTATTGCATACCTTTTTATATTTATTTTTAATATATATTTTATTGTAAAGATACTGTACAGAGGGGTTACAGTTGCATGAGCAAGGTAATGAGTCCATTTCCTATCAAGCATTGTTACCCCTCCTTTGTTTTTCCCCTACCATCCCTTTCCTCTCCACATCCCCAACTCCTACCTCCCTCCCCCATACCCTCACCCTCTACAAAGTTGTAAAGTTTATTTTCAACATAGTGTCTTGTATATCTCATTGTTAAAATAGGTCATCCTGTATCCTTATTTCAGCACTTTGTTATTTCCCTTCCCCTCCCGAAATTAGAAAAATAGTTTATCTTTCTTGTTGTTCTTTTTAATGTACTTATAATGTACTATGTGATTTTTTTGTTTCTTTGTATGTTCTTCTCCCATAGTACAACCCCTGTTGTCACTGTATTTGATTCCAGTGTCCTGCATCTTGCATACCTTTTTGACTAACCCCAATTCTCCCTGAGGCCAATGTTAGTGCTTCTTCTTTTTTTTTTTTTTTTTTTTAGATTTTTTTTTCTTGTGAAAATACTGTACAGAGGGGTTACAATTACATGGGCAAAATAATGAGTACATTTCTTATCAAGCATTGTTGCCTCCTCCTTTGTTTCCCCTTCCCATCCTTTCCCATCTCCCACCGCCCCCCACCCCCACCCCCAGCCAAAGTTGTAAAGTTCGTTTTAGTGCTTCTTAAGATAAAAGATGTACTGAGGGCTGTCTTCTCAAGGCTGCTACATAATAAATCTCCACTCTCTCCCATATATCTTTATTTGAAATATTGGGGTGAGTTACTGGACCTAATTTCTGGAGTTAAAGCCTGGGGTTTTAAAACCTAGTTTTACTCTTAGAGTAATCCAGAAAAGGCAAGATCCTGTAGCACAGCACTATTGGCAGTAGCAAATTCTGTCTCCCAGCATTCCCATCATATGTGAAAAGTGACATGTGCCAACACTTCTGAATATTTATTAAACCCAGATTTCCAACTATAGAAGGTGGTTATCAATTTTACTGTCCAGCAGGTCAATAAATATCTATTACAAGCCGGGCGCTGGTGGCTCACGCATGTAATCCTAGCTATCGGGGCTGAGATCTGAAGATCATGGTTCAAAGCAAGCCCGGGCAGTAAAGTCCATGAGACTCTTATTTCCAATATACCACTAGAAAGCCAGAAGTGATGCTGTGGCTCAAGCGATAGAGCCACTTGCCTTGAGCTGAAGAGTGCAGGGACAGCACCCAAGACCAGACAGAGTTCAAGCCTCACAACAACAAAAAAAATTATTACATATCTACTAGATATTAGGCCCTGTATTGAAGTACTGGTTCTACAAGATAAAGACAAGTGCTCTAGAGCAAGGGGAAGAAGTAAAAGGATCCAGTGGACATTAGTGGACATCTCTAAGGCTCCAGGAAATATGCTATGTCCACACTGAGCATATCTAAGACTAGGTGTGCTGGGAGGGGAGTTAGTTGCTTTGCTTTTTTTTTTCTTTCAGATTTTACTTTCTGGTTTTACTGTTTGAGAATCTGGCTCTCTTAGTATTTATTAATTTTAATTTCCCTGTCTCCTGTTCCTGTTTCTATAGTGTTTGTCTATTCAACAAAAGAAAAACAATTGGGCATAGGATAGAGACAAGGAAAGCAACTTTCTACAGTTGGTGCTGCTTTGATTCTCTGTATTTGCCATTGTAAATACCATTCAAATAATTTAACACAAAGTCTTGGAAGGTTAGGAGCCAAGAAT
Source organism: Dipodomys merriami (assembly GCF_024711535.1). NCBI lineage: Eukaryota > Metazoa > Chordata > Mammalia > Rodentia > Heteromyidae > Dipodomys > Dipodomys merriami. The sequence goes on from NW_027205603.1 coordinate 57,163,856, forward strand.
CTGTGCTTGCTCATAAAGTGAGAAGAAACCTAGGAAGAAGTCAGGGGCATAGTCCATTTATTGAAGCATCTCCCAACTTGATAGAACTCTTCCTGTTAAGCCAACTGATCAAGATTCTTTTTTTGGGGGGTCCGTTCGTGGGGCCTCAACTCTAGGCCTGGGTGCTGTCCCTCGGCTCTTCACCTCAAGGCTAGCACTCTACCACTTGAGCCACAACGCCACTTCCGGCTTTTTTCTTTTTGCTTATGTGGTGCTGAGGAATCAAACCCAGGGCCTCAGGCATGCAAGGTAAGCACTCTACCACTGAGCCACCTTTCCAGCCCCTCAAGATTCTTCTTGTCTTTCAATGTCATCTCTCAAGGATCTTCTTCTCAAGACAATCTTGGGGAGGAGGTATACAAAATACATATCCTACAAGTGGCTAAAACAACTCCTTTGAGGTCACCATGAATATTTGTAGCATATTCCTAGAACCCCATTGTTTAACTGTCACTGTGCATTCTTACTGCTTCTAAAAGACTGACCCCATGCCTGGTTAAGGTGGTAGGGATCTTTGCTTTTTCACTGCTCAGTGTTTTTGCCCTTTCTGGGACTTGCACTCGGGGTTTCGGGCTTACTTGGCTTGCATGCTCGCGCTGGCCCTCTATCACTTGAACTGTGCCTCAGACTCAGTTTGGAGATGGAGTCTGAGGGTCTTTTTTTGCCAAAGACTACACTGGTGGTTGAAAGTGACAGCAACCTTTATCCTTTTATTGATGTGTAATCTGGCAGTTACCTGTTTGTTAGCTATAGGCAGCTTCTACTGAGCCCCAGGGGCAGCAAAGCAATTCCCAAAGCTCTTTTTAAGGACTGAGCTTATTGTACGAGCAAACTTAAACCAGCATTAGAGCTTCTCTTAACTGTTCTTTGTCACTATTACTTTGCAGGGTCAGGCCGGAACAGGAGGTCAGTGTACACAACCTAAGGGAAAAATACAACCAAGGTCAAGTTCTGTGAGAAGCCCACCTTGACTGCACCGCACTAAAGTAACTTTGAGGGTGCATAGTTATGTAAACTTCTCACAACATAATTTGTCTCTGTAGCTGCTTTTCCTCTTTTAACTGTACTATAAAAGTTGGAGGTCAGTAGGGTTTAAAATTAAGGTCTACCTGAAATATCTACTTTCCCTCCAGCTGAACATCTCCATCATCTCTATTTAAGACTTTCACTCCAAGTTCTAGAACTTGTAACCAACTGCCTACTAATAGCTCCTCTCAGGTATCTAATAGGCTTCCAATTAAAATAGAACTCCTGGGCACTCACCCAGTTGCTCAAGTCAGAAGCCAAAAGTTACCATTAATGACCCTTCTCTCTTTATCTGTACCAAGGCTTGGGCTCAGGGCCCTCAGTCACTTGGCTTTCTTGCTCAGGGCTGGTACTCTACCACTTGGTCATACCCCCAGTCCAGCATGTTGCTGGCTAATTGGAGACAGAAGTCTCAAGAATGTTTATTTAGAAGAGTGGAGTGTATTTCCTTTCCTTTTTATGTTGAAAAGAAATACAAAAAATGTTCACAAAAAGGGTGATTCTAATTTGATTACAAAATTATAAAATGTTTTGATCACTCCTGAGGTTAAACTTAGAATTCAAGTTCAGTGAACCACTGTTGGCTCATTTGTTAGAAAAATCAAGAAATGCAATGTATTCAAGTGGTACTGAATAGCAACTGCTATGCAGGTGAATTCTTGTGAGTCAAAGGCATTCTGACATCCAACAGAGACATAACATTATTTTTTTTTTACACCTAAGCAATGATATTTGGGCCCTTCTTTTGCACTGCACCACATACCCTGCAGAAAGTCATCCAATCTGTACAAACAAAAGGGAGCAATATGGAAAGGAACTTAGATGTGTTAAATATCTTTTTAGTTTAAGTCTTTGCATAAGTTAGTCACCACTTAATAATAAAGGGTGAACTAGAAACTGGATTTTGTGGCTCACACCTGTTGTCTTAGCTACAGGAGGCAGAGATAAGGATCACAATTCTAAGCCAGCCTGGGGAAAAATTAACTCATCTCAACCAATATAAAGGTAGGTATGGATGATAATGACTATCATCCCTGTTGCCAAGATTGAAGTATAAGCCAGCCCAGGCATACATCAGGCAAAGACCCTATTTGAACAAAAACAACTTGCTTTTTACCTTGAAAGTCTGGACGTGTAACTCAAGTAATATAGCACTTGCCTAGCAAACAGGGGTCCAAGTTCAAACTCTTAACTGTCAAGAAGAAAAATCAGAAGCCATCCTGTCACTTTTTTGTTCAGAGTTAACTGATTTAACACTACATAATTCAGAACTTTACATTAAAAGATTTGTGAAAAGTTTCCAAATCATTTCAACAACAAGGCATAATGCAATTGTAAAACAAATCCTTCTAATCTGTTTGGCTCTATTTTGGTTCTGATTTTGTCTATCAAATCAGCAAGGACAAAAGGTTCATAAGCTAAGTGAACATTCAGTGACAATCAGTCTGTTCTGGAGCACCAACTGCATATTTTTGCCTAGGATCTGTAATCATAGCCACAGATACCTCCAGATAATCTTCATTTTTCAGCTTAGCAATAATCTGGAGCAGAATTTATCTTCAATCTGACCTTAAACACTACTCATAAAGCCAGGAGATAAGAAAATGCTTACAACTGCTACTTAGGAATAATCTTCCTTTCCTTTCAATTATGTCTTAAAATATATCTAAGACTAAAAACTCTTAACGAGTAAAAAAAATTTCTGAGCTCCAGTATCTTAATTTAGTGCCCTAAAAATAATTTTTCTCTATCTCAATGGCAAAGATTTGAAATAAAAAAGACTGGAATACATACGTGTCTAAGTGTATTGCTTGATGTTATATATACAATGTTTTAGGATTTTACAAACACTTCAGCCTTAATCAGGTTCCCAGGTCCTGTGCTCTGGTGCTTCTTGGATCCTCAGTGCTTCTTGGATCTTCAGGTCCGATGCTCAACCCCTGCTTCTGTAGGCCTGCTGCCACCGTGGTATGGAAAGTACTTGGAAAGCACAGACGGGACAAGATGCTCTGCCACTCCTTCTGATCCTAAGGAAATGTTCTCTTTCAACATGAAAAATCTGTACTAGACGGTCTTCACCCCTTTCAGCTTTAAAACATCTTTTTCTAAAATTGAACAAACTAATTTTAAAATACAATTCAGTTTTTTGCACTCTTATGGAGTACATTATAACATCTTGGTACATGCACATAATACTATGTTTAAAAATGCTCACCATTTAACCAATGATACAGCATACCATGCTACTAATGCAGACCTCTACCTTGAAGAGGCTGACAGGCATCAACCAAAAGCAGCCGTGGCAGAAACTGAGTTTGGGCAACAGGGCACTGAGGCATCATGCTTATCCGGTGAGGCTTTAGGCCAATGCAGCATGTGGTTAACCCCTGTTCTCCTCTTTATGTTTTTTGTTTTAAATACATAGGCCAGTCTGGTCTCAAACCCATGATTCTTCTTGTTTCAGTCTCCAACTACAGGTATGTAATCCACTCAGCTTCCACAATGGCCTATTTTGTAATCTAAGAGGGAGTTATGACCTCAAATGGCTAAAAAAAAAAAGTATAACAATAACAGGTACTAATAAATAAGCACAAGTATTACTCTGGATGCTAAGAAGGTAATTCTGTACCAGAGCTAGACTGTGCTCTCAAGGAAAACTGCCCTGGAAACATGATAAAACCCACAATAAATAAGAATGATGAACATCCTCTGACTTTATGAAAAACATCAAAGATATTCCTCCACCTGGGACAAATGGCTAGTAAGTGTTAGAGTAGTTGGGAAACATTAAAAATCATTGGGTAATCTTAAAAATACCAAGAGTGAATGCTAATGTAAGATATCAGAATCATCTCTCCACAGGCATTTTCTATAACCATACCTACACATCAGCCAGGCTCAATTAGCAGCTTTTTAGGAGCCTGTCCTCCCTTCCCCATGGAATTGTTCCCTCCCATAGGACATGGTCTCTATATCCATGGGAAAGAAAGAGAAGAGAGAAGGAAGATAAAATACTACTTTTTATTTTCTCAGGCACACAGTGATTTGGGATACCAATTACCAAGACATTTTACTGATACATGTTTAGAAATATTTATTATTTAATCTTCAACCACTTTTGAAAACAGTTTTCAGCATTCTCTGCAGTTCCGAAGTTATCAGGTTGTAATTTAGATGTGGAATGAGTTAAGCTTCTGCTCAATTCATGAGCTTAGTTGAACTCCTGAGTTATAAGCATCCTATGGAAGTGATCTATCTCCCCTTTCAAATGGCTTTCCAGACTAGAGCAAAAATTAAATCCCTAATACAACAGAAATCAGCACTATCCAACCTAAAAGCAGGCAATGCTATAATGGATCATCATTAACAAAATTCCACCACCAGGCCATTAACCAATGGCAGGACTGCTGTTGCTGAGATACATAGAAAAATTTTTCTCTTAAATGTTGCTTTACTGTGAACAGCTTGAATTCACCTGATCACCTGAACCAAACTGTCACACACCTACTGGCTTTCTCAATTATCCTAAAGACAACCACACAACATTGACACATGTATGTCACAGCATCTTCTCTGGGAAAATCCAAGCCCACATTGTACATTAACACACAAAGCAATGCTGGTCATATATGTACCTCAATTGCTTAGTGGTGTGTCAGTATGGGCAAAGAAGATAACTACTGAAATTAGTCAGAGGGCTGCTGTCTGTAATCATAGATACTCAAGAGGAGGCTGAGATCCAAAAGATAATAATTTTGAAGATAGCCAGGGCACAAGAGTCTGAGACTCAACAAAAAAGGCTAGGTTGGGATGATAGAGTGACAGCCAAGTCTGAGGCTGTCTCACCCCTGGAACTACGGAACTCAATAGGCTCACGAAGAGAAACTATCTTATAGTTATATACTCAACCCTTAGGATAGGAAAGCCACATCAGACAGGACTGTAACAGGGTACATTGTGCACTGGGGAAAAGTATAGCTGGTTTTGAATAAATCCATTCACTTATGAATAGAATATAAAATTGAAATACATATCCTGATAGTTATTTGTAAAACAGAATACAGATTTCAATTTATTTTCTAAATTAGATGTCCAAATAAAAATGAACATAAAACCACATTAAATTTACTATATACACTTTCTTAAAATAGATCCTACTTTTATGGAAGCTGATAACAAAATTTGGCAAAGAATAAACAAAAATATTAACAATAAACCAGAAAAAATATTTACTGGAAGGCCCAAAGAATTAAACATAGAATGTACTTTCTCTCATTAGATTTCAGACTCAAGAGACTATATGTTTTTTCAGGTGAATTTAAAACAATTCAGCTTTATGATGTTCTTTAAAAATGGTCTGAAAAAACTTGTAAAGCCTCTCATTTCCATAACTATTCATGGCTAAAGTCAATTCATAAATATATATGACTGGAGACAACATCCTGGCAACATGAAAGCACTCCAAACGTGCTGGGCTTCCCTAAGTTGAGGATGTGGTTAAAGTTGGAGTGCAGGAGGTCTGGCAATGCTCTGTACAGAATACAGTAAGTACACCTAAAGACGCAGAACCAAATCCAAGAGCAGCTTACTAATGGACAGCTGTATACTTCGAGGTTAGAAATGCAGAAGAAAAGGCAAAGTGCAGCTACAGACTAGAATCTTAAAAACAGTCAATTCATACAATTTTAAGAAAAAAAGGATGATTTTATTATATAAAATTATGATTGGCAGAATACAGAAAAATTATTTCTCTTTTACCTTTATGTATTTAGTACAAGTACCAAGCAAAGTGTAACATTTGGAAGAAAGCTTTACAAACTACCAAAAGGTATTCATTTGGTGAAGTTATTCAAGTCCCAAACACTATGAAAATAAATACACTTCAAAATATATGAAGTATAAAATAGAGAGGAAAACAGTGACCTTAAATAACGGTTCCTTGAACAAAACCAAACACAAAAAAAATGTTGCTAAGTTACATGTAAAAGAATAAATCAGATGTATCATTTATTTTGTTAAACTGTAATCATTTTTTTAAAAAAAACTAGGTAGAAGCCATAAAAGAATATTCCACTACCACAGAATTTTTCTTTAAAAGTGGAAGATTGTAGGTCTGTCATATACTTCATGCCTAGGTACCCTGCCTAGTTACACTCAAGTCTGCTGCTGCTCACAGTTAAGAGAACTGATGGATTGTTCAGAAAAGGAAAACAATTTGTATAGGGAAAAAAAATCTTATTAAAAGGATCAAATTCATCTCTAGCATAAGACAAGAATAACCTGCTTCCAAGAATTCTTTTGTATTTTAGCAAATCAGGGTAAAGGTTTTACCCTAAGGAAAGGCAAATAAGAGGTCTCTGATAAGTTGGGATATTTATACCAAAAAAGAGATATCTAGCAGGAATTTTATACTAATATCTGTAATCAATTTGTAAAACATCTACTTATTAAATTCACAATTAAACTATTTTAAAAATCAGATTAATGAATACGTGTCATACAAATCATATACTATCTTTTATCCTATAGTTCTAAGTGCAATTAATAAATACACTTTTATTCATGCTACAAAAGAAATAATTGAGACACTTAATTTCACATTTCAGAATTCCTGAGTCTTATCAGAGAAAAAACAAGTACCAAAAAACAAAACAAACTTACTTATAGTTGCGTAAATAATACACATCTGAGCATTAAGTTACTGTATTTTGTTTTAAAGCTGAAGACTATGGGGACAAATATGTAAGTACTTCAATGGAACTATAAACATGAGGTTAAAGCTTTTTTTAAAAAAAGGCGTTCTGATGAAACAAGGCCACCTGAGTGACAACTTCAATGATGGCAAGCCCACCATTTTAAAGGAATAATATCTTTATTTCAAAGCCTAATTATTAATATAAAAATGAAAAAGTTCATCTTAATAAAATGGTTTTTAGTAGGATTGCAATGGACAGCCCTTTGATGAGGGATCTGACTAAGAAGGTAAAGCGAATGTAATCAAATTTGAATGGGTGTGCATTCTCACTTTGAGCCACCACCCACTAAACAATTTCCCTTCTGCTTTGCATATTACACAGTGAAAATAAAAAGGTATCTTAAGAGCACTTCAGTCCCACAATGTAGGATTTAAGCTTGTGTGAAAATGTGTAAATGGCCCTGCAATAATGTGATGCTTGCAGAAATACATTCAACTGAAAGTCAATATGTTTTCTAACAAGGGAAGAAAGGGAAGCAAAGTGGTCCCACTTAAATCAATAAAACAAACAGAAAACATCGTTTTTTCCCTTTGGGACAAGCTTCCTAACAAAGAACATCCAACAATAGTACACATTTAAAACTATAAGTAAGACAGATGCAGAAAACTATACATGGACTTTATAAATAAAACACTAAGCAGAAAAAATATTTGGGCTGTTTCTCTGTTTGCAAGTCCCCACCAATTAAACAATTAAAAGACACTAAAGTGCAGACCTAGAGGCCATTACAGGCATGATAAAGAAGTGCAGCCAAAATTGCATCTACAATTACATATCCAGAAAAGGATTTTTGCTTTAAAAAAATTGTGCAATTTAAAAACTAGTCAGTTTTGTTTGTGCCGTAATACAAATCGAGCTTGTCTCTGCCCACTAGAGAAGTGACTACTAAACTTTGGACAGTGCACTAGGCTCTTGACAATTACAAGTTTCATTAGAATCATACAATATTGATTCCACCTCCAGGAAATGTTAGGGTCCTCTTGCTGTAGAATGAAGAACCACTGGTATTTGGTTGACTGCCTTTAACTAGAGAAGTTTTCAGTTCCATTTCGCAAGCTACAATAGCGGCATTTAATTCCACTTGAGCTCGATGAACTACATAAAACATGAGGCCTATACTTATAATAATCTGTGAATAGAAATAAAATATTAGTCATCAAAATTATATATGGAAAAAGAAAAACAAATTTAATAAATTTCAGGCTTACACAGGGTCATAAGATTTTCTATAATACTATTTTTTTTTTCTTTTTCTCTGCCACTTGAGCCATAGTGCCACTTCCAGCTTTGTTGAGTAGATTACAGGAGATAAGAGTTTCAAGAGTTTCAAGGAGTTTCCTGTCTAGGATGACTTCAAGCCTTGATTCTCATATCTCAGCTTCCTGAATAGCTAGGATTACAGACGTTAGCCATCAGCATCTGGCTCTGTAATTAATGTAGGCAAGAGGTTACATACTTTTAACTAATAAATTGGTATTATTTTTTCTCTCCTTTGTTGCTTTTCCCAGGAGAATGCCAATATCTATGAGTAGCTATTATATAGTATCCTATAAATATGCAGTAACTATATTTCCCTTTGATACAAATAAATGATGTTTGATGAATACAAGTCTTTGTACTTAAAAACATCCTTCAAGGAAAACAAAACCAACCTTTATTAGTATAAAGCATTATATATGGTAATATACTACTGTAGTATTGCATATTTTTCTTCAATGATGAATGTCCACAGGTATTTCCTTGTGTGTGTGTGTGTGTGTGTGTGAAGTCTTTGTACTTAAAAACATCCTTCAAGGAAAACAAAAACCAACCTTTATTAGTATAAAGCATTATATATGCTAATGTACTACTGTAGTATTATATATTTTCTTCAATGATAAATGTCCGCATTTTTCGTGTGTGTGTGTGTGTGTGTGTGTGTGTGTGTGTGTGTCTGTCTGTCTGTCTGTCTGTCTGTCTGTCTGTCTGTCTGTCTGTCTCCTGGAGTTTGAACTCAGGGACTGGGCACTGTCTGAGTTTTCTGGCTCAAGGTTAGTGTTCTACCAACTGAACCACAGATCTATTTCATATTTTTGTTGGTAACTGAAAAGTCACACAGACTTTTCGTGCCCAGGCTGGAATTTCTCAGATCTCAGCCTCCTAAGTAGCTGTGATTACAAGATACTGGCACTTCAGAGAAGGGCAATTCATCAGAACTGAGACAAAATAAAAGCACTCAGCCAATACACTTCCACAGAAATTAAGAACATGGAAGCTTTTGTAATAATGGAAAACAAGAAAACATGATGACAGCTTTTCTCAAAGGCATTCCAAAAGATACTAGGAAAAGTGTCAAACCAATGTTTAATAGAAGTCTTAAGTAATTTAAATATTACAGAGTTGGAGTTTTCTTTTAGAATTGTTTAGAAAGTGGAAGGGATAAAAGAGAGAAAAAGAAAGAGGTGAATTTGATCAAACTACATTATATATGCACAGTGAAATCATTTTGTAAAATTAACATGCTAGTTTAAAAAGAGAAAAAGGATAAAGGTGGAGTTTTAAACCTGGAATCCTATAACTTTCTCTAATGTAAGTTCTCTTAATATATATATAACAAGATATACTTATTAAAAACCCTTAAAATCTGATACTTACCAGTAGATGATAACAACATGCAAAGTGACTGAGACAGAGAATTGAGTGTGTGTGATGGAGATACTAAATTCTATTTAAGTCATGGTGTATTTGAGGTTTTTACTAGATATTCAGACAATGAACTTGTCTGATGCTATAGAGAGAAAACTGAGCTGAAGCTATGTGGGTAAAAGAATATGTAAATAAACACGTTAGCAGCTATCATAGTTATAAGATTTGCCTGGGAAAAAATGTTTTCAGCTTGACACTGCAAAGATTAGGGGAGAATATTCAGAAACATAGATTTAGGAGTGAACAAAAGACAATCATTGGAGACAAGTGTGTGTGATAGGTGTGTGTGTGTAGGGAGACAGCAGTACCAAAGAAACTGAGAGGAAGAATGAAGGCATAATCAACAGTCTTAAGTAGCTAAGAAGTCAAGTGAGGTGACAACTGGCAAGTGTATCTGAGTTAAGTGAGTGACAATCAGAAAGAACAGTTGGCGGGAAGGACAGAAGGAGGAGGGCAGGACACCAAAAGGAAGTTTAGACTAGGTGAACTAATTTCTGAGGTACTCAGCAGGAAGAAATTCCTAAATTTACTTCCTCCTATGTAAACAGCAAAGTCTCAGCTATCCTAGATCCATGAGCCTAAAAATTTGAATGGGCTCTTCCCAACATGATCCGCCTCCCCTCCCCTCCTTCCTTAGTTTGGTAAGAATTTAGATAGAGAAAAAAAATTGAGAAACAGAATTATAGACAATTGTTTTTAAAAGTTTTAAAAGATAGCATCCTTAGAAAAATACCTACAAGTTTTCCACTCCTAGTTGAAAAGCAAAGTATGGGCAGAATCCCAAGGGCGGCTGATCACTCAGATAGAAATGAAAGGGTTCCTATTTGAAATTGTTTAATCTCCTATGATAAGAAGAAAGGTAAGCCGGGCACTGGTGGCTCATGCCTGTAATCCTAGTTACTCAGCAGGCTGAGATCTGAGGATCACAGTTCAAAGCCAGCCTGGGCAAGAAAGTCTGTGAGACTCTTATCTCCAATAAAAACCACTAGAAAACTGGAAGTGGAGTTGTGGCTCAAGCGGTAGAGCACTCGCCTTGAGCTGAAGAGCTGAGGGATAGCGCCCAAGCCTATGGTTCAAGCTCCACAACAGACCAAAAAAAAAAAAAAAAAAGAAGAAGAAGAAAGGTAATCTGGTGATAAAGAGGGGAATCTAAGAAGAAATTATAATTGTGAGGAGAGTGATGATATAGCTTTAAGTCAACTATTTTAAGGAAATAACAGAAAGGTAAGAAGAAAACAGGAGGCAGTGGGGATAAGGGCAGTACTGAAAACTAGTAGGTTTGCAACCATAAAATAATTACCCATTGGTCTGGTGACAGGTCTTTGCATCTAAAAGAACAGGTACAAAATAAATCAAAGTTGGACTCAAGGCAGGGTTGGAGTTTTGGTTAGTGGAGACAAAAAAAATACAGGACATGACACCAGTCACAAGTCACAGATGTGATTTAAGAGTCAGACATCAAATCTATGAATGTCAATAAAAGAGAAGTTGTGGCTTTCCCTGACATTTGTTTTGAATTGCTCCAATTTTCCTGATAATATACATTATCTTTAGGTTGGCAGCTACAAGCTCAGAGGCAAATTTGTGGCTCATTTATACCAAACAGAAGGAATCTGAAATTTTTTCCTCCATTACTTTTCCCATTCAAGATGAGTGAGACCAGGGGAGGATAGTCTTAGGAGAGGATCACAAAGTCTAAACAGCTACATGCATATGATCTTATAAAAGGAGGTTTATCAAATGCCAAGAAGTTATTTTGCTTTTTGTTTGGGTTTTGATTTTTTGTTTTTTTTTTTCTCCCGTGTTGCTGTTGTTTATTTCTGTACCTTTTGTCTTGTAGTAAGTTTGCCTGTTTGGGCAAGGGTAAAGGGGAGCATAGAAATGGTGGGGACAAAGGGTGAACAAATGCAGCAGACAGCCCTCACTAGACACTATGTTGAAAATGACATGCGCAACTTGGGGAGAGGGTAGTTAGGAGGGAAAAACTGAGAGAAAATAAGAGAAGAGGTGACACTATTCAAAAGGAAATGTACAAGCTAGGAATGTGGCTTAGTGGTAGAGTGCTTGTCTAGCATGCATGAAGCCCTGGGTTGGATTCCTCAGTACCACATAAACAGAAAAAGCCGGAAGTGTCTCTGTGGCTCAAGTGGTAGAGTACTAGCTTTAAGCACAGAGAGGCTCAGGCACAGTGCCCAGGCCCTGAGTTCAAACCCCAGGATTGAAAAAAAAATGTGCTTATTACTTGACTTGTGTAACTATAAACCCTCTGTACGTCAACTTTACAATAAAAATAACTAAATGAATAGATGACTTCTTCATCCTATTTTTATTCTTCAGTATATAATTGTAAGTTATATTAAATCCTTCTTAAAAGAAATTAGGCTATAACTAATACCAATAAATCAAACAAGAACAAAAATAATTTTTTCCCTAAATGCCTCTTCAGCCTAGAAAGACATGTTTATTTTTTCCCTTCCTGTCTTAAGTTTTAATTTGCTAGACCAAGGCAAGTAATAACAAATGAGGATAAAGGATGATCCCATACTTTAAGAAGCACCAGGCACTGCACTGATTACAGCTGAGTAACTAAAATGCATAGAATTAAGTCCTAATCCTCTATAATTACTAGTAATTTAGAATTAACTATTTCAATTTTTCTATCATAATGTCAAATGTTACTCTTTTTAGGAAACTAAAAGCACAAAATATGCTTAAATTTTTATTAAAAATAAGCTGAAAATGGTGTCAAAAACAAATTATATATTACTATAAACATAGGATGTTTAACATTTTGTCATTAACATGCTACATTAATATGAGTGATCCGTTTTAACAAAAACTTTAAATTGGAATCTGGTTATATAAAAAAATATAGGTCTGAGCTGGGCACCACTGCCCAGGTTATAGGTTCATACCTATAATCCTAGCTACTCAGGAGGCTGAGATCTGAGGATTGCAATTTGAAGCCAGCTCCAGCAGAAAAGTCCATGAGACTCTGATCTCTAATAAACGACTTGGAAAAACCTGGAAGTGGCACTGTGGTAGAGTGCTAGCTTTGAATAAAAGAAGCTCTGGGAGAGCACCCAGGCCCTGAGTTTAAGCCCCAGGACTGGGTGGAGTGGGGGGAAGGAGGAGAGGGAGGGTAGAGGGAGGAGAGGGAGGGGGGAGGGATGGGGGGGGAGTATAGGTCTAAAAAAACTGGAAAAGGAAAATAAAAGAAGGCTCTCTGAATGTCCAAAATGATAATATTTCTTAAAGCAAACCCTTCAGGGTCAAAATACAGTCTGATTTGACTTTAAAAACAATGCTTACAAGCCGGCGCTGGTGGCTCACGCCTGTAATCCTAGCTACTCAGGAGGCTGAGATCTGAGGATCACGGTTCAAAGCCAGCCCGGGCAGGAGAGACCATGAGACTCCTATCTCCAATAAACCACCAGAAAACCGGAAGTGGCGCTGTAGCTCAAGTGGTAGAGCGCTCACCTTGAGCTGAAGAGCTGAGGGACAGCGCCCAAGCCCAGAGTTCAAGCCCCATGACCGACCAAAAAATAAATAAATAAAAAATAAAAATAAAAACAATGCTTACAGGCTGGGCATCAGTGGCTCACACCTGTAATCCTAGTTACTCAGGATGCTGAAATCTGAGGATCTCTGTTCAAAGCCAGCCCATGCAGGAAAGGCCATGAGACTCTTATCTCCAATAAACCACCAAAAACCTGGAAGTGGCACTGTGGCTCAAGTGGTAGAGTGCTTGCCTCGAGCTGAAGAGCTGAGGGTTAGTGCCCAGGCCCAGAGTTCAAGCCCCATGACCAAAAAAAGAAAAAGCAATGCTTACAAAAAGAATCCTAGGGCTGGGAAGTTGCCTCAGTGGTAGAGCGCTTGCCTTGCATGCCTGAGGCCTGAGTTCGATTCCTCAGCACCACATAAGCAAAAAGAAAAAAGCCGGAAGTGGCGCTGTGGCTCAAGTGGTAGAGCGCTAGCCTTGAGCTGAAGAGCTGAGGGACAGTCCCCAGGCCCAGAGTTCAGGCCTCACGACCGGACCCAAAAAAAAAAAAAAAACAAAAAAGAATCCTATTTTTAGCAATCCTTCTTTTAAAGAAAATTTTATCAATTCAGTTCTACACACTTCCCTTCCATACACCCACACAATTAGAAAACATTGTCCAAATATGAAGTAGCATTGTTTCCTTGTTCTTTCAATACTCTAATTATGTTCAACAAAATCTATTTGGTTTAAATCAGCAAAAGAGAAAAGGAAGAAAAAAGATGATTTTTGGCTGTAAACTCACCTGTAAACAAAAAACAAAATATCCACTAACACTCTGTTCTGCAATGACATCTTCCATTGTCCGCAGGGTGGTACCCAAGTAAGAATTCAGAAGCTGAGTAGGAAGCAGTCCAACTGAAGATGCCATCAGATAGTTGGGTAATGAGAGATCAGTAATCTAGAAAGCAGATTAAAGGGAATGATTCATTACCAAGCAAAATAACACAAAAATGTCTATGTCTCAGTAGTGATTTCTCTAGGGAGAGAGCTGAAATACACAGCATTCAGACTTTAAAGGGAATGCATGCAAACTATACATTTAGAATCAAATAAAAGTTCAAAGAAATTTTTAAAATTCTATTCCTACAACTGCAAGAGAACATCCCCATACACAGACAAGTTATCATGTCACTAACTAGTCATAAGCATTCGTAAATGGCAGTGGCGTTGCTGTGCTCTAAAGCCAGATTAACACTGAGAATTCAAGTCATTTCTTAGTGTCAATGCAATTGTTTCCTTTAAAAAAAAAAACCCTCTTGTACATTCACCTGTGTGGAAAAGTGCATCTAAAATACTCCCAATGACCCAGTTTACTGGCATTGAGGCCCAGGAATGTGAGCTAGACCTCCTGCTTCCTTTTTAACAAACAGATTCCAGCAGGAAATCTTCCCCAAGTAGGTTAGCTGACAGGCTCATCGGAGAAGTCCATGTGAAAAAGTCAGCAATAAGCAAGCACTTGAGGCTTGCCAACAGCTACATGAGCAGGCCTAGAGGCAAACTCTGATAATCAAGCTTGACTGCAGCCTAAGCCAACACCTTTACTGAAGAATTGTGAGGGGATCTGAACTACAAACTAGCAGTGAGGTATACAGTTATTCCTGACTCACAACTGTGAGATAATGTTTGCTGTTTTAAGCTACAAAATTTTGAAGTGATGTTACACAGCAATAAATAATATAAATCTCAGTTATCTTAGGATAGACCACTAAGAATGAAAATATTGACTCAAACAGTAAACACTGCATATTATGTTCTAAAATGTTCACACTAGTTTGTGTGTGGGTGTGTGCTGGTTCCCGGGCTTGAACTCAGGGCCTGGGCCTTGTTTCTGAGCTTTTTTGCTCAAGGCTAGCACTACCACAGAGCTACTGCTCCACTGCTAGCCTTATCAGGGCTTAATTGGAAATAAATGTCTCATGGACTTTCCTGCCCAAGCTGGCTTCAAACAACAATCCTCAGATCTTAGCCTCCTGAGTAGCATGTTCACACTAATTTAAATATCTGTTAGCAATATCAGTGTTCATTATACTCTCACAACTTTAAGAAGCACATGTCAATCTTGTGTACTTTGATAGGGTAAAAATGTTGTATCATTATTTAATCTGCATTATTCTCATATAGTGACACTAGTTTTGTATTTTCATATCTATAGATTTTTTTGGTTAATGTTTGCCTTTTCTCAAAGTGTTCAATGTTTGCATTTACTCTTAAGAGGCATTTATATAGGAAGGATGATTATATGCAGGTCTATTATATGCAACATATCTTCTCCACTAAATTGTCTTTCCCTTTTTTTTCATTTTATTTTCAGTCATACTATGCTGTCCATGGTAAGATGCAACTCCTGGGTTCAAGTGATCCATCCATGCTTTAGTTGAGACTACAAGCCTAGCTTATCTTTTAACTTTGTTTTAAAATGATTTCTATATGTATTTATAATTCAACATTACTAATATTTCCCCCTAGATTTTCAACTGCTTTTAGCTATAGAAAGTCTTCCTAGATCTATTAGTTTTTACCTATTTTTTTCTGGTTGTTTTCCCTCTTAATATTTACCATTTATATACTTTGGAATTCAGATTAAAAGTGAGGTTATTGCTTCTTCTTTATCTATTCTTTAACCAATTTTCTGGACATTGTATGTAAGGTAATCAATAGCTTCTCTATTGAACTGTAATATTACAAATGGTGTTATTGCACATAAGAGCCTATATGGACTCTTACTACAGAATATCTATTTCAAACTGCACTAAAAGCAAACGAATACATTTTATATTAAAATTAAGCCAAGTTTTCAAATTTAATTAGGGTAAATATGTACAATAATCAATATTCTTATCCAGAAAAGTTTATGCAATTACCCAAAGCTTGTTATCCTCCTTATTAAACTTTGGTTGTTTTATTCATGTATGCAATGCATTTCATAATGTGTAAAGATTTTATGTTATTGTTGATATGACTGCTACAAATTTTAAGAATAACTTCTCCATAGCCCCATTTGGTACTATTGTATGGAAGAAAGATATTAAATACTTTATTGAAACCTCATTCCTCATTGTACATCACCTTTACAATAAAATTTAAATTAAAAAAATACTTTATTCAGGGTTGGGAAGTTGGCTCAGTGGTAGAGTGCTAGCCTCTCATGGCCCTGGGTTCGATTCCTCAGCACCACATAAGCAGAAAAAGCTGGAAGTGGTGCTGTGGCTCAAGTGGCAAGGCACTAGTTGAGCTAAAGAGCTGAGGGATAGCACCCAGGCCGAGTTCACCCCCCATGACTGACCAAAAAAAAAAAAAAAATTTATTCAACATTTTTAAAACTAATTTTAAGATCTGATCATTTAATCAGCTCTGAATAGTTACTTTATAACTACAAACTACTCTAGTAACTATGCAAATGACAACAAAATTATTATTAAAGTTATATTTGGGCTGGGAAGGTGGCTCCGTGGTAGAGTGTCTGCCTTGCAAGCATGAGGGCTGGGTTCGATTCCTCAGCACCACATAAGCAGAAAAAAAAAAATGCCAGTAGTGGCACTGTGGCTCAAGTGGTAGGGTGCTAGCCTTAAGCTAAAGAGCTGAGGGCCAGCAACCTGGCCCAGAGTTCAGCCCCTATGACCAACAAAAAAATGCACAAAAACAATAAAGTTTATATTCATTAAAATCACATTCATCTCCTATTCATAGAGATGGTTTGAAAAGAACATTACAGCACCAAGCTATTGACATTGCACTTCATCAATCACTGATTCAGTACTAACTCTATGAAAGATGCTCCCATAGGTATTATAAAGATGGAAAGTTAAAGAGTCACATAGCATAATCATATACCAACTACCTCATCCACAGATGGAAAGGATGCCTTGAGAAGCACTATGCACTGAGTACTAAAGAGGAGAGAGGAATTAAAATCAGTTGTAAAACTGGAGACAACAGAGACACTCTTTGGAAAAAGGAATATAGAATGGACACTGAACTAAGCCTGGGGTTGGCAGGCAAAGATAGATTGGATTTAAGAAGGCAGAAGTTTTCTAGGAAGAGACTGTATATGGCACATGCAAGTGGTTACTGCAAAGGAAAGACAGGGTAAGTACAGGGAGTGGATACCTATTAGGGGCCTTGGCTAATGAGACAAAGTACTAGGGAATCCACTCACATGAACCAAGGACTTTTTTAAGAACAAATGTCAAATATATGAGAACATATGACAATATATATGAGAACATATGACAAAATAAGTCACTAAAATTCTTTGTTGCAAATAACAAAATTCCATATTATGGAAGTAATCTTTAAAACAAACATTTGTTATATTCTAAAATACAAGGATGGAAAGATTTAGTCCATAACCTTTAAACTTAAGGAAGTTCCTCTAAACAAAATACATAATTGACATTCATGACATCAATAATATCCACATGGGAATAGTAAGAAAGATTTTATAATTCTAAACTCAACTCTTTATGTGATTTTTGTCCAATGTGTAAGTCAAAGTTTATCCAAAATTTTCAAGACTAAGATTCATGCTAGGAAAAATGTTATTATTTTTACATGTTTCTTTCCATAAGCTGATACTGAAAGGAAACAGAAGATTAAATTTAGTTAATCATTGTAAACAGTGTAGTTAGAATGTTAAATAGTTGAACCAGTGGCACAACAGAGTAACATATACAATTTTAAATTAGTAGTAATAATTTTATTAAAGATAAACAAATCCCATAGTATCTTAATATAGCATTTCTTGTAAGTCAAAATTTTACTCCAACTAACCACAAGAACCTTCAGCTAGCATTAGTCTTTGACAAAGATTTCAGAATTTTTGTTCTCACAGAATTACCCTAAAGGAAGCCTTACCAGTCACTGAATTTTAATTCTCTATCTTCTACCTCTACTTTCTCATAAAAATATAAATGTCAGGCCAAGGCAATCCCATTGAAATGCCTGACTTAGAGTACCCTGGGATATTGGCAAGGAGCTGTCTTCTTCAGTTATAAACAGAGTATCCCCCTCATCATCTATCTAAACTAAATCCTGCAGAAATCTTCTTAAAATGAAAATCTAATCCTGACTAGTGCTTCACAGTCTGCTCTGACCATCTCATGCTGCATATCACACTGTTCCTGTCTCCCAGAGTCTAGAACACTCTTTACTCTTCTCTTTCTAGGTCTCTGTACCCTGTTCTTTCTAGCAAGGATACTGGTGTGCTTTCCTCTACTCCCTTTACTAGGGCAACTGTCTTTCACTGCTCAGTCATTTGCCTAGTTAGCCTAATGGGTCTCAAGAGCTTGAGTGGAACACTGTTATCTCCCTGCTCCTTCGAACTGGACAGCAACTGAAGGTCTCACCACATTTACCCCTAGCCTAGACTACAAGTTCTGGCAGGGACTGACGTGTCTTGTCCTTTCTTATGCTTTTTGTCATAATGTAAGGTTTACTAAACATTAAATACAAAATTAATGTTTTGGTAATAAATATGAGGACTAGATGACAAGTCCATGTGCAACAAGTGTTTCAGAAATTGAACACACACCTGCTCTAACACACAGAAAAAAAATGTTATACATGAAAATGAACTCAATCTCAGCAAATGTTACACTGTAATACAGAGTACTAGATGCTTTCTCTCCACTGGACTGACAGCACCTTGGGGGACCATTTGCTCTATTCACTACTGTAAATGCCAGTGAGCACGTTGCAGGGGATATCCACCTTGCCTCCTTTTATTTGCTGAATGAAAAGTAGTGTATCTAGTAACTTCAGTGAACCTAAAGTCACAGCTAAGATGCTTAGGGAAAATTGTACTCTAAGAAAAATGCAGGACTCTTTAAGATCCCACTCTAAAAGCCAGAGAGAGTGTCTTAGGGTAAAGGGCTTCTAAGGACAGAAATCAATTAGTCAAATGTCTATAACATAAAAACCACCTTTGTATATACAAACCTCTTCATCAGTACAATGTTCCCAAATAATTTTGAACACTTTGAAAATCTGGGTTATATAGACAATTGGATCTTCTTCCCAAAAAATAAAATGCAAATAACCACCAGAACGTAGTTGTAAAGTGCTTCACAAAACATGATAAAGTATACGTTTATTATTTTCACTCACTGAACCAAAATTTGTCAAATACTGTCTACATAAAACCTGTCTCTAAGCAGGGCTAAAAAAGGTAGCTGTGTGAGGTAATTAAAAGTCATATTGTAGTATATGTGGGGAAATGTTCATTACATCAAGGGTCACAAAGTTGTTAATAATGTAATTCACAATGTTATAAAAGAAAAATAGAATACATATCAATGCAAAATATAGAAAAATACTAAAACATTCACAACTATTTTCTTTGTGCTGTATTTTTCAGTCTTTACAATGAACAGTAATTTTGTAAACAAAACCAAACCCAAATCCAAATACTGTTAAAATAAATTTTAAGCTCTTTTGTCCAACTATGTAAATAAAGGTAAACAAAGTTCAAGGAGGAAAATAAATAAGTTTTAATAAGATCTTCCTTTAAACATTTTTTAAATCCAGGAAAACACTGTGCATACATTGCTATAAGCCAGAGGTAAAGTGCTGTGAACTGTAAACCTGTGTAAGACACACAGAAACCACAGAGGCTGATGAGAGAACTCAAGAGCACACAGAGAGGAAAACAGTTTCAAGGAAATAATGGTTAACTGTATGGGGTGATATTGTAAGATCTGAGGATGTGGGCTAAGACAACATTACATTAGTTTCTTCTCCCTATTTAATTAGGATTAGATCCTATCTAATTGGTGTTAGAATCTAAGTTCTCCAAAGCAGACTATGTCTCCATCCTTTTTTTTTTTTTTTTTGCCAGTCCTGGGGCTTAAACTCAGGGCCTGGGTACTGTCCCTGAGCTTTTTTGGTTCAAGGTTAGCACTCTACCACATGAGCCACAGTGCCACTTCCAGCTTTTTCTCTGTATATGGTACTGAGGAATTAAACCCAGGGTTTCATGCATGCTGGGCAAACACTCTACCACTAAGCCACATTCCCAGCCCTCCATCCTCTATTTTGTCTGAACTATACCACTGGCAGGACATCAGTATACTTTAATGGAAAGAAGAAATAAGTACTTGCTACACTGGTGTAATGGCAAATACTACAACTTCTAATTGTTATCTGAATCTATGGGTGTATCTACTTACACAGGACTTTAAGAAACTAAGAAACATTTATAACGTCAGTTATCACTGAATTGTCTAAGGGTTTGGGAGGTATTGTTAGATTGTTACTCAAAACTTTTGCCTTTTACAAAGCAAATTCTAAGTGCTTGCCTAATGAATCTGCATTCATTAAATGACTTTGTTTGACCACACAGAAGTTGTTCCAAGGGTTCCCAGGCTAAGACTTTGCCAAATTTGTGAGCTTACTTACATGTCAGAAACTTTTAATTGTAATACCTTTCCGTTGAATTTAAACTAAAGTATTATCTTCTTGATAATTCAATGTAAATTATATAAAAATATATTCAGGAGTAGTTATACATGCTTTAAGAGATGTTGGTATCTTTTATTGTCAGTATGTCAGTTAGGACCAGTTTTAGTTTCCTGTGTCCGCCCCCAAAATCAAACCAAAAATACTTCTGTTGCAGTTTCTAAGCTATTGTGGGTTCATACACATAACCAAAGCAATGAGTCAAGGAGTAACACAATTTTAAAAGTTGTTCCATTAAGAAGTGACCCCAGCCAGCATTTTAAATTTATTTGTATCTAGTTTGTTTGCATTTTCAAATGCAAAAGGATCTTTCACTGTGCTTTACTTTTTTTTATTTTAGGTTTCAAAGATTTAAAATACATTTCTCATACAGTTATTTTTAAGCAAAAGAAGCATCAGAATCTCTTGACTTTTTAAGTTATTTTTTCTGTTTAGGTGGGAAAAAAAATCCCACAATTTTGTTAAAAAGTTAAGACTTAGGTGAGAAATGAAGGGCCTCTGTTTTAATTTAAGCAGGGCCACCGATTGCACACACATAAATAAGCAAAACTGTACTCTAATAGCACCATGATTTATAAACACTGAAATTTGGCTTTCATATAATTCTCATGTGCATGAAATATATTACTCTTCTTCTGATACTTTTATAACCACTTAAAAATGGGAGGGCTGGGTGAGTTCAAATTCTAGTACAAAGTGAAGTCATTATTAGCCTGTGTACTTACACAACAATGAGCTCTGGTTTACTGACCCTGGATGACAGCTACTTTATCTTTGTGGAACCTTGTACAGTGCCTGAGATGTAAAAGGTCCTCCACAATTCCTATAGGCAAGGTGTTCTAAGGTAAGTGTCTAGAAAAGCTTTTTAAGTTAATGACTCTGTTTGCTAACCACAGGATTGTAGACAAAGTACTTCACCACTTTGTTCCTCAATTCATTAAAACTCTGAAGATTAAGGTTATGAGCATTTAATAAGTAATGTGTGCATAACAGAACAGTTCCTGGTACTTCATATGGGCAATATCAGCATTGGTTAAGTTTTTTTTTTTTTAATATTGAGCCTCAATATAATTTTGGAATGCAGAGAACAGATCAAAGTAATATGTAATGAACAAAATATGTATTTTATCACAGCTCTGAAGCAGCTAAAATACAATCTACAACAGAATTACAACTCTAAAAGGTAACTACAACTGTGACAGTAAATGAACCAAGTCTGATTTTAATTTTGTGATATCTGTCCTCTAAATAATTGCTTCATAAGACTATACCTTCTTCAAAGGATGTTTTCATGATTAAGGGGTATCATAAATGCAAGCCTACTCTAAAAGTTGGACATTATACAATGTATGATTAAGAGGATCTTTCACGGTGCTTTACATTTTTATTTTAAGGCTTCAAAGATTTGAAACAAATTTCCCATATGGTTATTTTTAAGCAACAGAATCTCTCTGACAATTTTTAAGTTTTTCTTTTACACAAGTAAAGAAAAAGATGGTTTGGGCTCTCTTATCAAGTAACCTAACAACCAAAACATCTGACACCTTTGGAATCTACAGGAACCAGTACGAATCCTATTACCTATAATAACCAATAATCACTTAATATAGTTGTATTAAAGACATTTTACAGAACATTGTACTTTAAAATGTATTCTCCATAGAGTGGGACCTTACAAGGTCACTAATTATTACTAAGTATAAGGTGATCTTTCTTGGGAATGTTTTCAATTTTCAACGTTATCAACAAATTTCTACAAGGCTTTTACTTTTGAAGGATTTCACTTCAACAATCCCTTCTTATTAACCCACAGTTCCTTTTTTTTTTTTTTTTTTTTACCAGAAACTGATAAAAAGTAAAACCTGAAGCTTCAGAGCTATAGTCTGGATTTTACTTGCAATGTTTAAGTCAGCAATACCATGTCTACCTCTTAGGATGCTGAGGATGAAACAAGTTATCACATAAAGGGCACACAGTAATTATTCAGAGCGATAAGAGAAACTACAGAGGGAAGCCTAAGAGTGGCTGGAATTTATCCTAAAGGGAAAAGAAAGCCCATTTGAAAATTTCACACCAGAGAGTATCAAAATCACATTTGGCAATTTAGAAAATCTGTTGTTGTTGTTTCCTTTTTTTTTTTTTTTTTGCTGGTCGTGGGCCTGAACTCTGAGGCACTGTCCCTCAGCTCTTCAGCTCAAGGTCAGCATTCTAGCTACTTGAGCCACAGCTCCACTTCCAGCTTTTCTGCTTATGTGGTGCTGCAGAATCGAACCCAGGGCTTCATGCATGCAAGGCAAGCGCTCTACCACTGAGCCACCTTCCCAGCCCATGTTGTTTCCTTTTAAATAATTTGAGCTTGGAGGAAGCAGGGATGTCTGGTTGCAGGGTGAAATACCTGAACCAGACAGTGGCAGTGGACTGATGCATCCAGGAGGCAGAATCCACATGACTTAGGCAATGCTTATACTTAAGGGACTAGACAGGGAGATAGAGATCGTTAAGTGCCAGCTGTTAAGATTCCAGCACATGCTCCAAGCACAGGATCATTTCTCTGTGGTTAGTGGTAGCTGGGCAATAAAACTTTTTCAGGACAGTAAAGAGTGATATTATTTACAGTGGACACTTAAAGTATGTAATTCACTATTCATCATAATGAAGTACAAAATGGTGGTTTTGTCAGCCTGTAACCCAGACTAAAAATGATACAAATCAGAGAACCCTCCCCACAAAGTTTAGCCTGGACCTGTGTTGTCAAGTAGAATAAATAGAACCTGGATTTTTATATCACTGAACCTTGAAGGTTGTTACTGAAGCATAATTTGGTCTATTTCAACTTACCTTAAAAGCACTTATGGTCATTCTATATGTGTCTGAATAAGACCAGTAGTTAGTGACCAAAAAAAAAAAAAAACCTTCAAGTTTAAACACCTCTTAATGGGAAGCAAGACCTGTAAATACAAGATTTCATCAAAAACATTAAATTTTGTCTTTTTTTGCCAGTCCTGAGGCCTGAAAGGGTTTGGGCACTGTCTCTGAGCTTCTTTTGCTGAAGGCTAGCCTCTACCACTTGAGCCACAGAGCCACTTCAGTCTTTTTCTGTTTATGTGGTACTGAGGAATTAAACCCAGGGCTTCATGCTTGCTAGGCAAGCACTCTACCACTAAGCCATAGAGCCAGCCCCTAAGATGAAAAAAAAAAAAAAAAACTAAACTAAAACTAAAAAAAAAATTAAATATGTACTTGAGAAATGGTATTTTGCATGATTTAAGAATACTACAGTATACTAATCATAGGTGTGATTTTCTATTTTGACTTTCAAAAGTATAGTGACAGCTGACACAGTAGCCAGTGCTACTAATGACCATTGCACCTAACTTCCTCTTTAAGGTAAATTTTTAAAAATCAAAGACAGTGAGAAAAGAAGCCTCAAGTGGAATATGAAAACAAAACAAAAGGATAATTTCAAAGATAAGAAATAAGTACAAACAAAAACACAAAGAAATATGCCTGGAAAGGGGGCAACTGTGGGCAGCCAGAGTGTTATAAGGTAGAAGAAGAACCAAGTTCTAGAGGGCAGAAGGGAAAATCAAGATTACTATCATCAGCTTAAACCATGCTTTCTTTATCCTGGATAAACACACTTAATGGTTCTGGTTACAAGGCTACTTAGGAAGTAATCAGTTCTGAATAACAGCATGAAGAACTTATGGCCATGAGCAGCAATGTTGCAGTAAGAGGCAGTCTCAGATGAATCTAGATTCAATCCCTCAGTTCTGCCACTTGGTGAATGAATAATTCTAAGACAGAAGAGTCTCCATTATGCAGGAAAATGACAAACAATGTCTACTATTTTTTTATAACAATGTCTACTTTTATTTGTCAGTTGTGGGGAGTGGACTCAGGGCCTGTGCACTGTCCCTGAGCCTCTTTGTGCTCAAGGCTAGGGCTCTACCACTTGCCACAGCAACACTTCCAGTTTTTAAGTGATTAATTGGAAATGAGAGTCTTATGAGACTTTTCTACGCAAGCTAGCTTCAAACTGTGATCCTCAGATCTCAGCCTCCTGAATAGATAGGATTATAGGTGTGAGCCACCAGCACCTAGCTCTACTATGTTCAATAGGCCTTCTAGTCTCCTGACCCCATAATGCCTTCCCTTGTAAGGCTTAGTTTCAGCTACATGACTATCTTAAATTACTTCTAAGTACAAAGTATATTATTTTATTTAAAATGTAGGAGACATTACTGAAAGAAAAGCCTAGCTTACTGTCAGTCAACAGATACATCCTTACTACACATCTACATTAGGCACAGAGAGAGCCATGTGTTCAGAGACTACCAGGAGGTTTTGACCACCATTTACTTCTCCTCTGTGACCCTGGGTAGTAACAACAGAAAGGGCAACAGTGGACAAAAAAAAAAAAGACTATATCAGACTGTTTCAAATATTTATCTTAAATACCTTTTCAATAAACCTATCAAGAAGTACCATTACTTTTCACACGTTATAAACAAATCAAAGCAACTTCAGCAACATCATCAAATCCTGTAAGTCAGTAGGCATCTCAAACCTCCTATGCTCCTCACTAGTAGATAACAGTCTTGTTAGATGTACATAATCATCATCTTCAGGGATACTTACTTTATTTATTTTAGTAACATTGGGGTTTGAACGTAGGGCCTCAAGTTTGCTAAGTAAGCAGTATCATTTGAGCAACACTCTCAATTATTTTTTTCCTTCAGTCTGTTTTTCATGTGGGGGGTCTCATGTTTTCACCTAAGCTGGACTGAGATTCCATCCTACCTACCTCCACCACCTATCTGTTTTTTAAGACAGGGTCCCTAGCTGGCTTCAAAAGTTTTCCTATTATTTCTACCTCCCAAACAGCTGGGAATATAGGCATGCCCCATCATATCCAGCCTTGCTAGTCTTGAAGGATTATAAACAGTATGCTGAAAAGATCATTGGATAATAGTTGGAACACAAAAGGTAGACAAGAAAAAGTCCAAACATGCAAGGTTATACTGGAGGACAAGGCAAAGTATCAGGATAAACCTATACATTCTTCAGTACCAACCATCTTTTGGTCTGGAGTCAAGGTTCATGTTTATAGCTTATATTATGAGATAAAGACTATATAAAAGTACAAAATTAGTCTACAATGCTTGATAAGAAATGTATTCATTATCTTGCCCATGTAATTGTAACCCCTCTGTACAGTATTTTCACAATAAAAAATTTTTTTAAAGTACAAGATTAAAGGCTGAAATAATATCAAACTTGTTCAAGATGCCATGTATTCATAAACTGCTCTGTTGAATGTCAACTCCTTTGTATAATTAAAGATACTAAAGAACATTCCAAAACATAAAAATTATTGGAATTTTCAAATTCAGTCATCTAGTTTAGCCCTTTAATTTTAGTAAAGAAGAAAGTAAAGTCAGTTCAATAATCTGTTCCACAGTCACAACGGAAAGACCAGAATCCTTCCAGCTGGACAGTGTCCTACCAGTGTTCCTATCCTAAATCGGTTGCACAAAGATTCATGGCAGCTGCGAAAGCAAATAAACAGAAGTTATGTGAACAAGAGCAGGATAAAAAGGATCCAGAGGGTGCACATAAAGAAGGGTAACAGATGTCGCCCTAGCAATGTTATCTGTCCTGGTTCGTTTTATCCACCAGCCAGTGATTTCAAAATACAGTATCTCAAGAGAAATATAAAAAGAAGGATTTTCTCCTTGACATTGCTGTATAACACATTACTTAAAGAGAAAAAAAATACGAATTGGGGGAAACTCCAAAATCTAGGGTCTACTGCTACATCTCTTACTGTGTTGACTGGAAAGCACCCTTCAGCCCCATTTTGCTGATCTTTAATCAAACCCTGGGTACGCTAAGGCAGCCAAGAAAGCAAGCTAAGAAGGTGAAGCTGCTGCCAAAGCTGCTGCAGAACTAAGATGCCCGGCGTTAAAAAAAAAAAGGGGGGGGGCATTTTTCCTTTATTACTTTTCCCCAAAAGGACTCTCCCTCACATCCTGAAAAGAAATAGAGTTCTTTATTCCATTCCACTGAGATCTGTCCGTGGGCTAGGCTTCTCAGGGCAGCAGGGAAAGTACTCTTGAACTATCGCTGCCACACGTTCTCTAACCGGGCGTCTGCTGGGGCGCCCTGGCGGGGCGGTCACCCAGGACGGGCTCCAACCGAAGCCCCGGGGGCCGCTAGGTCCGGAGGGACATCACTTACCGAAAACACGGCGTTCTGCAGCCCAAACGGAATGGGGGTGAGTCTGGCCAGCGCCACCACCTTCAGGCCGCTTCCTCCCTCCACCACGCGGATAACGGCGCTCAGCTTCTCGCTGCTCTGGATCTTGGCGGCCACCCAGGCGGCCAGCAGCCGCCGGCAGACCACATGGGCGATGAAGGTGCCGATGAGGACGCCCACCACCATCAGCCCCATGCCCAGGACGAAGCCGTACAGGTAGCCGGCGGCCACGTTGAGCACGATGTAACCCCAGCCGCAGGGGAACGAGACCACGATGAAGCCCACGACGAACAGGAGGACGCCCAGCAGGGAGTCGAGGCTCTCCACCCAGAGCAGGAGGTGCTGCAGGTAGCGGCGGACCAGGGCCAGGGAAGCGAAGCACAGGGCGGCCAGCACGCACACCAGCACGAGGCTCCGGCACCAACAGGTGCTGCCGAGGCAGCAGCAACGCCAGCTTCTCACCTCGGCCACCCCGACCGCCGCGCTGCCCCCGCCGCCGCCGCCGCCGCCGCCGCCGCCGCCGCTCCCCGGACCGCCCGCCAAGGCCCCGCCCGGCGCCGGCGACTCCGAGGCCGGACCGTGGCGCTCCAGATAGGCGCCGAGCAGGGCGCCCGAGGCCGCCGAGGCCGCCGCCGCCGCCGCCGCCGCCGCCGCCGCCGCGCGCGCCCCGCCCCCGCGGGGAAGGCGGTCCTCCGCGCCCGCCCCGCCCGCCGCCCGGGGCCGGGCCCAGCCGACTGGCGGCCGCTCCGTGCGGTTCGGGCGGTCGGTGGGCTGCAGGACCCGGGAGAGCGCCTGGAGGACGCTCCCGCCGGGGCTCCTCATGCCGCGCGACCCGGCGCGGGGGCCCTCAGCCGGCCAGCCCCGCCGCCGCGGCGGCGCCCGCCAGGCAGCGGCCCTCCATGGCGCTCCCCACGCCGCTCCGAGTCTGCTCGCGGGGACGGGAGATACCGCCGAGAGTGGCGACGTGTCAGCTGTGGCGGCACCGGGCCCGGCGCAGACTGTGGAAAACTCCGGCCCCCAACCCGTCCCGTCCCGCCCGCCCGCCCCTTTTGGCTGGAGGGGGCGGGGCGCGGGGGGCGGGGCGCGTGCTGGCCACGCCCCCGCCGCGCTCTGGCCACGCCCCCCGTGACGCACGGCCCTCTGGGCTCTGGGGGTCGACGACGTCCGCCCTGCTGGGTTGGTACCGGGGAGGGTTGCGGCGCCGGGGCCCGGTGGCTGCGGCCTGGGACTGTGTGAGCCTCCAGGCGCCGCGCACTTCTCCTCGGGGATCCGGAGAGCCCCTGGTCCTCGAGCTGCTTGGTTCCCAGCCCCGAGAACTTTTGTGGTCGTTTCCGCAGTAACCTCGATCTGATCCGAGCGGGCAGCGCTGGCGTTTGGCAGGGGAGAGGCTCCGGGTCTGCCCCCCTCTTCCCCCCCAGTGCAGTCTTGATGCTGAGGTCTGCCACTGGGTGTTAGAGAATTCGGTGTTCAGGAGCCATAGAAATTGGCCTGGGATGGTTATTGGGAGATGAAGAGTCCTCCTCACAGGCCCGAGCCACCCGTCATGGAAGTCTCATTTCAGAGGTCCTGACTAAGGGCCCTGGAAGATGCCTTGAAGGGTGGTGTGCCTGAGGGGGGGTGGTATGAGGTGGCCCCTTTCCAACTCGTTGCCTCCCTCCCCATAAAAGTTAGTGTCCCCAGCTCCCCTTAGCCTTTGGACAAATCCAGATGGAAGGTACACTCAGCCTCCATGGGTAGGTAGATATCATCTCCAGCTCTTGTGTAAAACAGGTTTTCCAGCTGTATAACTGGTCGTGTTATTAACTCCCTGAATCTCGGTGAAGCTAGCAGTACAATTTGCACTCTTTGAGACGATGTGTGAGAATATTTTGGTACCCAGAATCAGTATTGAATGATAGATGTGGTGGAACAACTCCATGTCATTTAGCTGATGAGTCTCTTCCTCTCTCAAAGCTTCTCAAGCTATCTTCCCATCTCCAGCACACCCAATTTGGTATTTCATTTCCTCTCCCTGACTCTGTTTCTACATAGCTATTACCACATCTGTTTCCTTGTATTGTCACTTTATGTTCATGTTGCTGTATTGCCTCCTTAGACTTTGAATATCTCCAAGGTGGGCCCATGATTTAATCTAAGAATCAATGTTTGTTAAATGTTCAGATGACTGCAGTTTACAGGGGAAGAAATGAAGCCAGGAAAACCATCAAAGACTAAAATTGCCTGAGCACAGATCTACCAGGGGTTAAGTTACTCAAATTGGTAGAATCAGCTACTGAGACCTATTTATGGGCTCAGGGACTCATTAGCTATTAGAAGAGAGGAATATGTAGGCAAGGATAACATTTCTGCCTCTTATTTGAAATGATAGATAATGGAGCCATTGGCCAAAAGATAATACAGAAACTTTTTTGTAAATATTTTGCACAGTATGTGTGACTAGAAATGTCTAATAATACCTTCCAACTTTGGTATTATAGTAAGTAGCTGAAACATGAATATGGAGTTAAAATGAATGGTCACTCTTAGAAATGTTGATATTGGTATACAAGCAGCAGTTAAAACCATGATTATAAAGCTAGACACCAGGGGCTCATGCCTGTAATCCAAGCTATTCAGGACATTGAGATCTGAGGATCACCATAGAAAGGCAGATTGGACAGTAAAGATTCTAAGTCTTTTATCTCCAAATAACCACCAAAAAGCAGGAAGTGAAGCTGTGTCTTAAGTTCTAGAGTGCTAGCCTTGAGCAAAAGTGCTCAGGGACAGTGCACAGGCCCAGGGTTCAAATCCCAGGACCAGCACGCACACACATTCACACACACACACCTAAAAAAAAAACCTGATCAGATATGAGCCAAACACTTCCTGTTTTCTTTCTTGTGCTTAAAAGAATCTGGTATCCTTATTTTTGGGTTGAGCCACATTCTATCAGTGAATTATGATCATAGCCTTTAACTGCTGATAGAAGGAAGAACTTCCAGAATGCTTTTCCTCTTTACCATGGCAATCTACAATGCTCTAGAGAGTGAGTGTTCTATCATTCCTGGTTTTGGATAATGCAAAACAGAATTCCACCCACTTCATGAAGGAAATGTAAAGGCAATGAGAAATGTTATTCAATTATCAGAGCAAATTTTTATCACTCCTGATGTATGAACAAGATGTCTCTAAATGAAACCTCAAAATATGTAATGTGCTTGTCAAACTCTGGTGCTAGTGAGGACTCAAAGACTGCCTTAATTAGAAGTGTTAAGAGTAATGATTTTTGTTTATTGTGAACATACTGTACAGAGGGGTTACAATTACATGGGCAAGATAATGAGTACATTTCTTATCAAGCATTGCAGCCTCCTCCTTTGTTTACCCTTCAGATCCCTTCCCAGCATCCCCCTGTCCCCCACCAAAGTTGTAAAGTTCGTTTTTGACATGACAACTTGTACTTCTCATTGTTGCAACGGGTCCACCTGTATCCTTATTTAAACGACTTGTTTTTCCCCTTCTCCTCCACAAATTATACTGACATCAAATATAGTGAAAGCAGGGGTTATACTGTGGGGGAGGGACATACAAAGCAACAAAGAAATAATATTATAAATGCGTTAGAAACAAATGCATGAAAGAAAAAAACCATTTAAATATATATATATCTAAGGGTTCATTTTCCTAACATCACATTATCTGACCTTTTCTGCTTGACTCATACATATACTAGATATTGCAAATAAGGGAAACCATGGGACCTATGTTTCTTTGGGCCTGGCTTACTTCACTTAATATAATTTTTTCCAAACCTTTCCATTTCCTAACAAATGGGGAAATGTCATTCTTTCTGATGGAGGCATAGAATTCCATTGTGTATATATACCACATTTTCTTGATCCATTCATCTACTGAGGGGAATCTGGGTTGGTTCCAAATCTTAGGTATGGGAAATAATGTTGCAATAAACATAGTTGTTCTGGTAGCTTTAGTGTGGTCTTGTTTGTAAACATTTGGGTAAATGCCCAAAAGTGGGATTGCTGGGTCATAGGGGAGCTCTATGTGAAGTCTTTTGAGGAACCTCCATACTGCTTTCCAAAGTGGTTGAGCAAGTTTACACTCTCACCAACAATGACGTAAGGTTCCCTTCTGTCCACATCCCCTCCAGCATCTGTTGTTGTTAGAGTTCTTGATTATAGCCATTCTAACTGGGGTGAGGTGGTATCTCAATGTTGTTTTGATTTGCATTTCTTTTATGGCTGGGGAGGTTGAGCATTTCTTCATATGTCTATTAGCCATCCTTCTATCTTCTTCAGAGAAGTTTAAGAGAATGATTTCTATATATGAGTTATTATTAGAAACCCAAGTCCCTCTCAGGATGTGCTACTCTTATTTCTCATTGCATGTCTGTTCTTTATCACTAATCTATTCTCACACCACCAACTATTTAATCCTCTTCTTATCCTCTAGTCCTCGATTCAGAGGAGTATAATCCAGATGCAGAGCGATTAGCTTGAAATGACCCATGGGCTGCCAGCCAGCCAATCTTGGATCTGATATTCATTTTGTTCTAAACAGGGCCACCAAAAACACCATCTATGTCTTCTTGATTTGAAAACTCTGGTCAAGGCAATCGCAAACTACTATGGGACATTTTCACTCTGTCCCACTTCAGTTTATCTTTTATAGAATTGTGAAAAATGTATGGTACAATTAGAAAGCTGTTGTGTCATAATCCACCTATACCAGCTCACCATGTTCAGCCTAAAACTCTTATATTGCATTAGGATAAAACAAACTCCTTGCCTAGCTTACAAAATCCCTTATGATTGTGTCTGTATTTGCCATTCCTACTTTATCTTCCTCCCCCAGTCCTTTACATGCTCTAGCATCCTGACCTCTTGTCCTACCCTTGAATCAGTAAAGTTTCTACCTCAGAATATTTACACTCTGTCCTTGTTGATCTCTGAACAGTCGTCACTTGGCTTTTAGCCTAGTTTCTTATTAATTTTAAGCTCTACTGTCATCTGAGAGATTTTCCCCAGTTACCCTCACCTAAAGGGTAATCATGGAAGAATTCAACTACTATTGATGTACACTTCCCTGTCTACCACACAGTAGTGGTGGTACTTCTTATTTTCTTCATAACACTTGTATGTTTATTATTTTACTATCTATCTCCTCCAAATAGGATGAAAACACTAAGAAGGAAAGTACCCATCTTTCCTCTCTTGTGAGTCCCTGGGTTCTGGTTCCCTAGAATATCTTGTGTAGTAAATACTTTTATGTGGGGATGGTGGGTACTGTTCTTGTGTGCTGCCTATTCTCTGTCAGTCACCATTCAAGTCCATACTCCATCATTTCCTGCCTTTCTGCGCATCTCCAAAGGAGGACCTCCAGAGCATCAGCTAGGCAGTAAGAAGCTCCAGTAGATAGTTGGAGGGAAAGAAGAGTAAGGAATAATGCTTATCAGGATGCTTATCTTACAACCAGGTGCTCTATAGTTTTGACAGCAGTCATCTTCTTCCATGGTCAGAGGTACTATTTATCAAGTTTACACTTTATTCTCAGCTCTGTTACTGGTTTCCCAAGGCTTCACCATCCTTTTCAATATGTCTTTGATTAGGTGTTGTATTAGGGATCTTCAGAGAGCAGAACAAATAGAATATGTGTAATTAAAAAGGGGTATTTGTGAGATTGGCTTCCATAATCATGGGCTGAGATGTTCTGAAATGGCTATCTGGCAGGGAAATTTGGAGAGCCAGGGAAACAAGTAGTACTCATTCCAAGAAGCTGGAAGCCTCCATTAAGAGAGATCAATACATATCCCAAATAAAAGGTTGAAGACCTGAAGCCCTCTGAAGCTTCTGATACAAGTCCACATTTGAAGGCTCAAGGATCTTAGACTGAAACTCTCAGGTGACAGTTGCAGAAAAATTAACATTAGCGATTTCACCTATCTTTACTGTTAGTTCTATAGCTTGCGGGTGCTTTAACTGCTACTGGATTCTGTCATTTGAAGATTTATTTGAATGTAGTTGGGCAGATACAGGTAGATTTCCTTCTCCCCTTTGATAACCTGAGGTATCAGTACCATTTCCATCAATTTTCTTGCTCATTACTAAGAGGTGATCTGTCCTCTCAGCATTATGTGTGTGATTCATATTCTAGGCAAGTGTTTCCAGGCTCTTTGTTTTAGACTGTCCACAGTATCTATTGTCTGGATGTTATTTTGTTAGTACCTGTGAGAACTGAGAATGAGATAGAAGGGGAGCTCCAGTCAAAATTGTTAATCATATTTAAATACAAAATGGGAAAAGGTTATTAAAAACTAATCACCTGGTAAATTAATGTCCACATTCTAAATTATCTTAGAACTATAGATTTCCATGTACTGTTAATAGTAACTGCCACTAAATGTAAGTACATTTTTAAAAATAAGCACATTTAGATATGTAGCTATGAAAACTAACTTAAAATCAGTTTGCTGGGATTTATTGTTATTTGGTCAATCTTTAAGCAGCAGTAAGAGTCTTCAATTTTGGTTGGATAGCTTGCTATGACTTGGCCTTTCTTTGCTACCCTTTTAAACTGTGATTGAGGGAGAGATTAAAGTTCTGGGCTCAAAATTAGAGTCTGTTTTGTTTGATAATAGGGTTCTAAAAGTATTTAATTCTTTAGCAAACTCTGTATCGAATAAATACATATGCCAAGCATCCCTCAATGAATACTTCTCAGTCAAAGGAAAGCATTAGTCATTGAATTAAATGGTAGTTTCAGAAGCAAAGAACTGTTCAATGGGCTTTCCCACCTGCAAAGAAAATCATTGGAACACACATTATGGCGCATATTTTCAGAAGAAAAGTACTTTTCCTTCTCAGGCTTTATTTAAGCTATATAATTTAAATGAGTACATGACCTCACATAAAATTGCTTTTTCTGTGTTAGCAACGAAATCTTTCTGAATGATGGATTTTTCAGCTTATTTGTTTAACAAGAGTACTTTGAGGATACAGTGTGTAATTTTCCAGACTTCCTTAGCCTCAGAAAGATGAATTAAAGGCATTTCCTACCTTTGCGAGTACAATCCAATTGTAAAAGTACAATATCTCCATTACAGATTGGATGCCAGTACTTCAGAGAACTGCTTAAGGGATTAGAAGAGGCTTAAGGGAAGGATTCCTGATGTGGTCACTTCCAAATAGTCTGTTTCACTCTTTTCCTTGATTGTATATAACACTTCCAATTGAAGGCTTCCTCAAGGGCCTGAGCTAAATATAAAAATAGCTAATCTTCTCTGACAACTTTATCCAACATTCAGATTTGTAGTGGGTAATACTACATTCTTATCTAGCCTTGTTCTGCTATTATTTTTTGCATGCTTGTCCATACTTTACAAAACACCTAAGTTCAAGAAGGTAGCTGAAGCTTCCATGTCCCCTTATGCTCTTTGCAAAGTATTTGACCCATAAGAAGTAGGCCTTGATGGACGTGACAGGTAAGGATTAGGGGAGAAAGCAGAAAACATAAATTCCTATCAGCTAAGTATTTACTTAGTTACCACTCTTACCACAGTAAGGATGGAAAACTACAGGTTTAACTCTATAGATGTAACAGATGTAACATCTAGAATCACAAAACCTTTTGCTCTTAGCTTTCCCAGTACTCATTGGTTTTAATTTCTTGCGGCAAATAATATTTTAGAGTTTAAAGGAAAAAAAAAAGGTCGTTCATTTATGAAGTGGATGAACATGCTCAATCTTGGAATTAATAATTCTGTTATTATGCAAGCTCAAAGCACACACAGAACTACAGTGCAGTCTGGCCATAAAACTAATTGAAACTACCTAAACATTAAGGTCAAAAATTATAAAATATCTCCTGTAAATTTATTCTTAACAAAGGTAAGTAAAAAAGTAAGTGCATAATATTCTGCAGTCAATACAATAGAAAACATGATAAATCTGACATGGGTTACTTCTACAGAACAAATCAATCACTTTTTAGACATAAGTAAATAGAATTACATATTTTCTAAAATGTATTAAATAATGATTTTTCAGCCCTTCTCATATATTAATACAAATAAAAATCTAATTCTTCAAATATTAGAAACTATTTTTAGAATGTCAACTTGATTCTGGATTTAAATCAAGACTCTCAATTTTTGGTGCATGAATAAGATATGTTCTGTGGATTTCTGAGTGTGTTATGACTGAAGGGGATCATGATCTTCAACCTCCTCTTCTTGTGACCCTCACCCCCAAACCTGAGGAGGAAGAAGAAAGGACTTTTTCAGGAAGATTTATCTTCAGTTAAAAGAAAGAGGGAAAAATAGGAGCAGGAACACGTTATATCACCAAATATCTTACTTAAAAATGTCTTAATGAAAGCATTCAGTATAATCCAAGTACTTTTAAAAGACACATTGGAGATGGGCCCTTAAGAACTGATCTTCCCATTGTTGCAATGGGTCCACCTGTATCCCTATTTAAACGATTTGTTTTTTCCCTTCCCCTCCACAAATTATACCAACAATGAGATGTACAAGTCGTTATGTTGAAAAACAAACTTTACAACTTTGCGGGGGGGGGGGAGTTATAGGGGACAAGAGGGGGAGAGGGGAAGGGATAGGAAGGGGAAACAAAGGAGGAGGCAACAATGCTTGATAAGAAATGTAATCATTATCTTACCCATGTAATTGTAACTCCTCTGTACAGTATGTTCATAATCATCATAATAAAAAAGTCAATCTTCCATTAGGCAAAAACAACTCTAACAAAATATTTGGAGGAAGGAATGACTAAATCTGGGAGTCACAGGAAGTTTTGCAGTAGGGGTGATATTTGAGCTGGGTGCTGAAGGATGAGCATACGCATATTTATATCCCACTTAAGGATTTGATGCATTGACCAGACATAGAAGAATAGAAATAGCATTTTGGGCACAGAAAATGCCAAAGCTCTGAAGTGTGAAAGGGTACAGAGTGTTTGGAAATTGACAAGATGTTCTGAGGGAAGAGGCATAGATTAGATGATTCTGGGAAACAAGAAGCAGACAGTATTAACATATGTACCCACTTCTAACAGTAATTTTCTATCTTTTTTTTGCATTTTACTATTTATATTATACCATTTAAGTAGTTGGAAAAAGGTTCAATTTTTTAGTACAGTGCATCTTGATAACTGTCACCCCTTCCATAGTTCTTTCCCATCTCTTCAAACCCCACTCATCCATTTAAGTTAGCTGGTTCCGGGTAGCACTGATGAAATGTGAGCACACATCTGAATTCCCTAGAGGCTTTTTAAAAGCACAGTTTACTAGGCCTCATCCTTGGAGATTTTGATTTTGTAGGTTTGGGCTGAGGTAAAGGGTGAGATTTTGCCTTGCTCACAAATTTCCCAGTGGTGCAGCTGATCTTGGGACCACATTGTAAGAACCATATCTGGACTTAATGTACAGTCAATTGGAAGTACTGAAACCAGGCTTTTAGATCCCAGCCCAAATTCTAGGAGTCCTTCATATCAAGTCCAGCCACTCTTCTGCTACAGCCCATTGTGTGCCTCTTAACCTACAAGGAGCAAGGTAATGGAGACCGGACCATGGAACTGAGGTTTGGGGTGCCAGGGGACCTGGAGCCTCCAGCTAGCTTCAGATCCCAAGGTTCCATTCACCAAGGTGTTTATTGGATTTGTGCAGGAAGTAATGTACAAACTGTTAGGTTTTTAAAAGAGGTGGCCGAGTAAGAACAGCACCACGCACGTGTGGTATTCAGGTAAGGGGTAGGTTTATTCATCGTTCCGGCTGGCACCAGGCCATCTTGGTCCTCCACGTGGTGGGGAAAGGCCTGGGAAAGAGAGCTGGGAGAGCTGGAAAAGAGAGAGAGCTGGGAAAGAGGGAGAAAAGAGGTAGAAAAGAGAGCGTCTGGGAAAGTTGTGAAAGAGAGAGCTAGGAAAGAGAAGGGAGCTGGGAAAGAGAAGAGAAGGAAAGAGCTGAGAAAGAGCTAGAAAAGAGCAGAGAGAGAGCGTCTGGGCCTACGCAAGGCCTTATCTAGGGTATGGGTGGAGTAAGGTGTGGCCACATCAAATTCAGATGTGACCTCAGCAGATGCAGATGTGACCTCTTCCAGGTGTCCCAGTTGCCTAGGTAACGCAGGTACTGGGTGGAGACTTTGCTGCGAGGAGGGTGGAGTCTGCTAGCCACCCAGGAGCGGGCCTTACACAAACTTCAACAGGTGACAATATTTTGTATACAGCTTACAATTTACACAAATCTAAGTCTACCTTCAGGGTCCCATAGTTTAGGGTGGAGCCCACACCCAGGATAGAAATCTGAATTCCCTTAAGCCTGGACTGATTGAACTCTCCAGGAAACTCTCAGTGTTCCCTTAAGCCTGGACTGATTGAACTCTCCAGGAAACTCTCAGTGTCCTGAGAATATGTTGGGAGAAGGCATTCCTAATTCCCAATCCTTTCACAGTTTGGATTTTCCCACAATTTACACTAAATAAAGACACATGGTGAAGGGCACAGAAAGGAGACTTACTGTATGGTAGCCCCAGAAAGGTTGCACTTCAGTGCATTTCCACCATCTTCACTTGTCTCCCAGGGGTACAGATGTTTGTCTTAGGTTAAATTAAAGCAAATCTTAGGGACAATTGGGGGCAGTGGATGAGAGAGGTTTACATAGAACAATTTCAGGTCACGTGTACAACCAGAAGTGGTCAGGTGGTCTGACAATACATTTCTCGAGATGATTGTAAGGTCTGCCTGCCTCACCAGGAAGCAGTTACCTCCCCCTCCTCCAAGGTCACATACTGGGCCACCTTCTGGTCATGCCTCCCATTGGTTGGGGGGTGGGAGGAGTCCCAGGTCCTGAGGTCACATTCAGATCCATTGTGGCCACAACTTCCCCCCACCTGGCCACACAGATTCCAATCCTAACCTAGATAAGTCCTGATCCCTGGGTGGGTTGTCCTTTTTGGCCACGCCTTTCTACCGTGCTTGGTGCCGGCAGCAGTTCAGTAAAAAAATTTTCTGTCTTCTGCCTGAATACCATGTGGTGTTCTCTTCATCAGCAACCTAATTAAACCTACCTATTTCGTTTACCTTACCATGGTTAAGAGGAAGCTTTGTTATAACATGAGTCATTGACACCTGGCAGATGATTCGGGTCCCCTTCCTGGATTCCCAACATGGCTGTGAAGTGCCTGAAGGAGAGATTGGTTCAGGACTAAGGACATAGTCAAG
Organism: Dipodomys merriami; assembly: GCF_024711535.1. NCBI lineage: Eukaryota > Metazoa > Chordata > Mammalia > Rodentia > Heteromyidae > Dipodomys > Dipodomys merriami. The sequence goes on from NW_027205603.1 coordinate 57,201,850, forward strand.
ATTTTCCAAAATGGAAACTCTGAGTTACCTAGTCTTTATCTTGTTTATCTTATGGGTCCAATGAAGAAGCCAGTGCGTCTCAATACAAAAAGAAAAAAAAAAGTTTTGAGCACCTTTTATAGTACCTGGAATGTTTGTTGAGAAAGGAATAGATCAGAATTTGTAAAGTTTATTGGAAATTATGAGGAAAATAGATGAAAAAAATCACTTGGTAGACTATTTCACATGTACAGGAGGGAGAATAAAGGAGCCTAAAGGAGCCTGACTCCATTTTATGGAAAGATAAAATCGAGTTGAGAATTTCTTAAGTACACTGGAGCTTACCTGGGATTACTGAAAGTCAGAAACAGGTGAAAGGTGAGGCATTCAGGATGTTCAACTTCTCTTCAATACAATGTTTAAATATTTAAAGAATCTCACTCTGTCAAAATCTTAATGATGAATTCCAAGAAATCTTACCAATTTCAGACCATTTTCTTACCAGTGTAATGGTTTAGTCCTCCAGCTAATGAAAGATGGCTTGGTGTTGGTCATTCAGACCATTTTCTTACCAGTGTAATGGTTTAGTCCTCCAGCTAATGAAAGATGGCTTGGTGTTGGTCATTCAGCTGTCATACTTCAAAATGTGTCACATGTGCACATAGTAGGAATTAGCCTACCCAAGGAAACACCTTCTGGGGGTACTGATTACCTACTATACTGACTCTTCTCATCAGAGCCTTGATACAAAGATCAGTTGTGGTTTTCTTCAACCTCAATATACTCTTAATTTTAATTAAAAAGATTTATAACCCCCTACCCAATATATAGAGTTGTTCTTGTTCCTAAGTATTATGACTTATTTGTTTATTGTCTCGGTAGCCCATTAACCTTCCTGGTTCTTGTGCTGGACTACAGCACATGTTCTGCCCCTGTGTAGTGGTGGTGGAAGGGGTATGGAGTAGAATATAAGGAAGGCACGTGTTACAGTTTATTCCTTTTGAACCAATATAAAGATAAATTGACATTGGATGGAGCTACAAAAATGGAAGGAGAGTATAATTGAATAGCTTGATTCTAATTATATTGAATACATAATCGCATGCAGTGAAGTTTCCATATGAAGATCATTTTTCCATCTAGCAACTATTGAGCCATTAGGCGCTACTGAGCTAAGGAACAGTAATGGATCCATGGATCCATTCTCTCTTCTTCTTTTCTTTTCTTTTTCTCTTCTCTTTTCTTTTGCTTTTTCTTTTTTCTTTTCTTTTTCTTTTTCTTTTTTTGGTCAGTCACGGGGCTTGAACTCTGGGCCGGGGCTTTGTCCCTGAGCTTTATTGCCCAAGGCTAGTACTCTTCCACGTTGAGCCACAGCACCACTTCCAGTGTTTTAGAGGTTAATTGGAGGTCAGAATTTCATGGACTTTCCTGCTTAAGCTGGCTTTGAACCATGGTCCTCAGATCTCAGCCTCCTGAAATTATAGGTATGAGCCACAGTGCCCTGCACCCATTCTCCCTTCTTTGGAATGTCATTCTCCTTAGTGTGTCCAGATCTTGATGCCTCTCTTGTATTCTATGCTGTTCTTTCACCTTTCAGGAATGTGCAAACACATTTTTTCAAATCTTGTAATGTTTTTGCCTTTCACATTAATATAATCTCTGCCAACAGAATTTCTAAAGAGGTTGTTCTTGTTCCTAAGTATTTATGACCTATATATTTAAGATTATGAATAGAGGTGGTGAACGCTGTAATCTGGCTCTTCTCATAATGGCTTCAAGAGGCTGTCATTGGAAGAGTTTAAGTTTTTCAAGTCTCAACCATTCTTCCCCCACTCATAGCAGTAGAGTAAAAGTCGGATTCATGACCCTCTTGCGTGAGGGACTGTTGCTCATTCTCACCTACAGCAGGAGGTGTTCTCGCCACTCAGTGGCAGTTTGAAGTGATGTATGTAACTAGAATATCCCCTGTTTCAAAAGGACTTATTTTCTGTCCACTTTTTTCTCCTTTTTGAGCTGAGATGTTGACATGGTAGACACCCAGGGTACCAGAGGAACTGTCATAGCCTAGTGGAGCATAGCCACTGTAGCTTGGTCAGACCTTAACGTAAAAAAATAAATAAATAAATTTCTATACAGGCCACTTCATATTTGGGGTTTTCTTCTTTTCCTTTTGTCTTCTTTTACATTGGCTTAGAATTTTATCCTGTCTCCTACATATTTGTTAGCATATTCAAGAGTATCCTGACAGCTCATAAATAAGGAACAAATTACATAAATTACATTTGTGCTGGAGTCAGATTAAAGACAAAAAAAAAACCCAAACCTGATCTGTGATAACATGGCTATACTGTACTGATTTTTCTTTGGGACACACTAAAGACTTAGGTTGGAAAAATCAAAGATTGTCTCCTAATTAGTTCAGGTTGGTGCTAAAAGTATAGAGTTCTTTAAAGAGTTTATCATCTGATACCACAGGTGAAGAATAGAGCAGTTTGAATTGTCATTCAAATTACCTTTAAATTGTATTTGAATCTTAAGACCCTTACTTGGAGCGGAGTGGGGAATGTCCTCCTTAGTTACTTAGGGCAAAGGTAGTGTTGAATTGAAACTTAAGACTCTTACCTGGAGCAGAGTGGGGAGCTTCCTCCTTAGTTACTTAGGGCAAAGGTAGTGTTGAAGAGGCTTCAGGTTTTTTTCTAAATCTCAGACACATCCAGGCAAATAGAAGCCCCTGTTCAAAACATGTTACTCAAGCCAAAGACACTGGAAGAAAAATATTTACAATGATGTTGAGAAACTATAGGTCCAATGGGAAAAAAGGGGTCACTGACATTCTCAATTTTAACTGAAGCTTATAAAAAAATACGATGATAAAACTGTATTTTTGTTTAACTGCCTAGGTGTTTGCTATAATTTAAGAATGTCATGTGGTAATTATAGCTTACAAGAGGCTTAAAATGTTTTTGTATACCTCAGTGATGCAGAGCATTTTAACACATTTTTGTCATTAAATTCTGAGTATACCAAGGGTTGAAGAATATTTAAGGGTACACTTCTATGTATATATGTATTGTACTTACAATGTATACATATACATATCGTATAAATACAAGAAAATAAAATCCACCAAATGCTGTTTGAAAAAGACAGGAGAAAGGAAGTATGATGGAGGAGGTAAATTCGTTCAAAGTGCACAATATACATCTTATAGAGTCATATATATATATATATATATATATATATATACATCATATACATCGTATACAATGAACCCTCTCACTATATTACAAATATATACTAACTCAAAAAAGAAAAACATCATTGTATATCTTACTTCAGTAGTACTGGATTTGGCAATGTTTTTTTTTTGTGAAAATACTGTACAGAGGGGTTACAATTACATGGGCAAGATAATGAGTACATTTCTTATCAAGCATTGTAGCCTCCTCCCTTGTTTCCCCTTCCCATCCATCCTTCCCCCGCCCTCCCACTCAACCCTCCTCCCCCCCACCAAAGTTGTAAAGTTAGTTTTCGACATAACAACTTGTACATCTCACTGTTACAATTAAGGTTTTATATGAAAAGTTAAAACATGAAATCCATTGCTGACTGATTAAAGCATTGATAAATACTATAAATAAGTAAATGAATGGGTGAATGATTGGGGTTTGAACCCACTATCTTTCACTTGACCCAGAGCCAGAGCCCTTGCTCTATTCCCTTTTGGTAAGTTGCTGGGGCCAATATGGACACATCTTTCTACCTAGGGTCTCCTGTATAGCTATCAGGATTGCTACACTCACCTTTCGATTGATAGATATATGGTCGTAAGTGTAAGGTCCATTCCTGGATGGCAAACAGACCTCGCCCAGTACCTGCGTTACCTAGGCAACTGAGACACCTGGAAGAGGTCTCATCTGCATCTGCTGAGGTCACATCTGAATTTGATGTGGCCACACCTTTCTCTGCCCATACCCTAGATAAGGCCTAGCCCAGGCCCAGATGCCCTCTCTCTGCTCTTTTCTAGCTCTTTCTCAGCTCTTTCCTTCTCTTCTCTTTCCCAGCTCCCTTCTCTTTCCTAGCTCTCTCTTTCACACCTTTCCCAGATGCTCTCTTTTCTAGCTCTTTTCTCTCTTTTCTAGCTCTCCCAGCTCTTTCCTTCTCAGCTCTTTCACAGCTCTCTTCTCTTTCCCAGCGCTCTCTTTTCTAGCTGTCTTCTCTTTCCCAGCTCTCTCTCTTTCCCAGGCCTTTTGCCAGCCTGGTCCCAGCAGGTCTACTGAATAAACCTACCCCCTACCTGAATACCACTTGTGTGCTGCTGTTCTTACTCAGCTACCTCTTTTTAAAAACCTAACAATAAGGTAGGTGACCAATTTGTTGCCTAGGCTGGCATTGAACTGCTACTTTCTCAGTCTCTGCCTCCTGCTAGGATTATGGAAGTGAGACACCATGTCCATTATATGGGCAGTAGATTTTTGGCTAATATTGCTATTTATCCACTCGATATTTTTTGTTGAGCTAACAGCATTTTCCTTCTTAGAATCTTCTTTCAAGTTTTTATCAGGTTTTCCTGTGGGTTTTTTGCCTAGGGGTATGAGACATATAACTGGAGAAACAATAAGCTGGCAATACGATTTTCTTTGTGTTCATCAAAAGTTCCAAAATACAGGAAAAGTGAATGGGCGTTTGATTGAAGTTGCATTGTGTTTTTAAGACTTGTAACATCCATTTATAAAAAATAGTACTACCTCACATAAATGGACAAGTGTTCCCACTGGTGTAATAATGTTTGTTATTATATGTTATATGGTTAAATCAAATGAGAAATAGAGGCAAGAATGGAAAATATTGAAATGTATTTCCTACAAGTTATATTGTGGAAATATTCTCAGAAATTACCTTAGAAAACCTACTTGTCTGTGTATAAATATTACCACTGAGTTTCCACAAAGGTTTAATTCAGTGGAAACAAAGCATTCACATTCATAGATTACTAAGGAGACTAAGTGCTATTGGTTTGCTAAAGCATCTTGTAAATGTCAATGTGACTTCTTGCCTTAATTATCTTAATTGTAAGTTCCTATTTCCATATTCATCTTTTCTGCAGACTTAATTTGCAAAACTTCAATTTCCTGAAAATGACTGGATAAACACTATTTCACTTATAAATTTGCATACTCTATTTACTTTGGAAAACTTGACTTGCCATTATTGTTTAAGCCCTGGCATATTAGTATGACTTCAGTGCTAGTGGCTCACTCCTGTAATCCTAGCTACTCAGGAGGCTGAGATCTGAGGGTCACAGTTCAAAGCCAGCCAGCGCAGGAAAGTCCATGAGATTCTTACCTCCAACTAAACACTAGGAAAAACAAAAAGAAAAACAGAAGTGGCACTGTAGCTCAAGTGGTAGAGCAGAAGAGCTAGAGACAGTGCCCAAACTCCAAGTTCAATCCCCACAACCAATAAAACAAAAAATCAAAAAGCAAACTACCAACAAGAAAACCTTCAGATAAACTCAGGCTAGGTTGTGTTCATGTCCGTGTAGATATTTCATCACTGGAAGGGCTAATGTCTACAATGGATCAATGTACTAGTAAACTGTGTTTACTTAAAGACTTGGTTTATCTTGGTGTCTTAATTTTGTAACTGAGTTTTGAGGGATGTTAAAGAACAAAAATAATTTGGAATCCAAAGCTATGCATACTACCTTTCACAAATAGAGAAAAGGTTCTGTAAAGAATCAGTGGGAAACATTTTAACACAGCAGATTTGATAGGGACCATCTGTGCTGGTGCCTGCAGAGCCTTCCTGTTTATCTGCAGATGCTACTGAGGGTTTGCCTGCAAGATCTGCCCCATTCATGCCGAGAGACAACATGATCCAGGCTGGAAATTTTTTTCAAAGAATTGGTTAAGCACACACAAATATACCAGTTGGAATATGGGAGAAAAGTCTAACCTAGAAACACAAATTTAGAGGTTTCCAGTGTTTAAATGGTTATAAACACATAGAAATAAATGAGATTATCTGGAAAAATGAACGGAGCAATTTTTATTTACTGTCTAAACATCATGGCCCTTTGATTAGACTCATTCCTTCACATCTTCTCCCACTCAGTCCTTCACATCTATACTTTCACACTGTTACTTTTGTGATCTACATTATAAAACCAAAATTATTGGCTTCATTCAAATTACAGACATGCATAGAATGAGAACATTCCAGTTATTGGTGGACCATAGGTACAATGATGGTCCCTTAAGATTACAGCACAGCTGAAAAATTCCTGTCACCTAGTGACATCATCATACAACTTGGGACTCAGGTGATAATGGTAATGTTGATATTGATGTAAACAAATTTACTGCATGCCTATAACACATAAAAAGTGTAACACATATAATTATATGCATTACATACACCTTGATAATGCTATGTGATGATGTTATTGGTTGATGTAGTTGCTATATCTTTATCATTATCTGAGTGTGTACTCTTTCTACTAAGAACAATTACCATAAAGCAATATGCTCCATCATGCCTGAAGTAGCCTCATGCATCTCTTATTTCCTGTGTATTTTGGTCATGTCGAGAGGCCATGTTGAGTGGCTGACCTATTTACCACCGAGATTTGTTGAGTACACTCTAATTACACAGGATGAAATTGGCTAACAATGAATTTCTTAGAACGTGTCCCAGACATTAAGCAGCCATGTGATTGTAGACTCAATATGCATTTTCAAGTATACAAGATAAGACTTTGATGATAAGAAGAACAGTCTGAAGAACATTGGTACTCTAAAAAGAGAATAGCCTTGGATGGCCTGCCACCTCATATGGTTGCTAAGAGCAACAAGGGAAACTGAATAGGTGGAGATTTTTAAGAGTTATTATACATAGAATTTACATGACATTCTGTCTAGAAACAGATGATATCTATTTTTAAACTGTGCATAGTAGGGAACCTTTATCTTTCAATTTGCTTTGGAAAACTCTAGAATGGTGTATTACAGTGATTATTTCTATTCATTGCATGATTTTAACCACATCACTGCAATGTGATTCATGGTAGATTTCTTTTTAAATCATTTTCCTCTCTCTTACTGTTCAGTAATTCTGTAATTCCAAACCTAGGAAGTCAAGTGGAGTGTCTCATGAACAATATGGCAAATAGCATGGGGATTCTTTGTCCAGGAACAGTGAGTGGTATTGGGTTCACTGTTAAGATTTTGCTGGATTCCATGGGCTGGTTATAAATATCTGAGTGGTTGACAGTGAATGTCAGAACCTCTTCTGAGGTCAGTTATCAGTAAAATATCTTTTACAAAATTAGTCCTTTTACTTTTAATAATACTTTAATATTAACTGTTTATGCTTCTTCCAAAAAATAAATGAGTGAGAGTACTAAGAATGTCTCTCAGCTTGCCTTTATTGTGCGAGGTGTAGTCTTGCAGGGCAATATCTGATCAAGGGAGAAAATGACCATGCAACAATAGTAAAAAGCTTTATTAGTTGGAAATTTGGCTTCCAGGCACAGTACAAAGCTCTAGTAAACCTGATTGCAAACATGAAAGGCTTCTTTTTCTGGATCTTATTGGCTTCAATAGCCTCAGGATAAAGCAAGTTCTTCAGATGGCTCCCTCTCTCTCTCTCTTACTTCATTTTATTTTACTTTATTAATTTATTTTTGCTTTATTTTTTGCTCTGTGACCCTAGTAGTAGAAATGAATAGGTAGAGAAGTGAACAAGACCCTGATGGCTCTCCTGTATATGGCTGAAGTGGTCCAGGCTTCATTTCAAACAGAGAGAGAGAGGAAAGGCAGAGAAACAAACCTATTTTTCCATATTCCACCTCCACCCTGTCCTGCCAGCCAAATGATTGGGAACAAAAGAGAAGGCAGGTCTGTACCAAGGCAGTACCAAGCTGTATAAATGAACCCACAGACCTATAGCCATCTAATCTTCAATAAGGGAGCTAAAAAAATATAATGGAAGGAAGACAGTCTCTTCAGTAAATGGTGCTGGCAAAATTGGTTAATCACCTGTAGAAAACTAAAGATAGATCCTATATATCACCCTGCACCAGAATCAACTCCAAATGGATCAAAGACCTCGAAGTCAAAGCAGACCCCTGAAAACATTACAGGACAGGATAGGAGAAACCCTAGGTCTCCTTGGCACAGGCCAAAATTTTCTTAATAGAGACCCAGAAACACAACAAATCAAAGAAAGGTTGGACAAATGGGATTGCATGAAACTGCAGAGCTTCTGCATGGCAAAGGACATAGCCAGCAAGATCAATAGAAAGCCCACAGATTGGGAGAAGATCTTCACTAGCCATACAACAGACAAGGGTCTCATATCTAAAATATACTTGGAACTCAAAAAATTAAATCCCCCAACAACAAATCCTCAAGGAAACAACTGCCCGATAAATAAGTGGGCTAAAGACTTACAGAGAAACTTCTCTGAAGAGGAAATAAGAATGGCCAATAGACACATGAAGAAATGCTCAACCTCTCTAGCCATAAAAGAAATGCAAATCAAAACAGCATTGAGATTCCACCTCACCCCAGTTACAATGGCTATAATCAAGAACTCTAATAACAACAGATGCTGGAGGGGGTGTGGACAGAAGGGAACCCTACTGCACTGTTGGTGGGAGTGTAAACTTGTTCAACCTCTTTGGAAAGCAGTGTGGAGGTTCCTCAAAAGATTCCACATAAAGCTCCCCTATGACCCAGCAATCCCACTTTGGCCCATTTACTCGATTGATCACAAACAGGACCATACTAAAGCTACCAGCACAACTATGTTTATTGCAGCATTATTTACCATAGCTAAGATCTGGAACCAACCCAGACGCCCCTCAGTAGATGAATGGATCAAGAAAATGTGGTATATATACACAATGGAATTCTATGCCTCCATCAGAAAGAATGACATTGCCCCATTTGTTAGGAAATGGAAAAAGACTTGGAAAAAATTATATTAAGTGAAGTAAGCCAGGTCCAAAGAAACCTTATTTGCAATAACTAGTATATGTCTGAGACAAGCAGAAAAGGTCAGATAAAGTGATGTTAGGTGAAATGAACTCAAGATAAGCATTCAAATGCTTTTTTTTCTTTCTTGTGATTTTTTTTAACATATTTATAAGATGATTTTTTTTGTTGCTTTGTATGTCTCTCCCCCACGGTATAACCCCTGCTTTCACTGTATCTGATGTTGGTATAATTTGTGGAGGGGAAGGAAAAAACAAATCGTTTAAATAGGGATACAGGTGGACCCATTGCAACAATGAGATGTACAAGTCGTTATGTCGAAAACGAACTTTAAAACTTTGTGTGTGGGGGGGGGATGACGATGGACGGACATGGGAGGGCAAGGATGGGAAGGGGAAACAAAGGAGGAGGCAACACTGCTTGAAAGAAATGTGCTCATTACCTTGCTCATGTAATTGTAACCCTCTGTAAGGTATTTTCACAATAAAAAAATCTTACTACTAATAATAAAAATAAAATTTTAAAAAAAGAGAAGGCAGACATGTCGTGATCTTTCTCCTCACAAGGGAAAGCCTAGAAAAGCCCTAGAAAGGTCACTTTAACCAACATTCTGTAATCTAAACAGTGTAACTCTGTTAAAACTAGCAGAGAGCCAGCTGCCTGTGGCTCACACCTGTAATTCTAGCAACTCAGAAGGCTGAAATCTGAGGACTGTGGTTTGAAGCTAGCCCACACAGGAGACTCCGTGAGACTCTTCAATAAACTACTCAGAAAAAGCCAGAAGTGACACTAAGGTTCAAGAGGTAGAGTGTTATCCTTGAGCACAAAGAGGCTCAGGAACAGAGCCCAGGCCCAGATTTTAAACCCCAGGACCAGCAAACAACAACAAAACAAAAAATTAGCAGAGAGATTACAGAGTTTCAAGTCCAAGAAGCAACAAAACAAATTTCAAGTATTAGTGTACATTTCCTACAAAAAATTATATTGTAATCTTGTTTTATGCTAGATTTCTGATTAAAAAAACAAACAAAACAAAAAACAGACTTTGTTAGGAGCTCCAAGTCCCTGCTAGCAAAATCAGTCACCTTTTTGATTCCTTGGGGACCAGTGAAAAAGTTTGAGTATACACACACTTTTTTTAAAAACAATATGTGAAACTAAACCATGGCCTTAGTGATCAAGGCTGAGTCATGACTTTACAAGGGCTCCTTTTGTGTCTTTGTCCCTAAGCCTAGAAGAAAAGAAAGCAGAGATCTCTTTGATTTCCCTGCTTAAGGCCTACACGCTCAGTTTTGCCTTGAGAGTCTTATAGTTTCAATAGTAAGGAGAGAAAAGTAGGTAATATTTTAAAAAAGACATTACTAGTAAAAAAAATTAGTTCTCCTTGATGCTTACAACTGATCAAAAGTTATGAAACCAGAGGACATTTGACATTGATGTGAGTGGGGGTGGAGAGGAGAGGGAATTATTTTACTGTGAAAACCATGTGAAAGGCCACACTACGTATGAGATAAAGAATATTGAAAGAAGATTCCAGCACAGCCCTAAAGATGCCCACGTCAGAGCTTGTCCTTTTTCTGTGAATCTCTTGGAAGCATGCATACAATGGCATACATACATCATCTGGTGTAGCTTCTGTGTTATCTTTTTTCCTCAGCCCTCTGGGATTCCCTTCTGGAGACATTCATCCTATTTAGTTGTTTTCAACAACTGTATTCTTCCTAGGCTGGCTAGAAATATTTAGCTTATAATTGCATGTCACTCTTGACCAGTTTTTAATCTGCACATAGTCATTTTAATACATTTGCTTGTATTTTTTATTTAACAAACGTATTTCACCTGGAGTGTAAACCACAAGAGACAATGTTGGAGACAGTGCCTAGTTTGTTTATCACTGGATTCCTGGGACCCAGTATCTAGCTTAGCCTATATTATATTTTATGAGCACTCATTAAACGAATGAACAAAACAGTATTTTCCTCTGTAGCTACTGATCATTAAGTATGAAGATACTTTGCTCGTCTGACTACATCCACATTTTCAACCAAAGACCATTGAGGACAAGGGGACAAATGCAGACTACTTTATAAAGTTACTCCTGCTCATGTTCAGTTTCAAGTTCATGCTTCTGTAAAAAACTTTTCAAAGTAAAGTTCCATGAACTTTACGAAGATAAAAGAAATTTTATATGACCATACTCAAAAGAAAGTGTATAAAACAACTGAAACTCAACTCTAAAATATATACTGCTGCTTTCTCAAAATTATGTAATGATAGACTCATGCACATATAATAATAATGTTACAGCTATGTAAGTCTGGAGAGTATAACATAGTTTTTTATTTTGCATAAAAGATTTAAATACATATTTTACAGATAGCTAAAATGTTTAAATGCAGGCCCAATGCAATTGTGTGTGTGTGTGTGTGTGTGTGTGTGTGTGTGTGTGTGTGTATGCGCACATGTGAGTGAGTTCTGGGCTTGAATGCAAGACATAGGCACTGTCCCTGAGCATTTTTGCTCAAGACTAGCACTCTATTACTTAACCCACAGCTCTACTTTCTGCTTTTTGGTGGCTATTTGGAGATGAGTCTCACAGACCTCGCTATCTGGGCTGGTTTTGAACTCAGCTCCTGAGATCTCAGTCTCCTGTGTAGCAGTATTACAGGCATGAACTACTAGCTTCCAGCTCCATTTTGATTTGTAATACATTTACACACAGCCATAAACAACTGTTGGTTTCTTGCATTTGTGTTTCAGATACTCCCATTTAGTTCCATTTAGGTAAGGCGCCTTATATTTGGCAATGCTTATGTTTAAACTCAGATAATAAAAATGCCTTTTCATTTCTTGAAATGGTGAATTTTCAGATTACAACTAACATTTCATCAAAAAGATAAATAAACATTGAAAAGTTGAACAGTCATTTATAAGAACTAGTATCAATCTGGTATTTTATTTCTCTAAGTGGAAAAAGAAGATAACTAAAGACAGTGGCAAAAACATATATACATACATATATATATATATTATACCTACTGTGTTTTCTTAAAATATTGGTTTGCCATCTTCATATTGGTTATCATTTAATTAACAGTATCAAATTAATAAATTCTTGGAAGTTAAAATAATACAGAAAGATTTGTTTCCCAAACTTTTTCAATAAATAAGCCTTTTAAGATAATTTACTTTCATAGTAGGAAGAGTCGTAAGGAGGAAGAATGGCAAATGAAAGAAAACTATAAACCAAAAAATAGTAGATTTCACATTGAAGTAGATAAACTTGGAATCAGACATGGAAGAAAGGACACTTATTATTATACTTTGTTAGTCGTTTTTTCCTATGATTAACATGCAACAGTTTCCCATGCCCTTTGAAGGTATTAATTACATTAATTACTTGATTAAGTATTGTTAACTTTGACCCCAGATGCTCTATGTGCTTTCATTCAAGGGGCTCAGATTTTCTACTCTGGAGATACAGAGATGACTATTTGCCAACAAAGAATATACAGTCAGCTAGCAAAATTAGGCTAATGATTGGGACATGCTAACGTAGCATATCTTATGTACAAACCCGATGTATTAAGTACCAGGAATCACTTGTGGCAGGTGGAGGGTGAAGAAATGTGTCAGGAAAATGAGAACTCTTTCTTAGAATTAACATTTTTCCTTTTTTAAGTCAATTTTCTCAGGTAGTTTGTCAGAGCAATGGAAAGCTGACTAACACAAGTATATGTTAAGATTAATCACTCTGAAACAAAAGTCATGTTTGATCAGTTATTATTTCCCCCTTCTGAAGGATGTCATGAAATCTACCAAGGTGATCTGAGAGGTGATTATTACCAGAACTGGAAGAAATATTGTACTAAAGATTCACAGTGTGCACAATTGGTAAAAGGAGGACACAGAGAGTGATTACTAAGTTGAGGCCATGAATTTGTAAAGAAATCAGTCTACAAAGTGCATGGTTCCCCACCCCCCGAAGTCCTTAATAACAAAATCTCTCTCAGAGGAGAGAGATTGCAAAAATGTTGACATTTTGCTTCAAAGATGCATCTAAAAGCACTAGAAACAACAAGTATTGTTAGGAGTGGTTAAATTTCTGGTATCCAAATTGTCCAATTTGGACCCTAATCACAACAGAATATGATATTTAGGTTTCTATCTGCTATTGCTTTGCTTCTCTACTAAGTCAATATTGGATGGGAGAGAAAAGTGACATAGTGTGTATCAATAATTTACCGAAGTGGAGGAGTGATATGAATAGAACAGATTGCTAGAGTGCTCTTTAAGTCTGTTCTCTTCATTCCTAATTGGCACTCATATTCAGATGAAGACTGTATTTCTTAGGCTACATGCACGATGATGACCATTAAAGTTAGTTTCACCAGCTAAGGGCTGGTGGTTCACGCCTGGAATCCTAGCAACTCAGGAGAGTGATATCTGAGGATCACGGTTCAAAGCTATCCAGGGCAGGAAAGTCTGTGAGACTCTTAACTTCAATAAGCCACTCAGAAAAAGCTGAAAGTGATGCTTGTGGCTCAAGTGGTAGAGTGCTAGCCTTGAGCAAAGGAAGCTTAGGGATCGCTCCAAGGCCCTTAGTTTAAGCACCAGGATCAGCCAAAAGAAAAACAGAAGGAAAAAAAAGCCAGTATTAAAACAGGAAATGATCAGAAGTGGTGAGTGAAACTTCAAACGTCTCCTCCTTGTGGACTCAGTCTTAGACATGGCTGCATGCTAGTTTGACTCTGTAGAGGAGGAGTGAGTCTCAGGCATTACTACAACAGAAACAGGAAGGGAATCTGAATTGCTGAAAAGCCTAATAGGACTACTACACTATCTTGTGCTTACATACCTAGTGATTTGAAGAGGAGCTGTCTTCTCAAGGGATCATGGGTTGAAGGCATGACCTGCAGTTGCTGGCACACTGAAAGGTATTTGTATCATGAAGGTGGTTACTTCATCAATGGACTAATCCGTTGATGAATTCATTTTAAATAGGGTATAGAGAGGTGAAGTCTTTGTGGAGAAAGAAGGTCTCTTCTTTTCTTTTACCTTCCTTCCTTCCTTCCTTACTCCCTCCCTCCCTTCCTCTCTCTCTCTTTCTTTCTCTCTCTCTCTCCTTCCTTCCTTCCTTCCTTCCCTCCCTCCCTCCCTCCCTCCCTCCCTTCTTTCTTTCTTCCTTTCTTTCCTTCCTTCCTTCCTTCCTTCCTTCCTTCCTTCCTTCCTTCCTTCCTTCCTTCCTTCCTTCTTTCTTTCTTTCTTTCCTTCTCTCTCTCTTTCTTTCCTTCTCTCTCTTTCTTTCTCTCTCTCTCTTTCTTTCTTTCTTTCTTTCTTACTTTCTTTCTTTCTTTCTTCTTCCTTTCTTCCTTTCTTCCTTTCTCCCTCATGGGGCTTGAATTCAGGGCCTGAGTGCTATCCCCAGGCTTTTTTGCTCAAGGCTAGCACTTTACCACCATGAGCCACAACACCATTTCTGGTTTTCTAGTGGTTAATTGGAGATAAGAGTCTCACAGAGTTTTCTGCCCTGGCTGGCTTCAAACCAGGATCCTCATATCTCAGCCCCCTTGGGTATAATTACTAGTCTCTGGCCTCTTCTTAGTTTTCTGGCTGCCATGAGACAAGCAGCTTCCTCGGCCATGCCTCCCCAACATAATTGCATCAATAGGCCCAGGCCTAGAAGCAATGAAGTCACGTGATTATGGACTAAAAATATGAGACAAAATAAGTCCTACTTCCTTAAGTTGTTTACTCAGATATTGTGTACCCGAAACAATAAAAAAGATGAATATAACATGACAGAGAAATAAAAATTTCTTTCACCTAAGTCTTGTGTATGTATTTAGGACTCTTTCTTATAGAAGTTTAACCTTTACCTAAAAATCTGTTCTTCAATGATCAATATTGCAAGGTCTAAGAAGTAGGTAGAGTTTAACTTACTAAAGTCTTTACCTACAAAGTAGACTTAAAGAATATAGCTACTATTATGTCATCAAGAATTGAGTTCCTGAGTTTCTAATGTAATGATGTGACTGCCAATGAATGGTATATTAACAAATTCTTAGAATGGAAGGTAAGAGGAGAATCTGTGCTTCTGTATCTAAGAAAGGTAGTTAAATCAATGCAGGCTTACTCTACTTCTCTTTGTTGGAACCAATTCATTTTCAATAACACCACAAAAAGCTTAATTGTGAAAATTCTTCAGTACCTTCAAGCTGAGAGGACAGAAAGCATCACAGTCTCAAGCCAAGTACAAACTTGGCGTGATGAAGCAGCAAGGAAGGCTGTGAACCTGGCACAGGGTAGATAAGGAAGAGCTATAGGAAATGAGCTTGGACAGACTGATGTTAGTTAGATGACACAGATTCTTATAAATCAAGATAAGAAGTTTGATTTTGGGGGGGCACAATGGGAAGCCATTAGAGAACGTTAAGCAGCTAAGTAGCATGACTACAGTTGCCTTTGGAAAAGGGCTACTCTTTAGATAAAAGGACGAATGAAACAAGCAAGGAAACTCATTAGGAGATGATTGAGTATAACCCAAGCAAGATAAGGCGACCAGTGACTTGCAGAAAGGTTCAGATCTTTTGGATAATTTGGTGATTTTAGAAACAACAAGCACCTTCAGTAGCGGCAGAGGATTGCATTAGTTGAAGCCAAAACACATAATAATATTTTTAAAATACATAAAAATATAATAATATTTTCCTTCATTTGGCACTCTTTAGCTAGAACATTTTTTTTTTCTGTCTCAGGCTCTGATTCTGCCCCTGGCTGCTCCTGACATGCCTTTGTTGCCAGAGTAGATTTCTTGGCCCAAATCTGCAACTCACAAAGTCCTCAAACACAGCTGTTTCCTGATGGAAACAGGGTGAGCAAAGTAGATGTCTAGAGTTTAATCAAATGAAATGCTGGCTAGTGCTTTTGTTTTGGTGTTTCCAAAGGCAGTTGCTGCCAAGCCCACTCAGTATTCTAAGCTGTTTTTAAAAGAGGCTTCTGCAGCTGCTTGACCCTCATAAGGCATCTAATGTTAACTCTACAGACATCTCACACACAGAAGAGCCTTCTTCAATAATAGTTGGTCCAGTGTTCTGGAAGAAAGAAGATAACACAAGTGGCAAGTAATGGGTGCCTTCTGGTTGGCACAAAATGAGATACCAGAAAACTGGAATACTTGAAGGTGACCTAAAAGGGCATCCCCAAAGGGATCTTAGGTTGTTTCTTTTTCCTTGCAAAACTGATCTCTCTCTAATCTTGTACCTGCTATAAATTAGTCTGATTCTGCATACTCTTATGGATACTTTTGGAATCCTTCCTACTGGACCAAGAACAAAAGTAGAGACCCTTCCCCTATAATTCCAATGAGTACCACCCTATCATCACCAAACCAAATCAAACAGAATCATTCTAAGGGAAAAAGCTATATATTTAATCTAACTAATTGTTTCAGTTTGGCAGTGTGTGTGTGTGTGTGTGTGTGTGTGTGTGTGTGTGTGTGTGTGTGTGTGTGTGTGTGTGCGCGCGCTGCAGCTATGCTTTTGTAGTGTGTCTAGAAGGTAAGTTATCTATTGAGGATGGGATTGGAAAGAAGTGTCAGGGACTTGGAAAAAAATCTTACTTAGTTGATATACCTAGTATTAAAAATTGGGAAATTCTGACCAAAGGTGAAAGAACAAACATACCCAGAGAACTTAAAGGCTCAGGTGAGATGAAAAAAATCACAAAAGTATGGTGAGAGAAACTCTAATTTGGGATTTTTTTTCTCAAACATCCCTCTGCAGTTAGGGGAAAAATAAAAGACAATTGTTGTACAGCACATGTGCTATGGGTTTCCAGAAATGTGGGCCAGAAAGACTACTGTTAACTGGTGTCTCTGTGTACATAGCTATGGACCAGGCACCAAAGCTTGGTAACGGTAGAAATGAAGTCAAAGGATCACAGGTATAATTTGGTTTCTTTCACAGAGCTCATGGTACCGGAGAGCAGGTCAAGTCAGGCTAAGAAAGAAGAAATTCAGGGGAAATAGAAGGGGCTTGAGGATGCCATTCTCAGCTATTCATGCAAAGTTATTTAGGGGCTGACCTGTTTCTTCTCCTATAGTTAGTTGAAAACTCAGAAAGCATCTCCTTTACCCCATGTCAGCATTTTGAAATGTTGAAATGGAAACTTGCCATTTGATAAATACTGTGGTCTGTGGCTTTTATAAGCACTATCTCATTTGATCTTCACAACAATTGGAATTGTACATAACCTAACACAGAGTCAGTCAGTCAGACTGATAAAACAGGGATTCATACCTAACAGAACAATCAACCATTATACTAATCGCTCCTCTTATCATGTGATGGAATGGCTTAATATCGTTAACAAAATAGAGTGTGTAAAAGTTAATTTCTATTAGATTTCTGTCACAGTCATAAAAGGTTTTAGATAAACTGCTAAAAAGAAAGGTTTATTTTTACTCATGATTTCAGAGGTTACCATTCATAGTTTCTTGGCCTTGTCGCTCTGGATCCGTGGTCAAGCAGAACTTCATACTGACCTAAAGCTATTCACGTCCTACTGGTCATAATTCCAGGAGAGGAAAGGGCCTGGTTCTCATTGTCCCCTCCAAAGGGATAGCCAAGTTCCTTTTAATCCTACCTCCTAAAGGTTCTATCATTTCTCCAAAGTACCATTGTCTGGCAATCAGATTTTCAACATATAGCCTTTGGGGGACATTTAAGATCCAGACCATAATATTACTGAATATGGAATTGTTCACAGATGATTTATAAATTTAGGAGTTGACTCAAATCATAGTAGTTGATTTTTAACAACTTTTTATTGAGCACATACAACAATGTCAGTCAGGACACAATACAAATTATGAGTTATATGTAATTATTAAAACGTGGATGTTTAGAGCAGTTTTTGCCTTACACAAAATTAAAAAGGTGGGCATAGGGAATTCCAATATGCCTTATAGCATATTGGTATTTATCTGACGAAACTGATGTGCCTACATGCACATTTATTGTCACCTTATTTAATATTATCAAACTCTGAATGGACAAAGATGTTTTTTGATCAGAAATCCATTCAGACTCTCGAACAGTATTTAGTGCTAATGTGAATTATAAAAACATGAAAAGTCATGACTAATAGAAACTGAAAGAAATGCACAGTAGTAACCAAGAGAAGTCAATCCAAAATGTTTGAATCATGCGATATTTCAGTAAAGGAAAAATTATGGAGGCAGTAAAACATATACAGGCTCTCCATTATTATGGTTTGGTGATGATGATAAGGTAGTACTCATTGGAATTATAGAGGAAGGGTCTTTACTTTCAACCTTGGTCCAGTAGGAAGGATTCCAAGAGTATCTAGAATCAGTATCTCTCATGGAGAGACTATTTTTTTAATAATTCATTAATATATAGTATCACATAATAATCACCCAAAGTTCATAGTATCTGTCATGTCTATTCTGTGTTGTATATTCTGTGGGTCTGGTCTAAGTTGCAATTAAATATATCCGTCATTATACTGGCATTTTCACAATCTTCAAAGTAGCCTCTGTGTTCTCTCTCTCCCCGAAGCACCAGGAAACTTCTCATCCTTTTATTGCCTGCATAGTTTTTCCTTTACTGAAATATCACATGATTCAAACAATTTGGATTGGCTTCTCTCAGTTACTACTACGCATTTCAGTTTCTATTAGTCATGACTTTCCACGGCTTCATAATTCACGTTAGCACTAAATACGGTTTGAGAATCTGGATGGACCTCTGATCGAAGAACATCTTTGTCCACTCAGAGTTTGATAATATTAAATAAGGTGGCAATAAATGTGCATGTGGGCACATCAGTTTCTTCAGATAAATACCAAGAAACACAATTGCTAGATCAAGTGGTGAAAGCAATGAGCACATGATCTGAAGGAACCTGCCTGCCATAGTATATGGCAAAAAAAATCTAAAAGAAAGAAATTTTAGATTTTTTTTCTACAAATGCTGCAAATGCCAGCAGAAAGTTATCTATATTCACTGAAATACAAGTTTAGGACATAACCATGTATTACAAGAGGAGAAATTTAGCATAAATACAAAATATTTCCTACAATGGATTTTTGCCAGACTAGACAACACTCATTTTAAACAGGTTATGGAATCTTCTCTATGACTAATTAAGAGAAAACAGACAAGCAGTTACCTCTTGAATTTCTTTCATTCTTAAGTTTTCAGACATCCCTCTGAGATTGGTTCTAAATGTCTCACATATAAACTCTGGGTGATGGGCCAGGTTTGGGTTTATGCAAATGATCCCTGAATGAATGAGCTGGGGGGGGGGCATGGGTGCACAGAAGCCCTGAAAGAATGCATAGCAAAAGCAAAGGAACTTAAATACAAAGAAAAGAGAGAATGAAAAATCTCACCAAGCTTAAAAACTTTCATTAAAACCAATCTCTTGTAGCTGAATTTCAGTATTTATCTTGTCTGTAATATGTTTAAATAAGAGACAGGGCTGGCTTGAAAAACACTATGCAGTCTTGTTAAGTCTTATGGGAACATTGTGAACAAACAGTAATTACTGCTTTTTATTCGGAAGCTCTTCTTGTGCTCTGTTCATCTCATTAGCTTACTTAGTCCTGTACTAGTTAAAAGTATCAATCAAATTGGGACATGTTCACATAGGTTGTTTTTAAAAGGACTATGTATCATGTCTGATGAACTTAGTAAAAAGTGGGAAAAAAATCAAGAGGTGAGGATCAGCATTTTGTGAAGATGACAAAAGTCCGTTTTTTTCCTATGTTTCTGATTTTGTTTAAAAGAAGAAAAAGAGTCTCACTCAAAATTTTAACTTTAAAAACTCTGAACTGAGAATAATAAGCTCAATAAATTACATTTTATTTTCAGTGGAATATCTTCTTATAGGGGTGTGTGTGTGTGTGTGTGTGTGTGTGTGTGTGTGCGCGCGTGCACACACACACACACACACACACACACACACACATGCAAGTCTAAGGTCATGAACTCAGGATCTAGGTGCTGTCCCTGAGCTTTTTGCTCAAGGCTAGTACTCCACAGATCTACTTCCCTATTACAGGATTTTTATAACTCAAATACGTAGCAAAAGTGAATAAAGCAGAGGTCATTGCACTTAGTTTCAGTGACTGTGTTTCTGATATATATATCTAGCTTATTATCTAAGAACTTAAACTTGTACATTTTTCCATCCTGTACTCAGAACAGGTCTGACTGAATGCCAAGCCTTCACTCACATGCAGTGCCTGTTAAGAAATGTTTCCAGATGCCCCTCCCCCTGTAATTATGTACAAGGCCCCTTTTTTTTCTACTTTATGACTTCTATTACATTTCATTCATGATGACGAACGTATTGGTGAACAAACAGCCTTCCAATGGAGAAGGTAAAATACTAAACAAAACAACACACCACATAATTTCAACTTCTAAAGTAGGAATGTTTTCTTATAATTAAAAAGAGACTTCGCCTTTTCTTACAGACTACTACTTGCGCTCATAATCCACCCACTTCCATCCCACAAAGAACAGAGAAGTGAAGCATGAAAGGAGGGTTATAGAGGTGTACTGAGGAAAATATTTTGTAATATCATTTAACATAGCTTTCTCTTTCATAATATTTTTTATTCTGAAGTCTCATTGGTCTTCCTGCCATTAAAACTAGAACACTCACAGCTCTTTATTACCCCAAAGAAAAGAGAAAAAGAACATAGACAAATGAATTAATTCATTTCTTCCCTCTCTCCCTCCCTGTCTCTCCTCTCTATGTTTTAAATGAAAGCAGATTGACTATAAGATGTTGTTAGTGAAAGTACTTGACTGTAAGATTACAAATGAAATGAACAATCTTGATTGAGTGTTGTTGGCTAAGTTTTGACCTGCATAGATAGAAATAATAAAGGAGGCAAGAGCATGGATCAATGTGACTTCCTCCTCCACTGGATACCAGCTTTACTTTAAAGGGCAGTGAGCCTAAAATAAAGAGCAACACAAATGAGGTGAAAGGCAACGGCAATCAAGTCTAGGATTGAACCATACAGGTGAGGAATACTGAGGCAAAGGCAACGCCCCCTACATCTTTTCTAAACCCAAGATCATAGTCATCTTAGTTTAAAATGAAGCTTAGGATGGGTAAGAAAAGTAGATCCTGTCATTGAAGGAGTTGGGGCCAAATCAGCATGTTTAGATCCAGCAGGTTCAGGAACAAAAGACTCTTAGTTTGTTTCTTTGACTTACCAAATTCACTATGGGTTTTAGCACAGAGACAATTAACTATTTCATAGTGATATTGTTGACTGATTCATGTAAACAATGTATTTTCCTCTTCTAAGATTCCTATAGGGGGAAGGAGGGAGACTGGGAAGGGATGTGAAGGGTAAACAAAGGAGGAGGCTGCAATGCTTGGTAAGAAATGTACGCATTATCCTGCCCATGTAATTGTAACTCCTCTGTACAGTATGTTCACAAATAAAATTAAATTAAATTAAAAATAAATAAATAAACAAACAAACAAACAAAAAAGATTCCTATAATATGTATGCTTTTTTCTTCATATTTTTGCATTTATAGAATATAAACTCAACTATGCTTTACTATTTTCATTTACCACTATGTAATCGTAAATTCTCAATATTCCTACATATATCCTTTTGTTGCAAAAAGGTACATGCTATTCTATTATTTTATACATTATGCTTTATTAAAACCATTATTGAATGACAGGCAAGCATATTATTTTTGTTTTTGTTATGCCTGGGAAGGGTAACCAAGACTCCTTCAGTCTGGCTGAAAAAAAAAGGGGCTCTTTTATTTATTTATTTACTTATTTATTTATTATTTGTCATCTTGGGGCTTAAACTCTGGGCCTGGAAGCTGTCCCTGAGCTCTTCAGCTCAAGGCTAGCGCTCTATCGTGAGCCGCAGTGCTACAGTGCCACTTCCCAGGGCCTCTTTTTATTAGGTAGAAAAAGTGAAGTCAAGTGGGGCAGATGAAAGCTGGGTGAGAGGGAGGCGGGTGAGAGGGCAATCTCATCTTGAGCAGAGGATTCCAAGGTTTCAGCAGCATCTCTGCTGCCAGGGGATTCAGCACCAGACTTGGCCTTGGTCTGAGGCTCTCTTCCAAGACCTAAGGGTCCATTTGTTCAGGGGAAACAGAGGGGAGATGATTCAGCAAGCTTGGCAGTTCTAAGATATGGCTGTCAGACAGGAAGGTGAGTGCTTTCAGTCTAAATTATTGTCCATCAATGGGATGCCAGTATAAAACTGGAAAATAAACTTCTGCTCTGTTTATTTTTCTTAAGTTCTGTGCACTTGAACTGACTGACGAGTTTGTTTCTACCCCACTGAGTTGACTATAAAAGAGCAACTGACTTTTCAAAATGAAAACAGATTTTTGGGCTTCAATCAAGGGAACAAAATTCTCATCCCCCAACAAACTAAACAACAACAACAGAGCTAAATTTTTGAAGGAGGATGAACCAATGTTTTTTAAATCTGATTTTAAAGCAAATTTTTAATTGATATTTGTGCTTATTCAAACTTCCTTCATTTTAGGGTATTGACTAACCTTTATAACAGTTTACTTTGTATAATAGGTATACAAAATGTATGACATAATTTTTTAAAAATCAATTTTAGGGGCTGGGAAGGTGGCTGAGTGGTAGAGCGTTTGCCTTGCATGCCTGAGGCCCTGGGTTCGATTCCTCAGCACCACATAAGCAAAAAGAAAAAAGCCAGAAGTGGCACTGTGGCTCAAGTGGTAGAATGCTAGCCTTGAGCTGAAGAGCTGAGGGACAGCGCCCAGGCCCAGAGTTGAGGACCCACAAACGGACCCCCCCAAAAAATCAATTTTAATGATAAAAATGGACTCTGAATTAACCTAAAAGACATCACAAAAAAAGACCTAACAAAAATCTTTTCTAACTCATCACTCAGGTATGCCTAGCTTTTAGATAAAAATAAAACAAAGAAGAAGCCAGAATTTACTCCAACTTTTCTTCCACGGATCCAAACATAGAATTTTTTAATACATGGTCATCTTTGCTGAGAAACAGCAAGGGGATAATAATGACAATTTTTACATGTTAGGAAATCCTTTGAATAGTCTCTATGCCTGAAGGGTAAAGCCCCTTCATCTGAGAGCCTCTGTTCCTACATCCTCTTAGGTGTTAGAAAACTCTCTTATCCCACCTGATCCTATCCCTAGGCCTAAGATTTTTCATCCAAATAGACCTATTTCACCAGGTGCTGGTGGCTCCTGCCTGTAATCCTAGCTACTCAGGAGGCTGAGATCTGAAGACCAAATAGACCTATTTCTAAGAAGGTCATACTTCTAGTATATTAGAGTTGTCTGAATAATGACTGTCTAATAATAATAATATTTGGCTTAATTATTCCTCAAACTTGATCAGAGAAACATCTAGACTTCAGCTATTTTTGTTTGTGCTAAAAGGTAAGCATCATACCAAGCACAGAAATTAAAACAGCATATTTTCAGTTCATGATGACTATATGTTAAAAATAGCTGACATGGATTAGTTTTTAGGCTAAAGTACTTTATATAGATAAACTTATTCACTCTTCACAACCATGCTGGGGAACTATTTTTCTTATGCTTGTTTTACAAATGAGGGAACCCAGGGATAGGTCAAATAACTTGAAAGAGTCAGTCATATATTTAGTGAATGGTAGCATTAGGATCCAAACCCACAGTTTTGATCATGTCAGACATGTTCTCTAATTTGAGGAATATAGTAAAACATCTCATAAATGAGACAATGAATGGAACATTTCCCAGATGGCAAATCCTTGAAAGTGGAGATGCCTAATATGGGCTGAACTTAACAACATGATTCGGGATACACTTCCTGTGAAATTTATGCACTAGAAATAAAGGAACTTGCTTCAAAAGTTCAAGACAGAAAATGATTCTGATCATAAAACCCAGCATGAAAAATGCCACAGTGAAGGGAATAATGACAAAAGGAAAATTGGACTAAACACTCCATTCAGAGTAAAAAATATAGAATGGGTCTAGGAGGACGTGAATACTTATTTGGCATTGGTTATTTGAATGTGGTACAAACCAAAACAAAGAATCACGTAGATTCAGGGAGATGATGCTGATTTTTTTAAAAAGAATGAAAAGGTTGTTGAATCCTTTTATTAGGCTACTGCTTTTTTCACTGATCAGGAGATAGAGAAAGACCAAAGGCAGGAAGCAGGGCAACAGAGGAAACTTCATATACTCATACTTGGAAGGAAGCATTTTGAGAAGTTATTCCAGTGAGAGAAGATTTCTTCCTTATTTGAAAGTCACTTTGAATCTGAAAAAAATTATTAGGATAATTAGTTTCTCTTTGTAACTTGAGTGATTCTTTCATTTTATTTTTCTTCCTATTAGTCAAAATCAGATATTAATTCTTTACAAATAGGTATAACTACTACAAAATTTAAAACTTAAAAATGGTTGAGTCTCAATTTTTCGTGTCTTCTAAGGAATAGTAACACAGGAAGTCCAACATCATTCTATTTTAACTTTTAAATTGCTTTCAATGTATCGGAGTACACAAAAGTATTTCTTTTTTTAAATTTAATTTTGCCAAGCTAATAGTTTTCACCAAACACAAGATGAGCAATTGAAAAATAGTCTAGGGAGGGATTTTTGAAATGTTGAATTTGTAGGGGCTAAAGCAAAAGGAGACTCAAAAACTCTTTCCCAAAAAGATAAATCTAAGATTTGAGAGCTTAGCAATTATATAAATGTAAAATATTATTTTAAAAATTAGAATGATGCTAGGTGACTGTGGCTTATACCTGTAATTATAGCTACTGGGGTTAAAGAGATGGTGGAAAGGTTACAGTCTGAAGGTATCATGGGCAAAAAGTTCATGAGACAACATCTGAAACAATGGCTCAGTGTGGTGGTACCTGTCATCACCAGTGGCATGGGGAAACACACATACAAGGATTTATGAACCTACCTCATAAAAGAACAATGCAAAACATGTGGGCGAAGACATTCAAGTGGTAGAACATCTGCCTAGCAAGTACAAGGCCCTGATTTCAATTCACAGCAACACACACACACACACACACACACACACACACACACACACACACACACACACACACACAAATTAGGATCCATCCCATTAATAATTACTTTCAAAAATAAATACTAAAATACAAATATAAATACTAAAATACTGGATCACTTTGACGCAAGTAAATAAGTGAGCTAAAAGATGCAAAATAATAAAGGTTAAAATTAATATTAGTAAGCTCAACAAAATTATGAATACTGAAACATTTTGCTTGGTAATGTATGCTTCAGTTAGAAGGACTTATCTGAAGTAGGTAAATATAGAATTAGTACTTAAAAGAATTGATTTGAGACTATAAAGTACTCCATGATGTTTTTGTTGGTGTTAGAGGCACATTATTATTATTATTATTTTAACAAACATTGGAGCCTGGCCTGGTGGTGCATACCTCTAATTCAGGGCTGGAGAACTGAGAGTTCAAGGCCAGATTGGATTACATAGTAAGTTCCCGGCCAGTTAGGGTTACAAAATAACACCCAATTTTGAAAATAAAACAAAAGAAGAAAGGAGCAAAGATCTGGGCAGGATTGTATATGCCTGAAATCCTATGTGGGGGGCACGGGAAGGAAGTACTGCTTGATATAACCCAGACAAAAATGTTACTCCTTTTCTAAAGCAAAAAAAAACTTGGTGTTTGGCTCATGTGATAGAGTTCCTGTCTATCAAGCACTTGGTACTGAGTTCAAATAATAAACAAAAAATTAATAGAGGACAGAGAGATGATAGATAGATAGATAGATAGATAGATAGATAGATAGATAGATAGATAGATAGATAGATAGATAGATAGATAGATAGATAGATAGATAGATAGATAGATAGATAGATAGAAAGATAGAAAATTTAAATGGAAAGTTGGAATGTTTCCCTGTTGGGAAACTCAGTTCTCATGTTGCTTATAATACTCTTTCCACTGATCTTCAGGCTTCCTGTGTGCCACGTACAAATACAGCTCTGAGCGTGTCAGTGAACAGAGCCAACAAAGGGAGAGTTCATTCACATAGCACATAACAAACCATCTTGAAAATCCTTTCTTAACATATTTCTCTTTCTCTGAGATTCCATTCTGGATGAAAGCTATCAAATAACTCTCTTCCAGAAAATCCTTCCAGCTCTGCCAACAACATTCCTATTGTTTTTCCCTTATTTCCTTAAACAAAATGCATTTGTAGACTGCAATCAGCTAGACAAAAACAAAACAAAAACAAAAACAAGCCAAATTTGCAACCACCTACTATCTCTGAAAGAAGTATGTGACTAAAGAGGCTCAATTTACTACATTCTATAACATATAATATATAAGCAGGCCAAAACTAAGAGCTACTTTCCACATATAAGGGACAAGGTGACATGTTCCCCTTCTTTATTTCCTTTCAGGTTGGTAACTGCTGTGTCTTCCCAAGCCATTTATTTCATTCTCAGTCTGCCCTTCATGGGGTTGTAGATAAGGTCACATACCAGACTATCTACAACATTTTTAATATGGGGAAATATTAATCCACCAGCTGACTGATTACCCAAGAAGCATTTTTAACAGGTGCTGTGGAAAAAAATGAGACTCCAATTTTATAGTTCATAGTTCCATGAACTAGTTTAACAGGGACTCAATGTGTGCATAGGCCAACCGTTTTATTAGTGTTTTTATTCTAAATGTTTATTCAGCTGATGGTCAGAAGATACTTCAACGAGAACTGTTAGTTGATCAGCCTGCTTTGGAGAAGGCTGTGGTTTAAATAGATTTTGGAAATGAAAATAATGGAAGTCATCTAGTTTCATAATAGGATCAGTTCATTTCCTAACTCAAGTACTATTATAAATACTGTGCACAGATCCTAAGTGCAGAAGATGATTGTGTGTGTACACATGTGCACTTGCGTGTGCATGTGTATGCCTGTGTGTGCGTTTATGTATGTGTGTGTAGAAGATGATTCAGCTTCTTCAGACATCTTCCTCTCTGCTATGAACAGCTTAATGCTTGCATCTTTAGGTGCAAAATGACTTTGAGTCACATGCAAAACACAGTCCAACTATAATAAATAATTACGTTAATAAAGTGGTTTGTTTTGGGCTCCTATGAAGAATTGAGGAAACAAAATGGTGCCCTTAAAGTTTGATTAAAGTTATAATAAATGCATTATTATTCAGAATAGAAATGCTGAGTTTTAGTTAGCATAATCATAATCAGTCTTGCAAGAATGAGTTGCCTTAATGACTTAAGATTTGATCCTGTGATAAAATTCAATTCCCAATAGACTATAAATGCAATGAGAACAGAGGCTTATTTGCTGTGTTTACCAGAGTAGAACCTGGCATGCCACAAGCCTCATAATAAATGTTTGTTGAGTAATAACATGGGGCTGTATGGCAGAAGTGATCTTCTCTAGTATAGGGAGCCTTGTAAATGCATGATGATGATGATGATGATAATGATGACGATTATGATGATGATGATGATGATGTTATTCATATGATGTATTCAATGCCTTCTTTGTGTTCAATACTGAACTGTAAATTTACAGATAT
The DNA here is from genome assembly GCF_024711535.1 of Dipodomys merriami. Taxonomy (NCBI): domain Eukaryota; kingdom Metazoa; phylum Chordata; class Mammalia; order Rodentia; family Heteromyidae; genus Dipodomys; species Dipodomys merriami. Next base: position 57,229,485 of record NW_027205603.1, read on the forward strand.
TGTTTCATTTTTCCTTCAGTCTCAGGGACTATAATTATTACTACTACTTTACAGGTGACAAAACTAAGTCACAGAGTTCAGATTAAACTCCACCCAGAGCAACCTAACATCAAGGCCCTGATCCTTCTACTGAACTTTGAACAAACACACTTTATAGGAACATTGTAAGCATAGAATTAAGTTGAGGACAATGGATTGAAAGTAACATATAGTGCTTGGCTTTTAATGATGTAGTTAATGGAAAATGCTGGAGATATTTCAATTGGCCTCTGTGCAAGGTCAATATCCAAATAATTGGTGCAGAAAGAGAAGAAGTTGATGTGTTTTGGAGAGCTTAGAGAGCACTTCCTGGTGCTGGGAAGACATTGGAATATGAATAGAATTCAAATAGATAGGAAGTGAGGGGAAGGAAGAATGTGTGAATGTGAATTCATCAGCCTAGAAACAGAGACATATAAATGTTGAGAAATGAAGAGCCAAAAGTTGGCTGGATCAGTCCAGAGGATAGAACTCATTGTAGGAGATGTTAGTAGATGTGATTGTTGAATGATTTAAATGTCCAGCTAAGAAGTTTGAAATTATTTAATGATAACAAGTTGTTGAAATGTCATATTGAAAACAATTATTTTGTTTTGCCATTCCAACATATTCTCTCCTCATTTAAATTTTAACATTTTATTATCCTCCTTCCAGTTACGTTTCCACAACTATCTCAAGAGCACATCCAAGCTAAAGTTAATTCTGTATCTTGGCTGCAGAAGTATTGACTGTGCCCAGTGCCAGGGTGCTGGTGCACCATGGTGTGCACAGGATCACATATAAAGTGTGTTTGTGGATCACACTTGCATGCATCTATGAATAATCACAATGGTGGATCCATGAGTTTGTTCTAGAACTGCTGGACCTCTGAGGGGTGCTTGGTGGTCTATTTCAGGAGAGAAGTAGACCCCATCACAAGCCTATGCCTCTCCTTCTTCAAATAATGTAACATCTTTCCATGTTTACTAAATTGCAATTACATCTGTGTTTTTATCAGAAAAGTTATTTTTTTTAAATATATGTCAGGAAATATCTGCTTCTTAAATCAATCACAGACCAGGTCAATCAATTATTCATCAGGTACAGTATAGTGTGCATTCACTAATACTTTCAATTTGTTATTTTTCTTCTTGGTAACTCTATGCATTTTTTAATTGACATCTTTGACTTTTTTATGGACATCTTTGAGTTTTAGTAGTCAAATCTCACTTTTTTTTGTGATTTCTTTCATAACTTTTCTTTAGGGGATGATTTCACCATCTGGGAGAAACATGACCTATAATTTCCATGAAATATATGCACTTTTTAAAATTTTAACTTTATTTGAAAACATTTTTTTTAATTCAGTATGAGGTGTTATTTTATGAACAACCATTTTATAGAAGATTCCATTTACTAAATAATGCATTTTATTCCTATTACTCTGGGTACTTATATACAACAGCTTCTTTGAGCAGTAGCAATTAGGTTCACTTAACCTCTTTCTTGTTTTTTCTTTTGGTCACAGGAATATCAGCCATATCTGACCCTAAGCCTAGCTTGTAGGAAATAGCTAAATCCTCCAAACTGGAAGATTTTTTAAACAAATGAGTTCAGTTTGGTAATTATTTTTAAGTTTCTTAACCTTCATCTTCATCTTTCCACATATACACACTAAAGACTGTGTTTTGGAATATCAGTGAAGTTTTGACCCTTTCAAGTAGGTGAGATGATTGTGCCAAAATCACACTGGAGGACCCGTGTTTCCTTTTTTTTTTTAGTAACATTAACATTTATATATTTTCTTTCATCTTATACATTTACATATATGTCTATGCAAACCCATATAATCATGGTACATTTATTTTATTAATAATATATCATGTGTATGTTTTAATATTAAAGAGTGTTATAAAGAAGTTTTCAACTTCATTTTTATTTTTTAATTTTATTTTATTGTAAATTTGGGCCAATTTGTCACAGTGTCTAAATTACCATTTCTAGGAATAGCACCCAGGGATCTACACTGGAGACAAGTTTTGCAGGGTAGAGACACACTATTGTAGAGGCTCAGATGTGTCTTAATAGAATATCTCACATTTCAGGCATGGAGCCATCACATAAAAGTCATATAAGAGCAACCAGGTGTGACTCATCTCAAGGGAGGAATTGTAGTATTTGTTTTAGGCATTTGGAATGTTTGAACTGGAATTTGAAGGTTTAGTGGAAAGAAAGGCCACCATAGTATGCCACTAGGTCAAAAGTTCGTATGATGGTAAGATTTTCAATCTTAAGTATCTAAGGTTTTTGATTTTGTTTTGTTTTGTTTTGTTTTCCAGTCCTGGGCCTTGAACATAGGGACTGGGCATTGTCCCTGAGCTTCTTTTGCTCAAGGTTAGTTAGCACTGTACAACTTGAGCCACACCACCACTTCTGGATTTTTTGGTTTATGTGTCCTAAGGAATCAAACCCAGGGCTTCAGGCATGCTAGGCAAACAGTCTCCCACTAAGCCACATTCCCAGCCCCTCTTAAGTATCTAAGATGTAGAGGAACACATGTAATTTGGCTCTGGCAAGAGAAAGCTCTGAGCAACACAAAAGGTTAAATCAGGGGCTATGGAAGTAACAATTCATCTGGCTTTCCCTCAAGTTACAGAAGTGCCGTTGAGCAGGTAATTCAAGGTCTCTAACCTTAAGTTTCATGCTTACAAATGGATGCAATGATCGTCCACAGCAAGAAGATGTTTCTGAAGCTGTCAGACTGGTTTATTTTTCCTTTGGGGATTGAGTAAGAATGGCAAACAGAGGATGAAAGACAAAGCACAGAATCCCCTGGCACCACCACACTTAAAGATAGTATTGAGAAAAAGAAATGGCAAAGGAGTTAAGAGAAAGGGCAGTTTGAGGAACAGTGCAGCCTACCTGTCTCCTCTCAGGCTGGGAGGAATAGTGTTTCTATGCAGTTTTCCAGAGTGGCAGGACTCATTGCGTCTCCTCCTGAGATGCAATGGATGATGTAAGAACGGAGGCAAACTGTCTCTCCAAATTTGACTCCTGACATTTTCCTGTGGAGAGACTGTTCAGGCTAGAAACCAGGGAGTAGAATATTTGTAGCCAGAAGTACCACCCTCCCTCTATTCATAGGGATGAAAGCTGAAACTTAGTTCAGTTTAAGAGCACTTAATTCTTACTTAAGAGGGAATGTCATCTTGGCTGTGTAAAATCTCTGGCTAAGTATTGACCAGGGTGCTTAAAGAGGCAAGTTTGATGTTATAGCTTCATTTCAGCATAAAAATGTTGCTGTAGCTGGCAGTGTTTTACTGTACTTGATCAACAGACAAGAAATGAGTTCTACTTAATGCATGTATATCTCTCATAGTATAAACAATTGTGGATGTTTATATTATTTCATTAAAGATATCTATAAGGTAGTTGGTAGTATGGCCCCAGTTGGAACTATAAGGAGAGCAGGTGATTACAGAGGCCACAGAGGATTATGGGACCTTACTCTTTACGGTTTTTAATCTAGTACTTTGCAAATAAATTGAAACTGTGTCTAATGCTATCTCAAATATCTGTCATCATGATTTCTATATCCATTTTAAGCAGTAACTTTGGAACTTTCCTTCTGTGTGACTGCTACACTTCTAAATTCTACCATATAAACACTTTTTTCTCTGTTGAGAAAGATAACAATGCAACCAATTAATTTCCATTTTAAGATTGGTTTTGCCTTTTATGTTCTGAGCTTGTGGGAACTGAAATTAGATCACAAATTACTTTAATGAAGGACAAACAATTCTGCTAAGCAATAGCAACTTTCTGTAATTTTCCGAGACTTAGGATCACATTGAACAATTGATGTAAACACTCGATGCTTTTCCTGGAAAAAAATAGATCCATTTATACTTTGTCACATTTGCCCGCATCATTGAGTTGTGCTTCTCAAGTATGTGTGTGATTTGCAACCACTCAGGCTACCCACGAACCTCAAATTCCCAGGTTCCACCTTCTGACATTTTGATTTTAGTGGATATGGAATAAGGACCAGAGTTCTGTTTATAAAATGAGTTCTCTGAGGGGCTGGGAAGGTGGCTCAGTGGTAGAGCACTTGCCTTGCATGCTCGAGGCCCTGGGTTCGATTCCTCAGCACCACATAAGTAAAAAGCCGGAAGTGGTGCTGTGGCTCAAGTGGTAGAGCGCTAGCCTTGAGCTGAAGAGCTGAGGGACAGCGCCTAGGCCCAGAGTTCAGGCCCCACGACCGGACCCAAAAAAAATTAAAAGTTCTCTGAGTACTCTGATGTAATTTGTTCACAGCTCATACTTTGAGAAATGCTAGAGTAGAGAGTTTTACATCAAGATTATTTTTTAAGCTTCTGGAAATTGAACTCAGGACTTCTCACTTGATTAATGGTCATTCTGACCATGTCCCCAGCCCTGTTTGTTTTAGTTTCTTAGATATGGGCTCTTATTTTTGCCTGGGCTATCCTTAGATAATCATCCTTCTACTTCTGTTTCTCAGTAAACTGGGATTAGAAATATGCACCACCACACCCAGACCTAAGGGAATATTTTGAGGGAATCGCTTATTAGGTTTCACTGAAATGAATAAATCATGGAAAATTTCCACTCAGCATCTTTATTTTCACATAGGTGCAAAGATGAATGGTGCCAGTTGGTGAGCAGGTATTAGCAATTACATTTAAAACTAGGAATGAGGAAGTAATTAGCAGCACTGGGTTCTAGCATAATTATATAGACTATGCTGTCATTTATGTTTTGATCATTCAATGTCTTCTCTGATATAATCTTTCCTGGCTTTCAGGAGACATATTTGCTCATAAGCCTTTGTTGATAAGGAACAACAAGCTCTACAAATCCAGCTGTTCAGAAATTACCATAATAACTAGGCTTCTTATTTCATTCATATAATTTTTTTTCATTTTCTCTAAATATACCACTACCTATTAGAACATTTCCTTCTAAATACGCTGAAGAAAGCATAATCAAGTTGCTTGAATTTGAAGTAGTTTTCTAAACTGCAGGAGCTGCCATTGTAATACACAAATCTAGATTTATCCAAGGAAATGTTTTCCTTAAAGGAAATTGTGTGAAGATTGACCTCCTTGACCTTAGTAAGACTGAAAAAGGGAAATGTTTGCTTTTTCCTCTGCTGATCATCAATTGTTAATGGTTCTAAAAACTAGTTGTTAAGACAGGCAGTATAGTATTGCCAAAATATTGGATATTAGTACTTTCGAAGTGAATATTTTAATAATTTTAAGATTTTAATAATTTGTGTGCCACCTTCTCTGTCCCATCTCATATATATATTTTTCCATCTTTATTCATTTGTTCAGTTATTCAATATGTTTTGTTTTGTCTATCAGATGACATGCTCAGATATTTTGTATCATAAGTACTATATACCACAGCAGTAAGTATGGATGGATAGAATTAAAAGTCATTGTTGTAAGTTTAAAACAAATGTGATTATTATATTAAGATCTAAATGTTGTGTGTGTATGTGTGTGTGTGTGAGAGAGAGAGGGACAAAATGAGAAAGAGAGAAAGAGAGAGGGAAAGAGAGATTATCTATATCTGGTAAACAGATTCCAACTCTACAAGAAAACAAGTTCCCATAATGGCTTATATAAGGGTCATAAGCTTAATTGTCATCAATAAAACAAACAGTTCTTTTCATTTTATTTTTTTACCCCCAGGAATAAGTAGGTGGATGTGGGTATAGAAATAGGATCTTAACTCTATTTTTCAGAACTCACAGCATTTATCTAGTTCATAAAAATTTTGAAAATGATCAAAAGCAAGAGTATAATGTTTATTTATGATTGTAATTTTAAACAGGAAACTCATAGTACATGATGTTGAAAAAGAAACTTTTGAGGTTCGTGGTCATACTCTGATAACCTTGGATTTAATATAAATGTAGAATTAGTGTGTCCCCACTACGGAATTGCTTACTGGAAAGCAATCATGAGTTGATTTAGGAAAGGAACATGGAAACAGAGAGTAATTTTCTCTATATTCAGCTTTTATTCTCTTTCTTGAGAAGAAATAATATTTAATGTTTCAATATTTAATGTTTTTTTGGTAGTTGTTGTTTGCTTGTTTACTAAACAGTAAGTGAGTTTAAATATTTAGTATTCTTCCCCCTTAGTACAAAAGACTGAGATAGAAGAACTTAGGAGTTTTGATCTTGAAGTTTGTTGTAATCATGGCCTGAACATTATACTTGGCTTTTTCACAAAGAATACTATTCTCAGAGAGTCAGGTGTGGTCTTAAACTTTAATAAGGCTAAGGCTGACTTGGGGAGTATTTAGTTTTTAAAAGCCACAGATTTATGGGCTTTGGAAAGTCTATTAATTTTAAGGTGGGGAACCGTAATATGCACTTTAACCAAGAGCTCAGGGAATGATCCAGATGGCCTTCAGATCGCATGAGGAAACTCAGGGACACTGTACACTGGGATTGGGGTGCATGTCCTCCTCTTCACTGTGTTGTGATGGCAAAATCTGGGGCAAAATCTGATCCAATGCTGAAATTCAAGTTCTACAAATGCCACAATCACAGGTCATCTATGCCACCTTTATTTACTGGATATTATTATCTCCCAGTGAACAAAGACTTTAAATTTATCTTAGGAGGTGCATTTTTCTTATATGACATAACAAGTCTTATAAAAAACATTTTCTCATAGGATTTGTTATATTCACAAACATTTTTTCATTTTAATTTCTGAATGTAAAGTAGGAGTATATTTTTGCTTCTGTATATTGTAGCCAAAAACATATTTCATTGTTTCAAAGGAAATTAATCACTGTAGGAGAATAAAGTTATTTGATAAAGTTGTGTTTTGACTGGAGGTTTTTATTTTATATTAAAAATACATTTGCCAAAATCAGAGAAATAAGACCAGAATTCTGCTTTTCTGCTTTTCTTATAATTCCTTTCTTTCTTTCTTTCTTTCTTTCTTTCTTTTTTGGTAGAGCTGGAAAAGGAACCCAGGGTCTCATTTTTTTATGTGTTCTTAATTTTTAATGTTATACTTTTCTTAGTGTGGCCTTTGAGTCAAGCAAATACAAAGTGCTTATGTAGAGTTTGTGAAATGAATATTATATACTTGACGATATTAAGAAAAGATGAACTGTGATGTTACATAATCCAGAAAGACTTAAATTAGCAATGTTTTACATGATATAATATACCGGTATCTAGTTTACAGTTAGGTAGAGATGTTTTGGGCTATTAATACAAATGTGTTAACTCTTTTTCAGGAATGGCAAATACATTTTGACAACACTTCTCTGAGAAAATCATTTGTATAAAGAAGCAAGCAAAAGTTGGAGTGAGTTATATGTATCTTGCTGGGTTGGCTGTTCTCTGAATCCATGACACCTCTCTTCCTCTCCCTCCTGCCCCCATCTTGGGTCAACTGATCATTCAGAATTTCTTTATACTCCTTTTAAAGTAGGAAAAAATACCTACCTTATAAAGTTGTATAATTAAGGTAATATTCATAAACTGTTAAGCTCATACAGAATACACTGAGGAAATGTCTGCTCCAATCCCTCTGTATAATCTCACTAATAGCATTTCTGAACCATGAACAGGAGCAATTTTTTGTGATTTCCTACGAGAATTTAAGCATGATATATTCCTTTCTGGCGTACTTCCCTCCAGAACATTCACTGGCTTCTGGTATATTCTTTTTATAATAACAAAATTCATGAGCCAAAAACCATATTTACTAAATATGATTTCATTTCTAATTCAGGGATGGCATTGTACAGCAAATGAGCATTCCATTATACCAAATACTTAACGAAAGTAGTGTATATTTCTACATTAATTTTAAGGGATACTTTTTAATGTTGCTTTGTTTTATGGGTCCTAGAAACAAAAAGTAGCTCCCTTCTTCAGTCCTCCAGCATAAGCACACTTTGAGCATTTTATTGTTTTGCTTCTTTGGATGGGGGCAATGTTTTGCCACATTAGTATTGTTTGTCCATTGTCAATAATTTTTTTAAAAAATATTATTTACAATTCTACTTAAAATAAAATAGAAAATTCATTATAAGAAAATAAGCAATGAGCTGGTACTGGTGGTTCACATATATAATCCAAGTTATGTTAGAGGCAGAGATAGGAGGATTAAAGTCTGAGGCCAGCCTGAAGCCAGCCTGAGCAAAATCTATGAGACCCTTTAGCAAATGCTAAAAGCAAAGACAAAACAAAAACAAGAACAAAAACCTCAGGAGGGTGGAGGGAGAGGATATGTGGCTCATAATGGTACAACATCTGTCAAACCAGTTCAAGGCCTTAAGTTCAAGCCCCCAAAGTGCTAATGACAAAAACAAACAAAAATATTTCAGCATAAGTCATCTTTAAAAAATGTTGTGCTTGGACTTGTATGGAATTATTTCATAAAAGATATTGATCTCAATAGCCATTACAAATGTATTATATAAGTAGTGTAAACAGTGTCTAGCAGTGTTCCTATTTTACAGCAAGTCCATTGAACTTTAGGAAAATTATGTGATTTGCCCAATGGTACATAATTGCTAAGTGACTGAATAAGGATTTAAATAAAACTCTATGAACCCTAACAACCTGTAGTCATAACCAGTTCTCTAGCCACTTATTTTCTATCTTTTGAGAACTAACATGATGACAATGTTGGTGATGATCAGATGATCATAAAGATACACATTTTGTTCAGTGTGGAAGGCCAGAATGATTCTCAAGGACACATACTGTTGTATTAATCTATTACCACTTAATAATCCAGACCTAAATTTATTATTTGAAGTAATGATTTAATTTTGCTTCTGCTATTTTAGGGTCAGAAATTTAGAAAGAGGCTCAGTTGGGTACTTTATCTCTGGTTCCTGTGGTTAGCTGGTCTCACTGAGCTGGAGGAAGCTTTGTCATCGCATGCCTGGCTCCTCAGGGCTCCTTGACCTCACTTAGTCTTCGTGAGCTGTTGCATGCTCTGTGGCTTTGTCTGCAAGGCTTGGCCTGGCCTTCTTGCAGCATGATGATCTCAGAGTCCTTGCACTCCCTAAATAGCAGCTGGTGTCCATAGGCAAAAAGCAGGGATGTCAGGTCAGTTAAGGGCAGTGCCTGACATCAGCATAGGATCACTTCTATCATATCCTATTGGTCAAAGCAATTATGATTGCTTTGATTCAGGACTGCCAAGATTCAGGAATTGTAAACTTGGACTCCACCTTGTGGTGGGATATGGCAAACTCAGATCACGCGCGCGCGCGCGCGCGCGCGCGCGCACACACACACACACACACACACACACACACACACACACACACAATAAAGCACAGGCTTTATTAAAGCTATGTTTATTGACTCTGTCTTTAAACCATGTTTATTTAATTAGTAGGCTTATCTAATACATGAGAACAAATGCCTTACCTTTGTTTTACATCAAAATCAGATAGTCTAGCAAGGCAATCATCGATGAGACATTCAAACAAAAAAACCCAACAGCAACAGAATTCCCATTACTACTTTCCTGAAGACCTTACACCATTCTTTTTATTCCTTTTGCTGCCTCTCCTCTCCTCTGTTCTCTTTCTCTACCCTTTTTACCCCTCTCTTTCCCTTTCCCTCCTTGCCTCTTTCTCTTCTGGCATTCTGAGGCTTAATAATTCTCAGAACTTGCTTTTGAAAATAGGTTTCCATATAGTCATAACCTTTCAGCTACCTGATTGTTGCATTGTGGAGAGATTTGGAATATATAACTGATAAATTTTATTGAACTTTTTTTTTTGCCAGTCCAGGGGCTTGAACTCAGGGCCTGGACTCTTCTCCTGAGCTTCTTTTGCTCAAGGCTAGCACTCTACCACTTGAGCCACAGTGCCACTTCCAGCCTTTTCTGTGGTACTGAGGAATCGAACCCAGGGCTTCATGCATGCTAGGCAAGCATTCTACCACTAAGCCACATTCCCAGCCCCATAAATTTTAAACATTTATCTAACATCTTCTCTACTAAGGGTCAGTTGATTTTATTCTAATATTTAAAAGTAGAAATAAAGGCAACTGGCTTGAGAAGTGTTCATTTGGGTTTTGAGAAGTGATAATGTTACAAAATGCACATCAAGAGCATAATACTTTCTATCCCAGTGAAAGAACAAATATATTACCTCTCCCATTTTATATAGCTCACACAGAGGAGTCTATACATATTTATTGTTTTAGTAATGGGGATTGAACTCAGGACATCAAGCTTGTTAGTCAAGCATTCTACCACTTGAGCCATGCCTCTACTCCTTTTACTTTTACAATGTTTTTCAAATAGAATCTAAGCTTTTTGTTTGTGTCAACCTAAGTCATAGATTCTCCTTCCTTAACCTCCTAAATAATTTTCATTATAAATCTGTGCCACCACATTTGGCTTCTGATTAGTCATTAGTCACTTAAAGAAAACAGTTATGAAATGTAATTTAGTTTTTATAGGAAGTAAATCTGTTTTTTTTTAAACTCATATTATCAGATGAAATCTAAGCTCCTGCAATTAATGGTTTCTAACAAGCCTAGTTTGGGCTCAGAATTAAGTAAGACTAGGTTAAAATCATATTGCATCTTTTCCTTTGTTAGTAACTGGCAAACTGCATTGCTGATGTTGTCTGCATCTGTCAACAAGAGAAAGATTACAAGTTCACACTTCAAGTGCATTAGTCATTTTTTATTTAGCTACAAAGTGATGTTTCCTGCTAAAATATGAGATATATCTTTTGAAATTTTCCAGTAGAACCAGAGAGAATAAGAAATAGAAAGCAGGATAGAAACCACAGCAGCGGAAGTTTTCAGTTGAGAGCTTTTGCAAGCTTTTGCTAAGTATCATTTGTCTTTTATTCAAAGAATTCTAGGAATACAACTGTTACTATATAGGCTCTATAAAGATGTTCAATGTTAGTAGGCCTCATATTTGTAATAATTTTCATATATTATACAAATTATTAACCAAATGTGAACTGTATTATGTTCCAGAGGGTATTCTATACAGGAGAAAACAGCACATAACTTAAGAACAAATGAAGTGAGCAGAGAACAAGAAAGAAACATTTAGCAGCAGTGAAGTATAGGAAGTCAATAGCAACAAGAGACTTATTTATATCAATTAGGATGATAGAACCAATATAAAGATCTTGATTTTTGGAAAAAAAAATACTCTCTTTTCTCCTAAAATTGACAAGACAACTTATAGCTGGAGAAACTTCCCCAAAGTCCTGAAATTAGAAATCCATGGCTGTTGTATTGTAGGACTTGTTTGTGTATAATCATAATGCCCAATGTTATCAGTTTAAAGTGCAATAGAGTTTACAAAATATGTCAGTTTAAATAATCTACAGGGTCTTTGTTATGACTATGTAGCCTCTAAAATATTGGGTGAAGAGTTTTCACAAAGCTGTAGAATCTGTAAATGGTGCTAGGATTCAATTATGGGTGATCTTTCTCCTGAATCAATGTTACTAATGAGTCTGCATATGAATGACAGTCACTTCTACATGGGACAGGAAGTCTATTTGTCTAAAGCAACAGCTTATGATATAGTGTGGTTTAGAGACTTGAAACTCTAAGTAGGTAAAAGGTAGTTAAAACAGTCTGTTTTAATTATTTTTAGTGACTCATCATACTTGCCTGGCTTCTGTGTGCTCACTTTATCTCCTTTACAATTATGATTTTTGTAGGTGCTATAAATCTATGTCATCATGCTGAGCATCTGTGTTTTCTCTGCTTTTCTGTTGTTCCAACTCACTAATCAAAGAAGGTACTACAATCTTAATTATTCTCTATAATAAAAATAAAAGTTTTCATTTAAAAAATATTATTACCCTAATGCAGTTTTATTTTATTAGTTGTGGGGCTTGAACTCAGGGCCTGGGCACTGTCCCTGAGTTTTTTTGTTTTTTGGTTTTTTTTGGGTCCGGTCGTGGGGCCTGAACTCTGGGCCTGGGCACTGTCCCTCAGCTCTTCAGCTCAAGGCTAGCACTCTACCACTTGAGCCACAGCACCACTTCCGGCTTTTTTCTTTTTGCTTATGTGGTGCTGAGGAATCGAACCCAGGGTCTCAGGCGTGCAAGGCAAGCGCTCTACCACTGAGCCACCTTCCCAGCCCTGTCCCTGAGTTCTTGAGCTCCAGGCTAGAGCTCTACCACTTTGAGCCATTACTTCACTTGTGGTTTTTGAGTGGTTAATTGGATATAAGACTCTTACAGGGACTTCTATACCTGGGCTGGCTTTGAATTGGGATCCTCAGATCTTAGCCTTCTGAATAGGTAGGATTACAGGCACAAGCCACTGGGACTGGCTCCTAGTATAGTTTTTATCATGAAGAATATGTTACCAACATAAAAGATTGGAAATTTAGTACAGCTATCATCACTGGAATTTGAATATATTTAAAAATCATTTCCCTATTCAGATCATTGTTATTTCATTTTTTTGATGTCTCTTGAATAAATAGACTATGATGCACACAAAAAAGAGTAAAAGAGTATTAAAGAAAAAGAGACAATTCAGTCTTGCTATAAGGGGTAAAACCAGTTACAGAATTAGGTGAAGATAAAGCTCTTAGCCAAGTTTCTTCTCCTCTTTTGTGAAGCCTTCAACTTTTCTGCCAAAACACACTCTGGCTTCCTTGTGCTACCACTTGAGTCTGACATTAGATTCTCTGAGCAGTACACTGGATTAATCAATCAACTCATCATTGGCATCTGGAAAATACCCTTGAACATGTCTCTCGTTGCTGCTCAGCTCCTGGGCTCGTCTGTATAAAGAATGGGTAGCAAAGCCAAGGTTAGCTTCTCCTCACCTAAGATACACAAGGGTTACCTTATGTAAGAAGGAAACAAGAATAAAATGTTTAGGAAGGGTTAAAAGTCAGAAGAAGGAAATTGGGATCATTTTTCTATAAGGACAATTTCAGACTTCTCAGAGGGAGACCCTTTCTAGTTATAAACATGATGAGTGCAAGATGAAAAATGATCTGTAATATAGCATCAGAAATGAGATAATTCAACTCCAGTGAATTAAAAAGAAGTTCTTTGAATTCTGAAACAGATGTACATTTGTCTTTGTAAACAGAATTTTTTAAATTTGATTTTATTTTGTTGCAAAGATGCTGTTCAGAGGGATTACGGTTACAGTTACATAAGTAAGGTAATGAATACATTTCTCGTGAAACATTGTTACCCACTCCTTTGTTTTTCTCCCGCTATCCCTTTCCTCCCACTCCTCCCCCCTCCCCCAAGTTGTGAAGTTCATTTCTAACCTAGTGTCTTGTGAATATCACTGTTGCATTGGTTCACCCTTTGTCCTTATTTCACCATTTTGTTATTCCCATCCCCAAATCAGATAAACATATATAGAAGACAGTGACTACTGGGCATAAACCAAAGGGAAAAAGAAAAAATTGAATTAAAATTAAAAAAACTTTAAATGGAACGCTTCACAACTTTGTCATCCTTGGGCAGGGGCCATGTCAATCTTCTCTGTGTCATTCCAACTTTAGAATATGTGCTGTCTAAGCGAGCACATAAACAGGAATTTTTAACACTCAGGAATGAACACTGTGCAGATTTAGTAACTTAGTAACTCTTAACATTTCTTTCTTTAGGTGATAAAATTTTATAGTCATAGAAGGAAAATTCTAAAATAGGACAGAAAAAAATTTTTACCACCAGAATTTCTATTTGAGTATCTTTAAACTGATGCTTTAAAAATGCAAGTGTGAATTATCTTTGTATCATTCAAACCTTTGCCAGACTTTTAATTTTAAATAGGCTACCTCCTGCTGCAGAGTTTCATAGGCAGAACTGCTTTTATTTCTGCTATTTTTCCAAGTAATTACATTCATTATTCGTTACAAAATGCTTATACTAATATTTCTTGGTTTCCTGAATTTTGCTATTTGTTGGTTTCTCGTTCTGAAAGGTTATAATTAAGCTAAACGTGACTTCCTTCACCTCCATTTTCCAATTTACCAGCCATGATTTTTTTGGTAAGATCACAGTTTGTTGCTTCCCTTTTTAGGAATGAACCATACATTGTGCTGTGATTATACATCTTTTTCTATGATGCATTTCACTTTTCTCAAGAGATAATTAACATCCTTTTTTTTAGTTGCTTTCTTTTTATGTACAGTTATCCCTAAGTATCCATAGGGATTGTTTCCGAAAGCCTTCCTTCCACCCCCTCATAGGAAACTCCAAACGTGCTCAAGTCCCTAACATAAAATGGCATAATTTGCATATTACCTATACACATCCTCCTATACTTGAAATCATTGCTAGATGATTTATAATGCCCATTTCTATGTAAATGCTGTGTGCAATGTTTGTTGCATTGTGTGATTTAGGGAAGAATGACAAGAAAAACAAGTCTACCTATTCAATACAGATGTAATTATTTGACAATATTTTCCATCAGTAGTTGCCTGTATTGATAGGTCTCCAGCCCACCCATAATATGGAAGGCCAACTGGTCTCTTATTAATTTGTCCTCAAATGTTCCAACTTTCACAAAGAATCAAGCCTTCTTCCTTTCTCGTGGGCTTCTTTCTCGTTCCTTTCCTCTCTTGCTGTCTGTCTCGGGCATCTTTTTCTGGAGCACTCATTTCCCTGCATCTATGAATGAATTATTCTCTTGCTTGAGGTACAGCTCTCTCGTGGAATCATCATTCTCCTTCAGCTTGAGGGTTGCCTTATCTCCTAGAAGCATATGACCTGTGTGTTTCTCCTTCATTTTTTCAGTGGCCTATATTCTTCAGTGCTTTTCCAAGAAAAAGTATATGGCAGGTTCATATTTTATTTATTTTTTTTCTTTCTCATCTTTCTTTTTTTTTATTGTGAAAATACTGTACAGAGGAGTTACAATTACATGGGCAAGAAAATGAGTACATTTCTTTTTTTTCACAGCAGTATTTCTTTTTTTATTGTGAAAATACCTGTACAGAGGAGTTACAATTACATGGGCAAGATAATGAGTACATTTCTTATCAAGCATTGTAGCCTCCTCCTTTGTTTCCCCTTCCCATCCCTTCCCACCCAATCCTCTCCCCCCCCCCCGCATGAAAGTTGTAAAGTTCATTTTCGATGTAAAATTCGTTTTCGACATAACGATTTGTACATATAATTGTTGCAATGGGTCCACCTGTATCCCTATTTAAATGATTTGTTCACATTTTAATACCTTGCTTATTGTGTTAGTCTGGGTTCTTTGGAAAAACAGAATTAATAGTAAGCATAAATGTATAGAAAGAAATCTGCTTGCAAGATTTGTTCATGTGGTTATGAATGCTGTATGTTCACCAGGTGTACTGTGCTGACATGCTTAAGATCCCTGAGATGCTGATCTTGCAATTAAAGTTTGAGGAGTAGCAGGGCACTGGGGTGTATCATGCATGCAATCCTAGCTACTCAGGAGACTGAGACCTGAAGATCCTGGTTCAAAGCCAGCTTGAGCAGGAAACTCTCCAATTAACTATCACAACACCAGAAGTGGCTCTGTGGCTCAAGTGGTAGAGCACTAACCTTGAGTATAAGAGGCTCGGGTACAGCACCCAGGCCCTGAGTTCAAGCCCCACAACCGACAAATTAAAACAAAAACAAAAACAAAGAAAAAGTTTGAGGAATGGCTGTCTGAACTGGCAGTGAGTTTCTGGATCCCAATTTGTTTAGAGAATGTCAATCTGATTCCAAAAACTGCAATACCTGGATCAGGTCTTTTGTCTCTATGGCCTTGAATAGTGGCCCACAGTAGTAAAACATCACAGATTTATTGAAGAAAAAGATTAACAGAGCTCCTGCTAGACAAGTGGGTTCCCAAGGGTGGGCTCTGTTCCCAAGGGGTTCACTGTGTGGATGTTAATTAAATGTCAAGGGGGGAGAGCTGTTTGATTCTCAAGCTAACAGGGAAGCCTGCTCCAGTTCTTCATGTGTTGTTTATCCCCTCTGACCCAATGTTCATCCAGCATACTCCTCTGGAGTCCAATCAGCCCATTGTTCACATACAAGTCTTCCAGTACTATAGTAGTGATAGACCATGACATGATGTCCGGGGAAGGGAGGTACATTTGCAAGTGATCAAAGCCATGGTGAGGTGATGTCTAGGAGCATGGCAAAGGATGCAGAACCTGTATGTAAAGGGCCTTTTCCCCAATTGCCTTGTTGCACTCAAGTCTTTCTGTTCAGACTAAGAAATTAACTCATTGGATAAAGCCCACCCACTTGATGGAGAGTAGTCTTCTTTACTCAAAGCACATTGATTTAATTGTTGCTCTCATTTTAAACACTCACAGAAATACACAGATAATGTCAATGACATGTCTGGGATGCATGCTTCCACCATGTTAATCGTTAAACATATTGAATTGTTCCCCTCAGAATTTTGGAGAAACTGCCACATTGTCTTTTGCTTTCAAGTGTTCTTCTTGAGAAGTACAATATCATTTTCCTTCCTTCTCCTCTTTTTCCTCCCCCACCTTCTTATACTTCTTCTTCTCCCCCTTCTATTCCCTTACTCTCTCTCTCTCTCTCTCTCTCTCTCTCTCTCTCTCTCTCTCTCTCTCTCTCTCTCTCTCTCTCTCTCTCTCTCTCTCTCTAGCTCACTCGCTTGCTCTTTCGCTATCCTCCCCCTTTCCTTATCTGTCTTGCTCTTCTTGCTCTGCCAGGGTAATGCTGTGTATCTCAAGCCTAAAACCCACTGTTCCTGTGTACTTCTTCATCAATGCAATCATTATAAGCAAACACCTGTGTTCAGTAGGCCATGTTTTCTGAAGGTCAATGACTTTTTCAACATTCTTACTGTCTCTCTTAGGTCTGGAAAGCAGTAAGAGAAATCCTACATATCATTACTATGCCATGTACATTATACACAAACAAACTGACCAAAATATGGTATATACAGGGGAGGATACCAATAGTGTCACCCCTTTGGTGATGCAGAAGCCCTTGAAAACCTAACTTATCCTTTAGCAAAATCAATACTAGAAAACTGGAATGTGTTTTGTCAAATGGGAGAGGAGGTTAAGAGAAAGGGGCAAACAATAGAGTGAGGAAGGGTGAACAAACACACTCATGATATTAAAAGTACATATGTGAAAATGGAACCAAGCAATTTGAGGAGCTGTGTGAGGTTGGGAAAAATGGAGGAGAATGATGGATATGTTCATGGTATGTAACTTAGTCCATGGAAGAGGGAGTTATAGCATATGGCAGGGTTCTGGGACATCAAGACCCTTCATTTTGGATGGATCTCAGCTAGTTACTAGATGAACTGTGGCACAGAATCCAGCTTCTGAGGGGAAGGGTAGGCAATGCTTGTATCTGCCAACAAGCCCTGTCAGTGTTCTTTGCCATGTTAATTAAGAAGACTTTAGATTTTATATATATATATATATATATATATATATATATGGCACTGTATGGTTTTATCTCCATTTCTAGATAGTGAGAGTTGTCATGTAGTATCTGTGAACACAAAATGATGGCTTTCTGTGTCTGTGTGCTGCTATACTAGTATTTTATGAGTGTAGATGGACTTGTTTCTTCAACACAAGCATTCTTTTCTGAGACCCTATTGCTGGTGGCTGCTGGTACTGTCTGGTAACTTCGGTGACCTTGATGGAAAGGAAGATTTGGATATTTGACTCAGCTACCTGGGGATAAGCTGAAGAATTAGAAGACAGGTAAAATACAAAGAAATATAGACCTCACTTAGCCAATCACAAACAGGCCAGTATAATTAGTTTCATTTAAGGATGCAGCTCAGTCTAGCTCAGCTCCAAACTGTCATTCAAATAGATATAGGTCAGTCAGTACTGCTGTCCATGATGCAGGACCTCATGGCAACAAGGGTTCATTTTCAATTGTTCAGATATCATGGAAAATGCCAGAGCAGGGAGATGAGCCAGCACAACCATGGCAATTGGTCAGAGGACAGTTTTGGAGAATATCTAGTGGGAATTTAGGGTAAATCAAGCTGATCCAAAGGAGAGTATTAAAATGGCTAAATGACTACCCATCCTCTCTTAACTCTAAATTTTGAGCAACTAGGACTAATTTACCTCTCTCTTTAGTATCCCTTATTTTATGGTCATATCTTAAATCTTCATACTTTGGGAAGTGTTGCATTTAATAGAGGCAGACATTTTCTTTATTTCTCTGAAAGAAAGAAATGAGACTCCATTGGGACCAAACCCAGAAAATGTTCATGTGTTAGCATAGAAAGACTAACAAAAGCACTGTAATTTGAACCAATTTTCCTCTCATATCTTAGCCAAGAGATGGAAGACTATGTTCTGACATAGCACCATTGTGGTCGTTTTATTATTACAGGTTTGGCTCTGTCTGAAGGAGAGCATCTTTTATATACGTAAGAGCTTTTAAATCTATGGTAGTATAAAAGACATTTCTAATGGAAAACTAGGATGTATCTATATCCTGTAATGAACAGTGTCACCAACTATGTTTTAAGAATATCTTTCTAGGCTCCCCACCCATGGGTGCAGATGAGGTAGTTGAGGATGTTTCCACCATTTTTGAAAATTTGGAAGGTCTTGGGTTGCCGCCGTCCAGATGGCATCATTTTCCATGGATCTGAACCAATGATACTGGGTTCACCTACCTCTCCAAAGCCAGGAGTTAATGCCCAGTTCTTACCTGGATTTTTAATGGGGGATTTGCCTGCTACAGTGACTCCACAACCTCGAATAATTAGTGGACCTTCCTTTGGAGTTATGGAAATGAGATCACCTTTACATGCAGGTGGTTCACCACCATAATCAGTTGTACCCGCTCATAAATATAAAAGCAGAGCTCCACCTGTTAGAAGTATATATGATGGAATTTCCAGCCCAGGACTTGGATAAATACCTTTAAATTTAAAAAGACAGACAAACATTTCAGTAAAAGGCGAAAGATTTATACGATCTGAAGAGAAACCAGAGTATCAGACAAACATTTCAGTAACACAAAGTCCTCTTGTTGGAGTTACAAGTACTCCTGGAACAGGGCTGGAACAGCCCAGCAAATATTGTTCAGCCACGAAAGACACTATCTCCTGCTTGGTTGGATCCTTTTTATACACAAGGAGATTCTCTGACTTCAGAAGATCACCTCCATGACATTTGGGTGACTGTTTGGGTTTCCACAAGCATCTGCATCTTATATATTGCTACAATTTGCACAATGGAAATACCTTAAAACATGTGATGTCTAACAAAGGAAACTGGATGCATATTGCAGGCCTGGAAAGGATATTTGGAGAATCCATCATGATTGGTATAAAACCATGAATCGATAAAACTGTCATGGAAAACAGTGAGAGATGTTCTTTGTCATCACCGTCTCTGGCCTTTACACCACCAAGTAAGACCTTATGTACACCAACACAACCTGGAAGTATTCCTAGGATTTCTACCATGAGACCTCTTATTACAGCATACAGAGTTTCTACTAGTGATTATCAGGTTATTTCTGACAGATAAACGCCAAAAAACGATGAAAGTCTTGCATGGAAAGTAAGGGAGCACACGTTTGGCTGGTAGATAATAAGAACTAAGAACTCCACTACAAAGGAAGAGGTCCCTGCACTAAAACCAGAGTTAGCAAAGAGCTGCCAGTTATTTTTGGTTAGTTGTATAAGCATACATGGCAATGGTTGGTAGCTATCTCAGATGCTTCTTTCTAAAGATTATTTTCTTTAAGATTACATCCAACTGTAGCTTGTGCTGTAAAAGATGCTTGAGATACATTTTGAAGAAAACTTAAAAATCACTCTAGATAGGATTCTGTATTTCATGTGATAGTGCATGCACAGGAAACCCAGCACTCATTATTGTAAACTACTACTAAAGTTTCTTGATAATAAACTTTGTTAATTATGTACTGAAAAATATCTTTCTAAAGAGAAAGTTTCCATGAAGGTATCAATATAAAATGATTTAAGTATCAAATAATAAATTGTATATTTTCACTAGGATATATATAAGTATATTCTCAGTAATACAGATGAATAATCACTAATCTATACTAGAAGGCATCAAAAGATTATAAAACTAGTAACAGTGAAAAGTTGAACCACATCTTTTTTTAAAGAACTGGATACTAGATAAAATATTCTAAAGTATTTGTTCTGTACTGTCAGGTTTTAAAAATGTTTTTCTTTTTGGCAGTACCAGGATTTGAACTCAGGGCCCTGTTCTTGTAATAAAAGCCCCCTATCAATTGAACCATTCTCCAAGTCTTCTTTGCCTTCGTTCTTTTTGTACATGAAGTTGGCTTCAGACTGTGCCTCCCAGGTAAGTTGGATTACAGACACAAATCATAATATCTTGCTCTAGTTACTAATTGAGGTGGGATCATGTTAACTTTTTACCCTAGGCTATCCTCAAGTTTTGATCCTCCCAAGTAACTGAAAATACTGGTATGAAGCAACATGGCCTGGCTCTGAAAGTATTGTTAAAAATACAATTTACCATCTATGGGGAGGAATCCAAACATCTGAAGTACTATTTGTCAAAACAAACTCCAAGAAGTGGAAACATGATCTTTTTGTTTTTATTTGTTTTATTTTGTTTTCTCTTTTTGGAGGGGTAGACAAAGAGGGACACAGGAATGAAGGTAGAAAGGGTGAGCAAATGCAGTCTTGGTGTTCAATATACACTATGTAAAAAGTGAACTATGTAACTTGTGGATAAGGATGGGAAGGGGACAATGGGGGAGTGAAGGAAGGGGTAAAATTGTCCAAGAAGCAGTGCACTCACAACCTGACATAGAATTGTAATCCCTGTGTACAACTTCTTAAAGATAACAATAAAAATCCCTTTTATACTAAAAATAAAACATTAAGCCGGGCACTGGTGGCTCATGCCTTGTAATCCTAGCTACTTAGGAGGTTGAGATCTGAAGATCATGGTTCAAAGCCAGCCCGGGCAGGAAAGTCTGTGAGACTCTTATCTCCAATAAACCACCAGAGAATCAGAAGTGTTGCTGTGGTTTAAGCAGTAGAGCACTAGCCTTGAGCTGAAGATCTGAGCGACAGTACCCAGGCCCAGAGTTCAAGCCCCATGACCAAACAAACAAACAAATAAATAAAACATTAAAAATTTTAAAATAATAATATGAGGTTTAACAAAATTTAACCAAAACATATCCATTAGCATTTGAAAGTTTCATTCTATTTCTTTTCTTTTTTTTTTTTTCTGTGGGTTGTGGGGCTTGAACTCTGGATCTGGGCACTGTCCCTCAGCTCTTCAGCTCAAGGCTAGTGCTCTACCACTTGAGCCACAGCATCACTTCCAGTGTTCTGGTGGTTTATTGGAGATAAGAGTCTCACGGTCTTTCCTGCCCAGGCTGGATTTGAACCTCGATCCTCAGATCTCAGCCTTCTGAGTAGCTAAGATTACAGGCATGAGCCACCTGCACCTGGCTGAAAGTTTCAGTTTTGAAGCTGATTTTCTTATCTGCCCACTACGTCAGCCTGGTCATTAAGACCAAATCCCACATAGAATATGTGTTTTTTGTGGGCTTTTTTGTTTGTTTTGGAGCTTCATGCATGCTAGACAACTGCTCTACCACAGAGCTATCCTCTCAGCCTTTGCTGTGTTCTTTAAGGTGTCAAGGAAGTAATACAGGTTCTGACCAATCTGGGCTGGATTAAAGAGACTTGAAAAGTTTTGATCGTTAGTCAAACATTGTCAGTAAATATCCTAATTTACATGTGTGAATTAAACGTTTTCAGACAAATGTAAATATTTATAGAATAAAAATGGAATAGAGTACTTTTGGCTTTTGGGCTCATAGGCCCAAAACAGAGACTCAATGACAGAATATATACCACTACTTTCTTCTCTATATAAAATATTTACAGGGCAAAACTTTGCTTTTGAGTATATTAAGAAAGCTAATTGTTCCAAAACAATTTTTAAATAACCTACGAAGGTCAATAGATAACCAGTCTTACTATTTATGTAAGGGTTTTTTACACTCTTTTCTTCCATCGCCGACATCATGGAGGTCACAAATTAAGTCTCTTGCTCATTGATTGCTGCCATCATGACTATTAATTGCATGTCACAACTGTAGTTTTAAACACAGAAACTGATGTAGAGTATAGGTCCCGTAAGTATAGGTTCCATACAAGACATTACAGATCCAAGGCAATTACATTCTTAAATTTAGCTAATGAACATGCTATTTTACTGATTATTCCTTTTTAAGATATGGAGAAAGGAATGGAAAGTATGCTTATGTAATATTCCTTTACTTATTTTTAGTGGCACATGGCTTTGAACTCAGGCCTCACACTTGCTAGTCTGGACAGATACTGCTCATGCACATCACCAGTCCTGTTTTTCACTGGTTAATTTTAGGATAGTGTCTTATTTGCCTGGATACACTCCTGAGCAATCATTCACCTGTTTTTAGGCTTCATCATTGTTAGGATTAGGGGGTGCATGTCCAGATTCCCTCACAGAAATGGAATTGCATGGACTTTCCCTTCTGTTCTCAGCCTTCCAAATAGCAAGGATTACAGGTAGAGCCCTTGGTACCTGACTATAGTACTTACACTTTAAGCATACACACATGAAATACACTGAGATCAAATACATCAAAATATTGTAGAGGATTATTCTAGAGAGATGTAATTGCTATGCTCTTTTTTTTGTAATGTTCGGGCTTGTAATTCTCCTTAAGAAAACCTTATTTTTCTTAAGGAAAAGTCTCCCTAGTTAAGCCATAAAAGAAGAGGGCAACAAGACACTGTCGATATCATGGTTATCTAGAAGACAGAATCAAATGTAGAAGTTCTTTTCCTAAGGTTTGGATGTGGTTGGGAACATGGTCTTCAGGGCAGTGGTATTGTGGTGATGGGAACTGTAAGGAGTCTGGTGAGAAATAGCACTACTGGCCCTTCCTCTCAGTCTTGTCTCATTTCTCTCCAAGTGATCTCTCTTCTGTATACTCTGCTGCCATCCACCTTGAGGTGTTGCAGCCAAGGGGAGGCCACTCTAGAGCCACTGCTAGGCTCTACAGACTGTGAGTCCTTCAAAACCAAGAGCTCAATGAATCTCTTCATTGTAAGGACCCAGCCTCATGTATTTCATTACTGCAATACAAAAATGAACCTATGCCCCATCTTATTTAATTTTATCTTGCCCTAATCTTTACATTCATTAAGTAAATGTTCAAAAGTGTTTGCTGACCATCTTCTATACTCCAGCCCATGTGCTAGGGCCCAAGTTCTCAATGGTGAGCCAGAAATGGATGCCTATTCTTCTGGTGATAGCTGGTGTTGATGGTGTTTGGATTAGAGGACAGAAATAAATCAGTTTAAGATAGGTAAGGGTAGAATGACAGCTACCCCATCGAAGGCTACAGTGAGGCTAGGAGGAAATGGTAGTCTTTTTTTAATACATTTTTTATTGTAAAAATACTGTGGAGAAGGGGTACAGTTTCATGAACAAAGTCATGAGTACATTTCCTTTCTAGCATTGTTACCTCCTTCATTGTTTTTCCCCTACCCTCCCTTTCCTCCCACCTCCACAACTACACTCCCCTCCACCCCTTCCTCCGGGCCTAAATTGTAAAATTCATTTTTCAACATAGTGTCTTGTACATATCATTGTTACAGTGGGTCAACCTGTATCCCTATTTAAGCATTTTGTTTTTTCCCTTTCCCTCCCCAAACTAGAGAAGTGCATATACAAGATTCAGGACACCGACATCAAATACAGTGAAAACAGGGCTTACAAAGAAAAAAAATCACAATGCTACATTATAAAGGAAGCTGTAGTCTTCTTCACAGTGTGCTGAAGAAATCAAGTCTACTTAGAGACAGAGCTGTGCTGATATTCCAGGCTTTCTTTGTGAACTAGAAATGGAGTGGAGGAGAGCTGTCAGCTTTGATACCTCGTAGCTTTACCTTGAAGACTCTGGTTCTGAAATAAGAGTAACATTTATTCTGACCACCGAAGCAGCTACACTGTAATACCATATCTTCTTAATCTCCCACATTGTATTTTCATTCAGTTTGGGCAAAATAGGAGTCAATTTGGCTCCTTGTCTGTGGTTATTCCTTAAACATGATAGATCAGAGGAAGCTGTCTCACTAACTCTGTACCTTGTAGCATATACAGAGTAGTAATATACTTTTTAAAATACTAGAGTACAAATTCTAGGTTATCAAGCAGCTCTAGGTTATCAAGCAACTCTGCACAATTATTTTCTTCTCTATTCTGGAAAGATGTTGGTGAATCTTTTTAGTCTGAAGGAACTAAGAAAAGCACTTGTCATTATTTTCATTCAGTAGAGGTGAAGTACGGTTAGTGAGTCTATAAAGGTCATAGGAGGAGTCAATAGCAGCTATGGTTTGTTTTCCTGTCAGTTGTGGAGCTTGAACTGTGGGCCTGGGCACTGTCCCTGAGCCTCTCTGTGCTTAAGGCTAGCACTCTACCAGTGATGAAATTTTAACCCAGGTTTTTCTACCCAAATTCTATGCTTTCCTATAGTATATCTAAATCAATATTCAGAACTCCATGAATTTTATATTTAAGGTGGTTCCAGAATGCACTCATTTCCATCTAATTCTGAAATGACATTTTGATAAAGGTTGCCAATGTTTCCTTCCTGCCATTCTGTAACTTGCTTTATCTAATTATATATAATCTTAACTTCCAACTTAAGTTTGTATATGTATTTGATATTCAGAGATACTTGAATCAAAAACAAGATGAACAGGATATCTGAAATAGCATCTAATTGCTAATAACTAGTGTTCGAGGTTTTCAAATGGTTGAATTGTATTTAGACCAGAAGATGGCATAAGAGTTATAGCAATGAACAGACTGTGAACATCCTTAAAGGATTACATTATAAATCAGGATCTACATGATACATTCCTCTTTTATTCAGATAAAAAAGCATATTTTCCCTGTGAGAAATGCTTCTACTTTAAAATTTCATGGCTGCAGAAAGAAATTAAAATAGAAACAAAATTAAATCTAAATCTTACTACTACCTTGCTGTGTATTTATAATTCATTTGTTAGGATCAACTCTATAACCTACTATTCTGATACAGTCTTAACAATATATAATGAGAATTTAAGTTAAAATTGTTTTAAATTTAAAAAAGATTGGTTTAGCTGGGTGCTGGTGGCTCACACCTGTAATCCTAGCTACTCAGGAGGCTGAGATCTAAGGATCACGGTTCAAAGCCAGCCCAGGCAGGTAAGTCCTTGAGACTCTTGCATCATATTGACTACCAAAAAAGTGGAAGTGGCACTGTGGCTTAAATTGGTAGAGCACTAGCCTTGAGCTGAAAAGCTCAGTGACAGTGTCCAGACCAAGAGTTCAAGCCCCACAACCAACAACAAAACAACAACAGCAAAACTGTCTTATGGAATTATTAAAAGGCAAAAAAGTTTTCTAGTGTTTATGGCCCCTAATTTATTCCATCACAACTTTACTATTAGATAAGCAAGTTGTTTCTGGTATTTTACTCTAGCACAATGGATTAAGTACTTCCATCAGGAACCACTTCTTCAAGGTTCATGCCAGATTTCATACTGTCACATTAGTGATGAAACCACCAATATGTGAAACTTTGGTGAATATATGCTCAGATCATATCAAAACCATTGCCCCCTGTGGTCACTTCTAAAACTTAATTTGTCACAGGGTTTCTTATGTAAGTCACAACTTCATAGTCGTATCCAAAACTGAGGAAAATATATATTCTCATTAAAAGTCATCAAAAATATTATTCATACTTAATGAACATTTTAACTGATAAAATGACAAATCTGTTCTGGAATCCTGTGGATAATAATGTTTTATGGATGTTAAAATTCTATGTATTCATGTTTTATGAATTAAATATTAAATGAATAACAGTGGTAATATCTGGGAACTAGTGGTTCACCCCTGTAACCTTAGTTACTCAGGAGGCTGAGATCTAGAGGTTTACGGTTCAAGGACACCCCAAGCAGAGAAGTTCTCTATTCCAAAATAACCATCAAAGAACCAGGCTAGCAGTGTGGCTCAAATACTGACAACTAGTACTAGCCTAGCAAGCATAAAGTTTTGAATTCAAACTCCAGTACCAACAGAGAAACTACTACTCCTAACTACTCAGGAGGTTGAGATCGAGGATCACAGTTCAAAGCCAGCCCAGTCAGGAAAGGCTGTGAAAATCTTTTTTTTTTTTTTTTTGGTCCAGTCGTGGGGCCTGAACTCTGGGCCTGGGCGCTGTCCCTCAGCTCTTCAGCTCAAGGCTAGCGCTCTACCACTTGAGCCACAGCGCCATTTCCAGCTTTTTTCTTTTTGCTTATGTGGTGCTGAGGAATTGAACCCAGGGCCTCAGGCATGCAAGGCAAGCGCTCTACCACTGAGCCACCTTTCCAGCCATCTTATCTCCAATAAACCACCAGAAAACCAGAAGTGGCACTGTGGCTCAAGTGGTAGAACACTCACCTTGAGCTGATGAGCTGAGGGACAGCGTCCAGGCCCAGAGTTCAAGCCCCATGACTGACAAAAAATAAAAATAAAAATAAATATAAAAAATTTAAAAAGAAATAACAGGTCAATATACAATATTTTCCAAGGAAGTACCATAAATCCAATATTGTTCTAAAAGTATTATATGAAGTTACTCAATCCTTAACAGGACACAACTTAAAAAATGTTTCTAAAACCCACAAAAAATTACATATGTATTTATTTACTGATTGATCTGTGTGTGTGTGTGTGTGTGTGTGTGTGTGTGTGTGTGTGTGCATGCATGCGCGTGTGTGTGCTCGTGTGCCTCTGGAAAGGAATTTTCTATATACTAAGGAATTTTTACATGCCATTAAGGCCAGAATTCAAATTTAAAGACCACATTCATACCTATAGAGCAGTATTCAATGCTGGGTAGACGTTTTCATGATTGCAAGATGAAATTCTATGCATGGATTCCCAGTTTGAATAGGGTCCATGTCTAAGAAAGCCAAATTCTATTACCTAATGTTTACGATGCTTGGAAATTTAGAGTTCTTCCATGCTATATTAATCAGCTATGTCTGCCCTTAGGACAGGTAATATATGCAACAAAACTTTGTTTTCTCAACAGACCTGTGAGATAGAAGTACAAGATCAGTTTGCTGGTAAATTCGACTCCTGGTGAGGACCACTGACTCCTTGACTCACAGAGAGTCATTTGTTTCATTGTCTACTTGCAAGACCGTTCCTTTCTGTAAATGCAGATCGAGAAAGAAAGAGAGTGAGAAGAGATCATTGACGTCTCTTCCTATTTATATTCCGATATACTAGTCTTATCAGGTTAAGGCCCCACCTTTATGAAATCATTTAAACTTACTGGTCTCTTTAATGTCTCTCTCTTGAAATATAGTCAGGTTGGGGTCAGATACTCAACATAGAAATGTTAATACTTTACAGTTAATCTGGAGAGAGAGAGAGAGAGAGAGAGAGAGAGCAAGAGAGAATGAGAGGGAGAAGCAGGCATCATTGTTCCTTAGCAAGGACTTTTCATGGTTGTATGTGTGTGTGTGTTTGTATGTGCACATGTGCATGCATGTGTGCACACATGCTAGTGCTGGGACTTAAACTCAGAACCTGGCCACTGTCCCTAGACTTCTTTTTCCTCCAGGCTAGCACTTTACCACTTGAGCCTCACCTCCACTTCCACTTCCACTTCCCTTTCCCCTTGCCTTTTTAGTGGTTAATTGCAGATAAGAATCTCATGGAATTTCCTGCCCAGGCTAGTTTTGAACCACAATCCCCAGAACTCAGCCTCCTGCAGATGTAAGCCACCAGTGCCCCCACTGAAAGTACATTTTATACATAGGAATTAGAATCGACTCAGAGCAAATCATATTCTATGCATGTTAAGTCTGATTTCATGATTGGATATTAAACAAAAATGCATAAACTGTGATGTTTTCTGGACTATAGAAGCATGGAACCCTATGTAAGAAGGACAACTTCTACAACTGCTGGGCTTCAAGCCTGAGGTACTATAGTAACCAGAGGCAAATCTGTATTCCATACATAGAAATTCAGATCCCATACATGGAACGCCAAGTTGCACATTTTCAGGGCCAGATTTCATGTTTGAAAATTGTGTTTCTGCATGTGAAGTAGCTACCACCTTGTGCTGGTAGAACCAGATGTCACAATCTAAAATTGAAATCCACACATGGAGTGTGAGTTTTCATGCTTGCAGTGCCATGTTCCATGTTTGGATATTGAGATTTACATATACATCATGAAGAGGTTGTGAGTAAAATTTCCTCTGTGGGATAATCAACATCATTCTATACCTAGACAACACAGAACCACAGGTGGAAGCCCAGACTCCATACACAGAACCAAATTTTACCCACAGAGCCAAATTCAATGCCTGAAAAGCAGGCATCGAATTTCGCACCACCTTTCCTGTCTGGAAAGCCAGATTTTATACCTAGATATCTAGGTTCCATGATTGAAGAGATATATTTCCTACTTAGAGGGCCAGAGTTCAGGCTTAAAGGGCAGTTCTTACTATTGGAAATCTAAATCCATGTTATAAGCCTGGGTCTTGGACAGAAAACCACATTTTGTGTTTGGAAAGGAATAATCAATACCAAAAGACATGAATCAGTGTCTGACAGATCCAATTCCATACTTGGTGGGACAAGTTCTATTCCCTATGGCTCATGGAGTTGAAGTTCTTTATTTACAGGATTAACCTATATGCTTTGGGCCAGCTCCCATGCCTATAACCAGTCTTCACAACTTGACAGCCATGCTTCATGCTATAAAGTCTGGGAGTATCAGGGTTTTTTTTATTACTATAATGAAATTACTAAGGCTGAGTATGATTTATTTATTTAGAGATTTATTGAGTTTATAGTATTGAAGGTTCACATTCAAATAGTATAGTGCTGGGTCTGGTGATGGCCCCCTTGGCAATATGATGTAATGGTGAGAGACAGTGCAAGGACAAGAATGTGAGGTGAGATCATGTGACCAGACAGGAAGCCAAAAAGCTCGGAAGGGGCTCTTGTAACAATTCATACACTTGAGAAATAACTCAGGGCTCCATGAGGACTACCTCATTGTTTGCTAAGAACAGCACTTCAATCACTCTACTTTCCCCCCCCCCCCTTTAATGCAGTGCTGGAATTTGAATCCAGGGACTTGTAAACATTAGACAAGTACATTACCTCCAAGCTACACCTCTATCAGCTCTACCTCCTAAAAGTCCTTCTACCTCTGAACATCACCACTGGGAAGCAACTTCCAATACACAAATCGTGGGAGACAAACCACATCTAATCCACAGAACAGGGTTATGAGTCAAGAAGTCTAATTTCATTTATGTACCAAGCTGCCAAGTTCCATGCATGTACCATAATTGTGCTAATAGATTCAGGAACATGACTGCAGTCACTTCAAGGCCTTTTTTCAAGTCTAGAAGGTTGGATTTCATTCTTCAAGGGACAGAATTCATTTTTGGAGGGGCCACATATAGACACATGTTCTAATTACAAACACGTTTCCATGCCTAGAAACTACATTTTTACCCTTGCAGGGCATATTCAATGTATATGGTTAGGGTTTCATAGTTGAAGAAGAAGAGAGTGGTTAGTGCATGCTACGAGGCTCAAATTCCATGCTTCAAGAACCATGTTCCTATGAACAGAAGAGCCATATATGAATCCTGGAATGCCTGGTTTCATAGCTACAAGTCTATGGCAGGCAGTCTAGTTGTACAGAGGGATTTATCTTTAAAATCATTGGGAAAGAGATGACCATTCTAATAACCAATTTGAGACATCCTCATGACATAAATGACTCCAAAAAGAGCTGAAAATTTATGAAGTCTGCAAGGAGTTATGAAATCACACAGCAAAAAATATTTGCCCCCAATAATTCAATTTGATATAGAAAGTGGAAAACAAAGAAAAAGCCTTTTAGCTACATACTTTCAGTTACATTTGCTCAACTTAGTTACACTGGTAATTACTGAGTGCTTAAAACAAGTCAGGTGCTTTGCTAAGTGTATGTTTTCAGTATATAATTCACTTCCTTTGGTTATTTCCTATTATATGATAAATGAGGAGACCATGCCCCATACAGCTTTATTTATTTTCTCAAAGACTCCTTGCTAGTATAAAGTAAAAATATAAATTCTTATATGTATAATTATTTGAAATGATAAAAGGTTAGGCCTGTATTGTTGAATGAGTTCAAAATTAGAAATGGTGCTAATTCCCTGGCTATATAATCAGACTCAGTTGTCTTGGTGATCTGATACCTATAACCTACATTTTGAACTGCAAACTAATAGTATATGATGTAAAAAAAACACTATAACAGCACCACTAAGTGCTCCTTATACTAACAAAATAAAAAGCTTCATTCAACTTCAGAGCTATAAATTTATGGCATGCACGCACTATGATTTTCATAATTAGTTTGTATAAAGCAATTTTCATCCCTGTAGCATTTTATGAAATTAACTAATTAATCTTCAGAGAGAGATAACTGTATCCTTTCTGCAAAGAGCCTCTGTCATGGGGCTTAAAATGCTTTATGCATATTATAGATAGTGATAAGCAAGCTCAAGACACTTCAGATGCACACAGCTGACATTGAGGATATTAGAATTCATTCATGCACTAAATAAATGTTTATTTAGTGCTATTACCAGAAATCTATAGCTATGGAGCTATGTGGTCTCTGAGAGGTAACATATTGCCTGGATGAATGCAGTGGGTTATGTACGGGAAGGATGCTATCTTTAGGTAAGACATAAACCCTTCTTGACTTACTGACCAAAGCTTAGAATTAGTCTCATGAGGGTAGTTCCCCAGAGTTCACAGGCCTTTTCTTCTTTCTGCTCAAATTTTCCAATCTGAAGTCTTCCCTATATAATACAATTGCCTTGAGCTTGTAGTACATGCTTCAGTATTTGTTCCTATGTCCTTAATAGCAAGGGATTCTTGCCATTAATTTTCTTTTTTAACTCACTTTTTTATTGTCATTGTAAAGGTGATCCACAGAGGGGTTACAGTTACATAAGCCAGATAATTAGTACATTTCTGTTCATATAGTGTCACCTCTTTCCTAATTTTCTCCCAGTTTTTTTCTCTCCCGACCCCTCTCCTCACAATTGCATAGTTAATTTTCAACATAGTATCTAGTGAGTATCACTGCTACATTTGTTCACCTTTTGTCCCATCATTTCTGTGCCTCCCTCTTACCCTCCCCACAAAAGATAAATTTACATATAAGACAAAAGATACATTTGTTTTTTTCCCTTCCCTTCCACAAATTATACAGAAGGATCCATTGCAACAATGAGATGTACAAGTCTTATGTGGAAAAACGAAATTTACAACTTTGGCAGTGGGGGGATGGAGATGGGAAGGGATGGGAAGGGGAAACAAAGGAGGAGGCAACAATGCTTGATAAGAAATGTGCTCATTATCTTGCCCATGTAATTGTAACCCCTCTGTGCAGTATTTTCACAATAAAAAATAAGAAATAAAAAAGACAAAAGATACAGAAATCAAAACGAGCAACCTAAGAGAGAGAAAAGAAACACCAAAATGACACAAAAACCCTCTCATAACTAAATTTGACTATAAATCTACAAGTAAATACACTGGACAGTAAAAGGCAAAGAATTACATTTGTACATTATAAATTATACCGGACTCTAAACATTCATATAGTGAGACCAAAGGAGGATATTCTTAGGAAAAGATCACAAGGTTCAATAGCTATATGCATGTGATCATATTAAATGATGTTTATAGAAATGAACTCCAAGAAATGCCAACAAGAGGTTTTTCTCCATTACTTTCCAATCTTGTTTTACTCCCTAAAACAATTTTTCCTATAGTTTGTAAAGAATGGTGCATACCTGGCTCAGGAATCTGAGATTTAAAATGAAATAAGCTAAAGGTTATCTAGTATCAAAGCATTAACATTTTGTTGGAACTGGTCTTCTGTCACATCTTAGGCTCAGAGCCCTCAAGGGAACATTTATGTGAAAGATTCATAGAGAGGGTGCTCTCAAGAGAGATAAGTAAGGGTGATCACAGGAGTAAAGCTCTGGACTAAGAAGCCTGGACTCCTCAGCCTGATCTCCGAATCTCATTCCAGAGAAAAGGATGTATGTTAATCTTTCATTGCCCTAAAGTCACCATACAAACAATTTTAAAGCAGGGGAGATATATTTTTGCTCTCAGTTTTAAAGGTTTCAGTCTATGATTTGCTAAGTATTGATTCTGGGTGTAGTGATGCGATCAGAAAGTCATCGCAGAACAAAGTTCCTCACCTCATAATGTTCAGGAAGCAGAAAGAGACAGAGAAATGAGCTGGAAACAAGCTGTACTCCACAAGGACCTACTTTAATGATCTACTTTGTCCAAATAGGCCTCCTTCCAATGTTTCCATCACATTTGAATAATGTTACTGAAATATTAAGGTGTCAATGGATTAATTCATTTACCTCTTAATGACTGAATCCACTATCTGGGGGCCAAGCCTTCAGCACATGAGCCTATTGTTGGGCACTTCAAATCTAAATGGTAAGAGAGAGATTGAATAGTGGATTTCCACATATCAGTCATTAGATATCAGCCATTTTTAATGGAAAAATCGGGTCTACAAGTCAAATATCACTAGATAAGGAGGGTATTATCGGCGAAGTTTTTCCATAGTCAACACCTGGGATATAGGTGCAGTGATAAAGCACAGAAGCAACAGTTGCTGTAGCAAACCACACACCACTCAGATTCATTTACCTCTTTCATGGTTTTCTGGATATACTCATACCTTCTTCTGGCTTCTTTCTAGTCACAATTTCTGGGTAATCTCAAAATCAGATCATTGAGACAAAGAACATACCTGCTACTGCTATTGGTCCTGAAGAAGCAACTGAAATTCACCATCATCCTCCTCTATGCTGATTTTTTGTCACCTTAAGCTTATGCTTCTAATGCTATGGTTGGTCACATTGATAACTTAAACCCATATCTCTGAGTGTTCTGAGTCATTGACTGCTATGTCCTTAGCTGTGTTTGTCATTCAGGAGAAGGAGATCCAAACCCAGAAAGAAAAATCAATGAGATTACAGCACCAAAATAACCAGTAAAAAACTGATCTGGACGTATGGCTCAAATGGTAAAATATCAGCTGAGCAAGCAAACTGTATAAGTATGGGATCTGGAGTTCAAATCCTGGTACCAGGAAAAAAATAAACAGAAAACTATACCTAGAGATATAAGATATATCTCTACAATATAATTTTTTGTGTACCAAGCATATTTCTCCATGCCTGTATTACAGAATACCAATGCAATTTTCTCTTATTAATCCACACAATAACTCTTCTATTGAAATAATGGTCCCAAAGTATGAAAGTAGCAGCAACAGATTTATATTTAGTGAGAATTGTACTGATTCCTGTGGTAAAGCTTTTCCCTTCCTACAATCTTTATTGTCAAAGAGCCTAACATTACAGAGATGGGAAACACAAATTCCCCAAGCAAAGCTCTGTGAAAAATGGTGAGCCTGGAGTTATTTCTAATTCTGGCCCTAAGTTCCTGATCCAATACGCTCTGTTTCCTGGGAACACAATACACCTATGGGTTATTGATATACAGCATTCATTGTATCCTAAAGAAGAGTACCTCACGCTCATAAAAATGGTATTTATGAGTTGACACACGGCCGTAGCACTAGATCTCATCATCATGTACTTGCTGCTGCACCTTCTTAGATATACAGTGGGTCTTTTGGTCCAAGGCAGTGATATATATAAGATCCCATAAGACACACTTGGTGTTACGGTTATGGCATTGTTTGAAGTACTATGGGAGGTAAAAGCAAACCCCTACAACTACCAAAGGACAAATTGCTGTCCTTCTCAGGGTAGAAATGGTTCATGTGACTTGCTTGTTATTACTCCTGATTGCTTCCTTAAAGGATGACTTTGTCTCAAAGCCTCTCATTTCTCATTTCTCCCCTGTCTCCATTGGGGGTAATAGAGTGGAGTGTGCTCTGCTTTCTGTCCTTTGAAATTACTATAATTGTTGGGATTTAGAATGTCGCCCAAAGGGCCATCTTGCTGATGGCTTGGTTGTCAAATTTTGGTGCCATGGGAAGGTGATGGGAATTTTAAGAGTGGGGTCTGTGAGTAAAAACGAGGTCACTGAAGCATGACCTTGGAGAAGATGCTGCTTCCTGGCTGCCATGAGGTAAGAAGTTCCTCCACCACACACTCCCATCATGATGTAGTATGCTGCCACAGGCCCAATGGCAGTGGAGCTTCTAAAACTGTGAGCCAAAATAAACTTTTCTTTTTAAATGGATTATTTTGAGAATTTTGTTACAGTGACAGAAAGCTGACTCACATAGGTACCAATAGAATTTGGAGCAAGAACCTACTACAGACTGTAAGTCTTTAAAAATCACTATGTCATTTCTTTCGTCAGCTTCAATACTTAAGAATTTTTTTATTATCTTACTGTCTCCTATTGTAACCAAATATCATTTTCAGGCATAATACGTTCCTGTCAAATAAAATGAAATCAAATAAAATTCAAACACTTAGAACTGAAAACCTAGTTATCCATGCTTTAGGTAAGCAAATTAAATTTTCTTTGGAATTTCTGACAATATTTAATAGTATGAATTCTATGGAGATGTTGAGGAAAGGATCTGAATTTTAAGAATCACAGCCAATAGCAAAAAGGTTTCATTGATCAGGGAATGATTTACAGATGGTATGACATGTGAGCTGGGACCTTGAGCTCCACACCTGGAGGTGTGGAGTGGTAAGATACTGGAGGAGAAGTGGAGGGAGTCACGTATGAGAAAGGGAAAGGATAGGGTTAATATGAAGATCCTTCAGACCTTTTCTGAAGCACAGCCAAAGCACCAGAAACATAGGTAGGTAGCATGGGGGCATATCTGTACCTATTAGTGTACTTTTAACATATCCATATTTCCAGTTTGTTGTTCTGGAGTAAATTCTTCACTGAAGGAATCTGTGTGCGATAATAATTTCCTAGAGGATAGAATGAAGTCTCTTTTTGTCTGTCTTTGTCTCTTTCTTTGTGCACATGCCCATATGTATACCAACCTTTAGAGATTAGATTCAGAGTAGACCTACCATAACATAGAAGACCAGAAAGGACATTTTTCTCTTCTTCTTCTTTTTTTTTTTGTCACTTGTAGGTCTTCAACTCTGGGCCTGGGCACTGTCCCTGAGCTCTTCAGCTCAAAGCGAGTACTCTACCACTTCAGCCATAGTACCACTTCCAGTTTTTTGGTGGTTAATTGGAGATAAGAGTCTCACTTTCTTACCAGGGCTGGCTTTGAACCACAATCCTCAGATCTCACCTTCCTGAGTAGCTAGGATTACAAGCATGAGCCACCGGTGCCTAGCTCGTTGTAAATGTTTAAACATAAGAAAATATTAAGAAAAGACTAAAAAGATCACTTGAAATACATCAATATGATGTATTTTGTATTTTGTATTTTTACCCTAATATCTCTGGAATATTACACACGTGCACACACATACACATTCACACACACACACACACACATCAGACATACATCAAACATGTTCTCTTTATATACTTGCATATATTATTTCTTGCTGCAAATTATGTCTTGCGGCAAATATTTATTTTAGAATCTATCAAAATTTATTCCTTATAACGAAAAACTTAAAAATAGGGGCTGGGAAGTTGGCTCAGTGGTAGAGCACTTGCCTTGCATGCCTGAGGCCCTGGGTTCAATTCCTCAGCACCACATAAGCAAAAAGAAAAAAGCCGGAAGTGGTGCTGTGGCTCAAGTGGTAGGGCACTAGCCTTGAGCTGAAGAGCTGAGGGACAGTGCTCAGGCCCAGAGTTCAGGCCACACAACCGGACCAAAAAAAAAAAAAAAGGTAGCTCTGCCCTTAGTTCAATCCTGCCAGGCCCTAGACTACCTGATGGATATTTCTCAAGAGAGGACAGAGATCACCCTTGTACTTGCTCACCCTATTAGCCCTGGGGCCAATTTAGATCCCTAAAAGGCAAGTGTCATGTGGGGATAGCTTCATAGGGAAGACACAGTCAAGTCAGATTTGAAGATTCTTTGGAAGTTCTGCTTCCCTTTATTCTTTCCAGACCCATGTGGAGCACAAAGCTTGGGATTATGTGTGGAGGTGTTTGGATCTGGCTGTCCTAGTCTGCCTGGATGATGAGCCATATAATACAATCTGGAAGAAAAGAAATGTGCTCCCTAACAGAAGAAGGTAAGAGCTGGAAACAGGACAGGGAAAGACAAAGGAGGAGAAGGAGTTGACAGGAGAGTTTTCTTCCTCTTTCCCTAACCCCAAGAGTCTTCAGGTACAGTTGGCAGACAAATCTAGCATGACCCAGTTGTATTTTCTCATAAAACTATGGCCCCGAGATAAGTGCTTATTTTCTTCTTTTTTCTGCCTAACTTCCTCTTCCATCACTTAGGCAGCTCAGGGACTGTATTTTTCAATACAATGACTGTGCAAACTTTGCCTTAGATTCTACTTTCTAGGCAAACTGGGCTAAGACATCATCTTTGTGAAGCTGTTTGCTTATACTTTAAAGGGAAGTCCTAGAAACAAAGCATTTTAACTTTAGCACAAAGTACTGCTTGCCTTCCCCAGTGGGTAATTTATTCACTTCCCTCAACAGGATGCAAATCTCTTCTTGCTGCAGGAAATGATAATATGTGAAATGCATTCTGTTTGTTGACTGCCTTAGTCTGTTTTCTGTTTCTATTACAAAATATTTGAGTTTGGGTAAAAAATATTGTGTAAGAGGGACTTATGTGGGATCACAACTCTTCAAGCTGGGAAGGTGCTGGCATCTTCTTAACTCTGGTAAGGGATTCATACAGCTTCAACTCAGCAGAAAGACAGAAGGGTATGCAGGTGCAGGCAGAATATGCATAGGTATGAAAGAGACTCAGAGGAGGTGTAAGGCTTGCTGTACAAAAATCTGTATTCTCAGTAACTAAACCATTCCCATAAGGACTAAGCTAGCCTTGGAACAACTAACCCGCTCGTAAGGGAACTACATTAATATCTTCATGAGGTAGAGCCCCACACTTAATTATCTCTGAAAAGTCAAATGCCCCTCAAGACCCTACTGGGAACTGACTTTCAATATGAATCTTGTGGGGAATACTATATCCAAATCACAGCATTTGCCCTTAATCTGTTTTGTCTTTTGCTAAAACTAACATTATATTTCATAAATGCTTCTGAAAGCAAAGTTCAATAGCTCAGTACATTTTAGCCTAGGGAAAACTATTTAATGGTATATTGCAACATTTAGGTTATAAGATCTTCCTTCTGCATTATTCCCATGAAAGAAACTCATACGTAACTTGTCTAATGAAAATAATCCTTTTTATATGAGATCCTGATGTGCTGAATTTAAAGTTTTAATAGAATAAATATGGCAATTTGTTATGTAATAGATTTTTATTCAACCATGTTTGCCAAGCCACTACAAAGTATTCAATTTCTAATATACATTGGAAAGAAAACAAGTAAACCAACTACTGCCTTTTCTGAGTTTATAGTCCACAGAGCTAATAGCAGGCAGTTTTCACAGTTCAAGTATTTTGGAAGGAAAAATTTGGAGTTAGAAAGAGATGCCTACGGCTTCACAAAGAAAGTGAGCCCTCATCTAAGTACCTAAAGCATGATAGGAGATGTAACTGGAGACATAAATCATGAAGGTAAGGAACCTTACCAAAAGGAGCATGTATGTGTGCATGTGTCTGTGCATACAAACATGTGTGCATATGTATGCTGTGAATTTAGGTGTGTATCTCTGTGTGTGAATATGCATGCATAAATATGTATCTTGAAGATGAGCTCAAGGAGATAAAGCTCAATTTTACAAGACTGACGGAGAACACAAAGGATATTTGGGTTCATGCTCAAGGTCAATGATGGCTACTGAATATTTGTGAGCAATGGAAAGAAATCATCATTTTTTAGCGTCTTTATTGTAGAGATGATGAGCATGATGAGCAGGGGGTTACAGTTAGATAAGTAAGGTAATGTAGTACATTTCTTTTTAAGCACGGTTACCCTCTTTTTCCCCTCCCCCAAGTTGTATAGTTAGTTCATTCCCAACATAGTGTCTAGTGAGTGTCATTGTTGAATAAGTTCATCCTTTGCCCTGTTGTTTCTGTGATTCCCTTTCCCTTCCACATGTTGGATATAAGACAAAGGGTATTGAAATTTTCTTTGGGTCTGGCTTGCTTCACTTAATATAACTTTTCTCAGGTGTTTCCATTTCCTTACAAATGGGCAATGTCATTCTGATGTAAAATAAAACTCCATTGTGAATATATACCACATTTTCTTGATCCATGAATATACTGAGGGGCATCTGGGTTGGTTCCATATCTTATCTATGATAAATAATGCTGCAATGAACATGGTTGTGCTGGTAGCATTCATTTGTCCTCGTTTGTGATCATTTGTATAAGTGCACAGGAGTGGGATTGCTGGAGAGCTCTATGTTTAGTCTTTTGAGGAACCTCCATATTGCTTTCCAGCATTGCTGAACAAGTTTTCACTTCCACCAACAGTGTAATAGGGTTCCCTTTTGGCCACATCACTGCCAGCATCCATTGTTATTAGATTTCTTTTTTTTCTTCATAAACTTTTTATTGTTTTTATAAAGTTGATGTACATAAGGGCTACACTTATATAAGTCAGATAAAGAGTACATTTATTTTTTAATAATGTCACCCCTTTGCATACTCTTTTCCAGTATTTCCCTCCCAACCGCACCCACAAGTTACATAGTTCATTATCAAAATATTGTCTAGTGAGTACCAATAGACACCTTTTTTTTGCTGTTTTTCTTTTCTTTTCTTTTCTTTGGTCGGTCGTGGATCTTGAACTCTGGGCCTGAGCGCTGTCCCTCAGCTCTTCAGCTCAAAGTTAGCACGCTACCACTTGAGCTACAGCTCCACTTCCAATTTTCTGGTGGTTTATTGGAGGTAACAGTCTCACGGAGTTTCCTTCCCCAGGCTGCCTTAGAACTGTGATCCTCAGCTCTCAGCCTCCTGAGTAGCTAGGATTACAGGCATGAGCCACCAGCGCCCATCTTGTTTTTTTGTTTTGTTTTTTTTAATTGTGAGAATACCATACAGAGGAGTTACAATTACATGGGCAAGATAACGAGTACATTTCTTATCAAGCATTGTAGCCTCCTCTTTGTTTCCCCTTCCCATCCCTTCCCATATCCCCCCACCTCCTCCTACCTTATCCTCCCCCCCCACCACCAAAGTTGTAAAGTTCATTTTTCGACATAACACCTTGTACATCTCATTGTTGCAATGGGTCCACCTGTATCCCTAGTTAAACAATTTGGTTTTTCCCTTCCCCTCCACAAATTATACCAACACCAAATACAGTGAAAGCAGGGGTTATACCATGGGGGAGGGATATACAAAGCAACATAGAAATAATCTTATAAATATGTTAGAAACAATTGCATGAAAGAAAAAAAAACATTTGAACACTTATCTTGGGGTTCATTCCCCTAACATCAACTTATCTTACCTTTTCTGCTTGACTCAGACATATACTAGTTATTGCAAATAAAGGAAGCCATGGGACCTAGGTTCTTTGGGCCTGGCTTACTTTACTTAATATAATTTTTTCCAAGTCTTTCCATTTCCTAACAAATGGGGAAATGTCATTCTTTCTGATGGAGGCATAAAATTCCATTGTGTATATATGCCACATTTTCTTGATCCATTCATCTACTGAGGGGCATCTGGGTTGGTTCCATATCTTAGCTATGGTAAATAATGCTGCAATAACATAGTTGTGCTGGTAGCTTTAGTATGGTCTTGTTTGTAAACATTTGGGTAAATGCCCAAAAGTGGGATTGCTGGGTCATAGGGGAGCTCTATGTGGAGCCTTTTGAGGAACCTCTATACTACTTTCCAAAGTGGTTGAATAAGTTTACACTCCCACCAACAATGTAGTAAGGTTCCCTTCTGTCCACATCCCTTCCAGCATCTATTGTCTAGTTCTTGATTATAGCCATTCTAACTGGGGTGAGGTGGTATCTCAATGTTGTTTTGATTTGCATTTCTTTTATGGCTAGAGAGGTTGAGCATTTCTTCATGTATCTATTGACCACCATTCTTTCCTCTTCAGAGAAATTTCTCTTTAAGTCTTTAGCCCACTTATTTATTTGGGCAGTTGTTTCTTTGAAGATTTGTTGTAGGGGGATTTAGGTATGTTTTAGATATGAGATCCTTATCCGTTGTATGGCTATTGATCTTCTCCCAATCCGTGGGCTTTCCTATTGATCTTGCTAGCTATGTCCTTTGCCAGGCAGAAGCTCTGCAATTTCATGCAATCCCATTTGTCCAACCTTTCTTTCATTTGTTGTGTTTCTGGGTCTCTATTAAGAAAATTTCAGCCTGCACCAAGGAGACCTAGGGTTTCTCCTATTCCATCCTGTTATAATTTCAGAGTGTCTGCTTTGACTCCAAGGTCTTTGATCCATTTGGAGTTGATTCTGGTGCAGGGTGATATATAAGGATCTAGCTTTAGTTTTCTACAAGTAGTTAACCAATTTTGCCAGAACCATTTGCTGAAGAGGCTGTCTTTCTTCCATTCTATTTTTTAGCTCCCTTATCGAAGATTAGATGGCTCTACATCTTTAGGCTCATTTCTGGGTTTTCAATCCTATTCCATTGGTCCTGAGGTCTGTTCTTGTGCCAGTACCAAGCTGTTTTGATTACTATGGCTTTGTAGTAGAGTTTGAAATTTGGTGTTAATATTCCTCCAGCACTGTTCTTTCTTTCTGTTAAGAATCGTTTTTGCTATTCGGGGTCTTTTATTGTTCCATATGAATTTTTAGATTTCTTGATAATGGCCATTCTAACTGGGGTAGGGTAGAATCTCAATTTAGTTTTTATTTGCATTTCTTTTATGGCCAGATATGTTGAGCATTTCTTCATGTATCTATTGGCCATTCTTTAAATCAATATGTTTTTAGGGCTAGTACTCCAACTGGGTTAGCACACTAATAGGATAAGAAAACATGAGATAGTAGGTATCTCTGGAAGAGATGATAGCTCTTGAAATGAGGTACTTCAAGGATGATTGGCAGAAATACAGTCAAATGGAGTTATAAATTTCAGAACTACTTGTGTGTGGTAATTCACAGGACTGGTAGATGACTGGGCTTGTGAGGGATGATGGGAAATAAGTAAACTTATCACTCCTCTTTAAAAGGAAATATTAAAATATTCAATTGAAATATAAAAAGTGTGTCTTTTTTCCCTTGTTCATAGTCACATATAACTACAAAGGGATTTTTGTAACTGCTTATTATAGATATTAGTGATAATTAACATTACTGGGTAATTATTTGAAAGTAGAGCTCAGATAGTTCATTTAATCTTTATTACTCTCCACGAGGTAAATGCTATTATCATTTCTACTTTCAGAGAAAGAAACTGAGTCAGAGGTAGAGGAAGTGATTTACCCAAAGTCATACAGTTCAGCAGTGGAAGAGCCTTTGTAAATCCCAGTATATTCTCTCTCTATCTCTGTCTCTCTCTGTGTCTCTGTCTCTCTATCTCTCTGTGTGTATGATAACAATTTTGATAACTTTTATAGATTATATTTCTCCAAAATTCATCTGGTGAAACCTCAACTCTTACATTAAAACTCTTAGTTTTAGTGTATTGTAACTAGGCTAATGAAAAATAATCAAGGTTAATGGTGGGGAAAAGGGGAGGAGACTAACCTGATAGGGTTGGCATCTATATAAAAAGAAGAAGAGTCACAAGCAGGTTTTCTCCCTGCAGATACACAGAGGAAGGGCCAGGTGAAGACAGAACAAGAAAGATTATCTGCAAGTCAGAATGAAGCTCTCACCAGGAACCTTATTGGCCAGCATCTTGATCTGGGACTTCTTAGTCTCCAGAACTGTGAGAAAATTAATTTCTATTACTCAATCCACTCAGTGTGTGATTTTTTATAGTGGCATGAACTAATGAAAATAAAATATCTTCTAACAAGAAAACTGAAAAAGAACTTATTAAAGTTAAAGGATTATTTAATTAATTTATTTTTTTT
Organism: Dipodomys merriami; assembly: GCF_024711535.1. Lineage (NCBI taxonomy): Eukaryota > Metazoa > Chordata > Mammalia > Rodentia > Heteromyidae > Dipodomys > Dipodomys merriami. The sequence goes on from NW_027205603.1 coordinate 57,271,719, forward strand.
TTGGTTCGGTTGTGGGGCCTGAACTCTGGGCCTGGGCGCTGTCCCTCAGCTCTTCAGCTCAAGGCTAGCACTCTACCACTTGAGCCACAGCGCCACTTCCAGCTTTTTTTTTGCTTATGTGGTGCTGAAGAATTGAACCCAGGGCCTCAGGTATGCAAGGCAAGTGCTCTACTACTGCGCCACCTTCCCAGCCCCTAAAGGGAATTATGAAATTCTTCCTTTAGGGACTAGGCAGTGTACTTCTGTTTCTCTACATTTTTTTGGGAGGGGGTCCGGTCGTGGGGTCTGAACTCTGGGCCTGGGTGCTGTCCCTCTGCTCTTCAGCTCAAGGCTAGCGCTCTACCACTTGAGCCACAGTGCCACTTCTGGCTTTTTTTTTTTTTTTTTTTTTTTTTGCTTATGTGGTGCTGAAGAATCGAACCCAGGGCCTCAGGCATGCAAGGCAAGTGCTCTACTACTGCGCCACCTTCCCAGCCCCTAAAGGATTATTTTAAACTTAAAGAAATTTATTCCTTTTGAAGATTGACAATTCTTTCAAATGAATTTGAAAGTTCACTTTCTTAGACATGGGCTATAAGGAAGAATTTCATAATTCCCTATCCATATTCCTTAGTTTGAGAAAGGTCTTGTTATATAGACCTAATCTTGTTATTTTCTTGCTTCAACCTCCTGAGTGTTTGGGATTACATTGTATCATTTCATCATCATCATCACTTCATGGAATTAGCCGCTCACAAGCAAACAGCTGACACATTTATTCTCTTACTCCAATGTTTATATTCAGGAAAATGTTTATTTAATCATTGTGTTTTTTCATCCCATATGTATTGAGTGCCTGTCAGAGGTCTAGCATTTTCCCAGGTACAAGATGATGAAAAATAGCACGGCAGAGTTCAAGCAGGCAGAGAGGATACTAAAGCCTGATTCTTTTAGATGTCATAAGGGTCTGGAGAGTGCTATAGAAACACACACACACACACACACACACACACACACACACACACACACACACACGGAGAGAGAGAAAGAGAAGGAGTGCACAATCAGGCTCTGGAAATTGGTGGGAGGGGAAAGAACAGGCAGGGAAGCATCTCTGGAGAGGAAATAAAGCCTGAGCCAAATTCTTAATACTCAACTAAATGATGGGCAGGCTGATTAAGAAAGACATGCATTCTAGCCAGATAATACGAAGGACAATGGCCCAGGAACAAGGAGGAGGAATAACACATATTTAGGGATATGCACATAATGATAAGTAGCACAATTTTGGAGCATTATTTTTGTGCAAGTTACCATACTAAATGTCTTGCATGCATTATTTAACTGAATCCTCATCTAAACCCTATGAAGTAGGTACCATTCCTATTTTTATTTGAAAGTTGAGGAAAAAAATAGAAGCCAAATGACATGCCTTGGTATTATCCAAAGATAATAAAAAGCTAGGCTGGGATTTGGGCCCAGCGTTTTTGGATGTCATAAATTGTCTGCCTTACTATTCTATTCTATTCTAGCAATTCTGTGTGGTTAGAATGTTAAGGCTGGGGTAGGAGCAAGAGGAAAATGGCAAAAGAAGGTGCAGCAAAAGTGATTTTATTTTGCAGGCTTTAGTGAGCTTCTGAGGGATTGGAAGCAGGTGTGTGCTACACTTAGATGTGCATTTTATTTTTATTTCTTAATTTTATTGTTCAGGTGATATATGGAGGAGTTACATACGTAAGGTAGTGAGTACATTTGTTGTCAAACTTGTTACCCCTTCTCCCATTTTCCCTCCCTCCACTTCCCCAGTTGTACAGATCACTTCCAATGTATTGTCTTGTGAGTACTGCTCTTGCATTGGTTCCCCATTTGTCCTTTGTCCCACCATTTTTTTGTGCATGCCTCAGTTTGGAAAGTGTGATTGTGAGGATTGGGAGACCAGATAGATAACAAGGAAGCCAGATAGGCAATTGGGGCACTGCTCCTGGTGAGCAATGCCAGACTTTGGTCTCATGTTGTGGCAAAGGGGATGGGGAGGAGAGGGTGCATGCTAAGGATAATCATTGCAACTGATCGGATATGGTGAAGGCTGTATAAGGAAATAGTGATGGAAGTAAGAAAGAGAGAAAGGAGGCTAAGATTAGTTCTGGATTTCTCAATGGAAGGATTGGTGAAAGGTGATAGTCTTTGACAAAATATGGACTATAGGCTAATTAGAAAAAAGATGAACTTATTTTTAGACACATTCAATTTGAAATGTCTAAGAAATGTCCATAAGGAAGAAAGCATTAGTTAGGCCACATAGTCACCTGCTACAGACATGTGAAAATCATGAGATTGGGTAGTGTTGACATACAGAAGGGGAAAAAAAACCAAAAAAACAAGGAGAGACAAGAAAGGAAAAAGTGAACCAGGAACACAATTTAGAAAACAACATTTAGAAGGCTAGGGAAATGAAAAGGATCCATGAAGAAGAGAAATATGATCAGAATGTCAACATACGAGATTCAACAAGAAAGAAGTCAATATTGTCCAGGCCCATTGACTACAAAGCCAATAACAGACATCATCACTGCTTACATACAGACAATGTACTGCACAAATTCTATTAAGTTTCTATGTTTTGTTTATTTATTTATTTTACTAGTAGGATAGTAGAGTCATCAATGGCTAACTTTCTTGAGCATTTTCTCCATGCTTTGCGTTGGCTGATTTTTTTTTTTTGCGCAAAAAATAGTTCTTCACAGATGAGCAAGCTTGCCCTTGAGAAAGATAAGGATGGAAGATAATCATGTCATAATATATGGAGTTAATGGAGGACTCTGAGATTTGAGGATTCTTTGCTTTTTTCAAGATGGAGGAACTCTATGTGAATTGAGCAAGCAGATGAGAGTTTAATTTTATTCACACAGTAGCCTCAGAGACACTATTTTTCTACAGGAAAAAAATATTTCACAGAAAAACAGCCATTCTAGTTAATAACTTTGGACTGCGCTATTTGTAAGCTTTGTGCCCTCATCTTGCCATAATGGTTTCACAGGACAGAGAGTGATGGAGAGAACTGTCTTCTCAGCCCTCACTGCAAAATTCTGTTGTTGCTTGTCTTACTGTGTTAGAATGATCTACGCAAATAGTGTATCTTTAGGTTGCATATGTCCTGTCAACCAAAGGACATCTCCTAAGCTAGGCAAGCTATGCCTGTCAGTTGCCTGGAATGGAGCCAGCACTCAGTGAATGTCAGAAGAAAATTAAAATTTTAACCTACGGCCCATGCCAACAAAAGAAATGTACCAGCCATAGCTCAAGCATCAAAGGCTAACTGACACTGTGAATATGGCCATAGCCCATTATATACATGCATGAAAATGTCACAGTGTACGGGGTGCTGGTGGCTCATGCCTGTAATCCTAGCTATTCGGGTGAGATTTGACGAGCAAGGTTCCAAACCAGCCTGGGCAGGAAAGTCCGTGAGACTCTTACCTCCAATTAACCACCAGAAAACCGGAAGTGGTGCTTTGGCTTAAGTAGTAGAGTGCTCGCCTTGAGCTAAAGAGCTGAGGGACAGCACCCAGGCCCAGAGTTCAAGCCTCACGATCAACAACAATAACAAAAAGTCAGTGAAACTCATTATTTTCTATAAGTCATATACGTTAATAAAACTGTCATCTGTTGGTGGGAATGTAAACTTGTTCAACCACTTTGGAAAGCAGTATGGAGGTTCCTCAAAAGACTTCACATAGATCTCCCCTATGATCCAGCAATCCCACTTTTGGGCATTTACCCAAATGTTTACAAACAAGACCACACTAAAGCTACCAGCACAACTATGTTTATTGCAGCATTATTTACCATAGCTAAGATATGGAACCAACCCAGATGCCCCTCAGTAGATGAATGGATCAAGAAAATGTGGTATATATACACAATGGAATTCTATGCCTCCATCAGAAAGAATGACATTTCCCCATTTGTTAGGAAATGGAAAGGCTTGGAAAAAATTATATTAAGTGAAGTAAGCCAGGCCCAAAGAAGCATAGGTCCCATGGTTTCCCTTATTTGCAATATCTAGTATAGGTATGAGTCAAGCAGAAAAGGTCAGATAATATGATGTTAGGAAAATGAACCCTTAAATATGTATTTTAATGTTTTCGTTTCTTTCATGCATATGTTTCTAACGCATTTATAAGATTATTTCTTTGTTGCTTTGTATGTCCCTCCCCCACAGTGTAACCCCCGCTTTCACTATATTTGATGTCAGTATAACATGTGGAGGAGATGGGGGCAAACAAGTCGTTTAAGGATTCAGGTGGACCTGCTGCAACAATGAGAAGTACAAAATGTCATGTCAAAACCAGCTTTACAATGTCGGTGGGGGGGGAGAGGGGGTATAATTGGGTGGGGGGAGGGGGGAGGCTGGGAAGGGAGGTGAAGGGTAAACAAAGGAGGAGGCTGCAATGCTTGGTAAGAAATGTATGCATTATCCTGCCCATGTAATTGTAGCCCCTCTGTACAGTATGTTCTCAAATAAAATAAAATAATATTAAAAAAAAAAAACAACTGATAAAAGGGAAACCAAGTAAACTTCTGAAAGAACTAGGCTTCTCAGGAAGCACACAATTAAGGATTATTTGGAGGGCAAGTTTGAAGGACAGGGCTGCTAACATCCCAAAATTCCTCTATCAAGTTGCTTAGTACACTGGCCTTGCGGCTACTCCATACACTCCTCCATGTGTCCATTGCCATTAGTAAATGAAGCCTCTTTCTAATTGAGCCTAGAGCTCAATTGTTGTGCTAGATGCTTTTGGAGAGCAGGGAGGAAACTGTCTTTCTTCCCCAAGAAGAGGTAGTTCCTGTCTTTAGTCAGTACACACATGCTGGAAACAATTCTCTAGAATATAAGCTTTTGATCCTAGGTTCCAAATGCAGCAGAGATGTCCATTAACCTGGCTGAAAGACTCCCAAGTCATTGCTCAAAATGATAGCCCTCTTTAGACTTCAAATAGAAATAAGATAGATTCCTGGCTGTCGGAAATGGTATCGATAGTAGTTCCTCTAGAAGGCAGAGATGGGTTGAAATACAATACAGCTGCACATAATCATCATCTTTGCAATGCTAGAAATAACTTTGTATCAGTCATACCAAGGAAGCCTGAGAACCATGATCCTGCATTAATTTCTTTGTTTCTTTCTTTCTCTTATTTCTCCCGCTCTCCTCTTTCCAGGCCTTTCCTACAAATACTTTGGTGAGAAGATGTATTTCCTCCTTCACGTCTGCTGTCTCCTGTTTATAACGAATACTACACACAGCAGTATAGCATCTGTGTTTCAGGAAAGTGATGTGTGAAAACAGTTTTCAAAAATTCACGCTGTCTAGAGAAAAAGAAAACTAAAAATACATTTGGTTGCCACTTTGTGGTGCCTATTGAATTTGGCCATGAATGAGAATGTAGCTGTCATCCATTTTTCAGAAGCCCTCCTTCTGTGAACATCACATTTCCATCATAAAGCGAAGTCAGCTAAGCACACCATGGAGTTCATGCAGAAATCAGAAAAATAAGTGGATCCTTTAATGATTTACATCTTGTTTTTGATAGCTCATTAGAGGTAATAGGCAAAGGGCCAGGAAAGGTCGTCCAAATGGATCTAGCAAACGTGATGTATTGTCATCAAAGAGACAAAGACTGTTTTTACTGAAGTCTTGCAAATAGCTCCCTGCTTTTGAATGATGACTGCTGATTATTCTTATCTTCCTCATTTATAATCAGAGAAAGTCTTGTTCATCACCTGTTCTTGATACCATGAAACTGTCAGAAAAATATTACCACTTACAGAGCTGACTATGAGGACTGGGGGACTCATGCAGGTTAAAGGAGCGAGACTTAAATTGCACTTGATGCCAAAATATGTGTGCAATTCCTCAGACAATAGCAGGAACAAATAATGTTTGTTAACTTAGTAACTTAACATTCAAGCTCAGCAACGTTTCTTCTCAGTGATTAGAATGACTAGTATTCACTTGATAAGTTGGCTGGTCTGTTGTTTTTAAGATTTTTTTTTTAATTTTCATTTGATGAGCAGTTGTCAAAAGGAAGGGTCTATACTAGCTGCTCAGATAAGGAAATGTGCAGCTAATAAAGTAAAAACACACAAAGGAGCCAGATTAATATCCTGTAAAGCACAGATCCAATCAATATCTCTCCTGATTAAGTCTAATTTTTCCCTCACTCTCTACCTAATTAAGTCAAGTTTTATCTCCAGACTTCACAGGTCTTCATTCCATAGCCTTTGGCTCTTTTGATATTTTATTCTACTGTTTTTCTCTGCTGTCTGTATATTACAGTCATTTACTAGTTCTTAATTTCTGGCTGCATATTAGAATCACCTGAGAAGCTCTAAACACACACACACACACACACACACACACACACACACACACACACACACACACACACACACACACATACCAGGAACTTCCATATATTCATTGAATGTGAATCAGGGATGGTGATATTTAGCCATCAATTTGTTGTTAGTTTTGTGGAAGTTTTTAACACTTTATTTGGGTTATCTGTTGTTCCAAGTCAAACCACAATATCTATTTAGGTAAAAAAGTGAACACTTTTAAATGTTTCTAAATTCTGTGGGTCAAAATGTTTTTTGAGCTTTTTTATATATGTTTTTTATTGTGAAAATACTGTACGGAGGGGTTATAGTTACATGAGCAAGGTAATGAGTACATTTCTTATCAAGCATTGTTGCCTCCTCCTTTGTTTTTTTTTTCCCTACCATCCCTTCCCTCCCACCTCCACAACTACATTACCCCCTCCCCCCACCTAAATTGTAAAGTTCGTTTTTCAACATAGTGTCTTGTACATCTCATTGTTACAATGGGCCAACCTGTATCCCTATTTAAACAATTTGTTTTTTCCCTTCCCCTCCCCAAATTATACCGACATCAGATACAGTAAAACAGGGGTTATAGCGTAGAGGAGGAACATACAAAGGAACAAAAAAAATCACATGGTACCTTATAAATACGTTAGAAACAATAGCAAGAAAGAAAAACACCCTATGTCCCTATCTTGGAGTTCATTTCACTTAACATCATCTAATCTGGTCATATGCATATAGCTTTTGACCTTTTCTGCTTGTCCCAGACATATACTAGTTATTGCAAATAAGGGAAACCATGGGACTTATGTTTCTTTGGGCCTGGCTTATTTCACTTAATGTAATTTTTCCAAGTCTTTCCATTTCCTAACAAATGGGGCAATGTCATTCTTTCTGATGGAGGCATAGAATTCCATTGTGTATATATACCACATTTTCTGGATCCATTCATCTACTGAGGGGAATCTGGGTTCATTCCATATCTTAGCTATGGTAAATAATGCTGCAATAAACATAGTTGTGCTGGTAGCTTTAGTATGGTCTTGTTTGTGATCATTCGAGTAAATGGGCCAAAGTGGGATTGCTGGGTCATAGGGAAGCTCTATGTGGAGTCCTTTGAGGAAGCTCCATACTGCTTTCCAAAGTGGTTGAACAAGTTTGTACTCCCACCAACAATGCAGTAGGGTTCCCTTCTAGCCACATCCCCTCCATCATCTCTTGTTATTAGAGTTCTTGATTATAGCCATTCTAATTGGGGTGAGGTGGAATCTCAATGCTATTTTGATTTGCATTTCTTTTATGGCTAAAGAAGTTGACCATTTCTTCATGTGTCTATTGTCCATCCTTCTTTCCTCTTCAGAGAAGTTTCTTTAGCCCACTTATTTATTGGGTGGTTGTTTCCTTGAGGATTTGTTGTTCGGGGACTTAATTTTTTGAGTTCCAAGTATATTTTAGATATGAGACCTTTATCCATTGAATAGCTAGTGAAGATGTTCTCCCAATCCATGGGCTTTCTATTAATCTTGCTTGCTATGTCCTTTGCCAGGCAGAAGCTCTGCAATTGCTGCAATGCCATTTGTCCAACTTTTCTTTGATTTGTTGTGTTTCTGGGTCTCTATTAAGAAAATTTTGATCTGTGCCAAGGAGACCTAGGGTTTCTCCTATTCCTTCCTGTAAGTTTTTCAGGGTGTCTGCTTTGACTTTCAGGTCTTTGATCCATTTGGAGTTGATTCTGGTGCAGGATGATGTATAAGGATCTAGCTTTAGTTTTCTACAGGTGATTAACCAATTTTGCCAGCCCATTTACTGACGATGCTGTCTTCCTTCTATTCTGTTTTTTTAATCTCCCTTATCAAAGATTAGATGGCTATAGGTCTGTAGGTTCATTTCTGGGTTTTCACTTCTATTCCATTGGTCCTCAGGTCTCTTCTTGTGCCAGTACCAGGCTGTTTTGATAACTATGGCTTTGTAGTAGTTTGAAATTTGGTATTAATATTCTTCCAGCATTGTTCTTTCTGTTAAGGATCATTTTTGCTATTCAGGGTCTTTTATTGTTCCATATGAATTTTTGGATTTCCTCTTCTATTTCCTTGAAGAATGAGGTTGGAATATTGATAGGTATCACATTGAATTTGTAGCTAGCCTTGGGAAGTATTGTCATTTTCACGATGTTGGTATGGGTCAAAATTTTTGACCAGACACATCAGTGACAGTCTTGGGATTCATTTGGATGTCTGTATGTCTAGGGTCTTTGCTGGTACAATTCAGAATAACTAGAGTTGTCTCAAAGAACTGAGTGCTACAATCAACAGAAACGTCTCTGTTGACATTTCTGCCACTCAGACTGAGAAAACACAAAGGCTCTTCTGCTCATCTGAACCTTTCACCTGTTGCCAAGGTACCTACACACACACACACACACACACACACACACACACACACACACACACAAACACATATGTGTGTATGTATATGTAGATATACCTTGTATGTATATGTGTATATATATATATACCATAAATATCAGCATGCTATGAGGAAGCCCAAAAGTATATATATATATACGTTATATATAAGCATATGTATATGTTTATATATATATATATATATATATTTACCTTGAACTTCCTCATAGCATGCTGATTCAAGGTGGTCAAAGTTCCTGTGTAGAAGCTCATGACTCAAGGAACAAATATTCTAAGGACAAAGGTGAAATTATGACTCCTTTCTGTGCACCTAACCTCAGAGGGCAAAATCTTTCAGCTTCAAGTGAGACTCGTAGGAAGGGAGAGACCCCCCTTTCTAAAGGAAGAAATAGAAAAACTTGTGACCACATTTTAAAGTCCATATACAGCCAAGGCAATTCCAATATACAGCCAGTGTTAAGAACGATCACTCAGTTTATGTAAGCACTAAACTACAGAGCAGGGACAAGAGTAGGATGAAGGACAGAGAAAGACCAGGATACAAATTTCAGGAAGGTAATCACTGTCAATCATGAAAGCAAAGGCTATCACTTTACTTACACCAGGTAGAATCATCCTATCTATAAGCCTTAGAACTTTGTGATAAGTATTGTGATCATTCTACTGATGAGAAAGCCTGCAATTTAAAGGTTTATTCATTGTAAGCGGGGCTCTAATGACTCACATCTGGAATTCTAGCTATTTAGAATGCTCAGATCTGAAGACCACAGTTTGAAACCAGTTCAGGCAGAAAAGTCAGAGACTATCACTAATCAACCAGAAAAAAGAGGGGGGGGGGGAGCCTGATGTGGAGATATGACTTGGGTGGTAGAGCACCAGCCTCGAGTAGAAAAGCCAAGCAAGAGCAAGAGGCCCAGATGTTCAACCCTCAATAGCAGTGTACACACATACACACACACACACACACACACACACACACACACACACACACACACACATTAATTTGCCAAATTGTAAAGTTACAAAATTATGAAGGCAAGTTTAGAATTCAGATCTGGCAGATCCCAATCAGAATGCCACTAAAATAGCCATCTCTTCTATGGTTTTATGCAGAAACTCACCTGTCTCGGGGGCAGGGGAGGAGGGAGGGATAGACAGCTCTGATTGGACCAAAAACAAAGAAGCAAAACTTCAAATCCCTCTGGACACAGGGATTCCACACAGGGGTTCCAATATGTGAGTCTATGGGAGTTCTGACTTTGCCCTTTGGCTGTTCAGGACTAAGCCTTTCCTTTTTTCCAGTGGCTCTCCATCTGCCTGGACCATCTCCTTTCTCCCCACACGTTGGGCTGCCCTAAGGTGGGCTGGGCCAAGTTATCTCTGGCTTGTGGCTAATGGTGCTCCTTTGGGAGTAAAGTCGGCTACCCAGTCTGGGAAGCAATGCTTTGCTAAGTGCAGGGATGCATCTGATTGGGAGCTTCCAGCCCGGGGAAAACCGGGAAGGAGGTGGCGAGAGAGCGCGCGCGTGCGGAGAGCCAGAGCCGTGAGGCCAGAGCGGAGGAGGAGAGAGGAGGGAGGCGCGCAGGGAGCGAACACCCACTCGCATCCTCAGCCGGCAGCGCCAGGAAGCAGCAGCATTTGCAGCCGCGCCCTGGTCCAAGCCCCAGCATCTCTGCTCAGCTCACCCCGCCGGTAGCATCGGGGCTTGTAAGGATGGAGGACTCCCAGGAAACGTCGCCATCCTCCAACAACTCCTCGGAAGAGCTCAACTCTGCCCTGCAGCTGTCCAAGGGCATGTCGATCTTCCTCGACGTAAGTACAGATAAAAGGAACGCCAGGATCATTAGAGGAAGAGGGAGGCTGGCCTCTGATGCTGATCAGTTTTGCCCCAAGGAGAGCCCTCTCCTATCCCTTTCCTCCAGATCATTACCCAGGCAAGCTTGTAGGAAATGAATAGAAAATGACCACTACAGCTCAACTTGTAAGAAGGGCTGTCCTCAAGGAAATCCCAAAAGTTAAACTTCCCAGCAGCCTGATCTCTATAGGGACTGCCATAACTAAGGATTCGTCACCCCTGGTGTGCAAAGAAGGTGTGGGTTCCCAATTCATCCCTATTGTGTCCAGGTGGCTGGTAGGCTACCTTGTCTTACGCTGTGAAGCATGCACACAGCATGGGGGCTTACCAGCCCCAGGATCCTCCCTTGGCTCCCTCCAAAAACAATTACTTCGAGCACATTTATTTTTCCTTTCCCAGCGCTGCACAAATCCCTTGTATGATTGTTCTTCTCTGAGTTCCCCCTTTTGCCTTTCCATTGTTCCCCCTTCCCTGTTAATCTCCTCAAGTTGTGTTCACTTCCAGCTTTGACTGTTTTCCCTCGGGCCCCCTCCCTTGCTTTGGAATTGCCTGCTTTCCTCCGTTTTCTGATCCCATTCCCATCCTTTCTTTTCCTCCTGTGTTATTTTTCTGCCCTGATGCCGAGGCTTCTAGCTTTATAGCAGTTTGAGATTAGGTCGGTCTCTCGATTTTTCTTTTTTGGTTCACTTTTAAATCCTACTGTTTTGGTTCTTTGTATTGAACACTCTGGTGTTCAGCTCTTTTCTCTGCATTTAGGATTCCTGGTTTGTCCTGTGCCTCAGTTGCCTGCCTGCTTCCTGTCCCTCAGACCCTCCAGTTCACCAGAGCTTACACGCAGGCTGTATCCTCAGGTGTCTGGTTCAGGGAGGGAAAATTCTAGCTTGTGCTTTTTAGCATGAAAGAAAATGGGCAGATATCAGGAGAGCAGTTTGTTCTTCCTCTAAATCGTCTCTGAGTTAACATTTCTTATTAAAATCGAAGTGAGTCGGGGTGGGTCAGAGGCCAGATGCATGTACTATACGAAAACATGAAAATAGGAGGAAATGAAGTTACTAGTATCATAATTATGAAGCAGAAATAATGAAGATAATGAGAAGAGGAGTTAGGGCAAGGGGTTCTCCTGGACTTGATTTTTGAATAGGTTAGCTAGAAATATTTTAATTGGTAGCAAAACTCCTATAAATAATTAAAAGTCATCTAAGGCACTCCAGAGCAAAAAGGTTCAACTGGGTGTGTCCTGTCAGCCTTCTCTCCTCCTCACCCCGCAGCTCCAAGGAAGGGGATCCAAGCATTTAGGGCCAGCCATTTTCTTCCTACCAAAACACAAGTGTCTGCTTCTCATTCATTTCTTCTCTCTTCTTCTTGAGCTTTTCTCTCTGCTTGGCTTGAGTAAATTATGTGGTACTATTGGTGCTAATGTGTAATAGGCTGGTGTTCTTTCTACTTCTGTTACTCAGAGCCACAAAGGCCTTGAAGAACTGATTTGGGGGGAGGGAGAGTCAAGCCAACACACCTGAGAAGGAAATCTTCCTTTCCAGGAGAAAGTCGGGGTGGTCCTTAGAATCATGTCTATTATTATCTGAAAATTATGCTACCAATAAGTGACTTCGGAAAGCAAGTGGGGCCTCTCTTCATTCTGACCTGATCTGTACTCGAATGCTTTATTACTCTAATGCAAATCTTGGCAACAGTCTGGTGATGGATGGAACGAGACTATATACATGGAAAGTTAGCCTCTTAGACACAGACCACTCTTGGCTCAGGTGTTCAAATAAACAAGAAAAAAAAACAGAAATTAAAATCTCATTTGTTATGTATGTGCAATTGTTCCTATATTCTGTAAACACACAGCCTCAGGTACCTTTCCCGAAAGAACGTGTCATCTATGAATAGGCCACCCTTGCGTTCTTCTATTTGTGGAATTTTAAAATGTAAAACTGATTCCACAGGAGAAGTGTTGGCATATTTGTTAAAAAAAAAAAAGCTAGCATTGGAATTGGTCTCAAATAGAAAAGATGTTGTTTACACAGTTTTGAGTTATTTTGTGAAAAAATCTAACACTCTAGTGAAATATGTGACACGAAAAAGGATTTGTTATTTAGGAAGTTTTGAATTATTCATCCTGGATCATGCTGCTTTTAACAAAATAAAATGTGAAATACAAATACATCAGTTTGTTTGATTAGATTTAGCATGTTCCAATAGCATTGCTTAGAAAGACTGCTTTTGAAATTCTATTCAGATCATAATAAATAGGGAGTTGACACTATCCATTCCAAACTGGAACAGAAATTAAACCACTTGGGAACTTCTCAGACTAATTTCCAAATTTGAGGAAAACTGATTTCCAGTGTTTGTATCCCACTATCACTGAAGTAATCAGTCTTCAAAAAAAGTGATTTAAACTATTGTTGAGAATATTGTTAATGACATACTAGACCTGACCTGCTGGTTAGAAACTAGAGTTAAATGCTCAACAGCTAAACAAGTTACAACTATTTGCTTTTGGTTTGTTTTTCTTATCTCCAACATGATAATAAGCCTTGCTTTCCAAGATTGTTGTGATTATAAGAGTTCATAGTACAGAAAACTGGAAATAAATGTGCAACATAAATTTAAAGTATTAGTTTATGCCAGTGCTTTATGTTGAATACATAAAGAGCTAAATCTGAGTCCACAAACAACTTCAGGAACTGTTTCTTTCTACATCTAATCTATATGATTTTTCTTTCTAAAACATGTCAACATTAAGCATCAGTGTATCATACATAGTCTTGATAGCTGTTGGGGGCTTAAAACCCTTAGCCTGGTACCCAGATGACCTGGGCACACTATGACTAATGTGTATATGGGGCACACCAGCCAGTCATAGGAGAGAGATAAAAGTGGATCCATTGTGCACAAATGTAGAAGAACCAGGAATGGTTTTTCTTTTTCTACTAGTGCACTATCTTTCCTAGGTTGCTGCATTACAGATAACAGAGAATAAGCTCTTATTTAGAATGCGAGTCTATGAAGCATGTAAACTTTCTTTTGAGTCATTAATCAATTCTGCCACTGTGCAGAGGAAGAAAAATAAACCTTTACCACATCCTCCAAAGCAAGAGAAATTTCAAATGAAATTAGGTGCAACTCTACCCACCAATGCTACATCTCTCTTTCAACTGATATCTCTTTATATATTATATATTTTATGCTGATACTGGAGCTTGAACTCAGACCTTCCCAGTCTTGAGCATATTTGCTCAAGACAGATGCTTTACCGCTGGAGCTATAGCTCCACTTTTGGCTCTTTGGTTCTTAATTAGAGATAAGAGTCTCCAGGATTTGCCTGCTCAAGCTGACTTTACAAACTGTAATCCTCAGATCTCAGCCTCCTGAGTAGCTAGGATCACACTTATGTCACTGACACCAGGTCAATTTTGTAACCAAGAAGGAACTTGCTTTTCTCCAATTCACTAATGAAAAAGTAATGAGTCTAGTGAAGATGACAGGTCACACTACTACTTGTCTTTTCTTCCTTCTCTCATCCAAGTAGGCATGTCATGTATCTCTGAACTCAAGGCACAGTGCCCGAATAGTCAGAGAATTGGCTTCAGAAAAAGAAAAGTAATAGTTTGTTCTCAAGACACAATTCTGAAGCTCCGCACATATCCACTTGTATGAGAGGTGAGATGGTCAGAGAACTGTCAAAGCAGCAAGGGTCTTAAAACATCATGGTCAGGGCTGGAGGTATTGCTCAGTGGTTAGAGCCTCTGTCTAGATATGGTTCTCTGGCTAAATTTTGCTACAGCCATGCATGTCTTATCTTGCTTAGCACTGATTATTTGAGTGAAATTGTCCAGTGAGGAAATGGCAGTTACTATCATCATTGTCTACTTTAATTGGCAAGGCAAATTAGAGTGGACAATAATGGCATTTGCCTTGTTTATCTATTCAGGTCCTGTGCTAGGAAAAACTGATATATACTTATTACCTATTGCTCATCTACCTTCCAGGGCTCAGTTCTCTGCATCCCATCTGAGTGTTACTAATAGCTCATTACTAAAACTACCTGCTTGATATAAGGGTTACACCATGACTCAGCTTCTAGCTCTTCCCTTCCAGATGTCACTTCATGTTCTGATGAGTCCCAACCCCTGCCCTATACCCCATTTATCAGGAGTCCACTAAGTGACTCAATCAACAATCTCATTTTGAACTTTAATCTACCCCAGAGAATGAGACAGTTAGGAAACACTAGTTCTGTGAATGGTAATTTCTTGTCAATTTTTTATGCTTGTTACATTGACATTTAATACCTGCCTTCATTAGCTTAAGGTGAGGAATAAAGACATCAAAATACATCTTTTAGATAACCCCTCAAGAGTAGCAAAACATAGTATTGCTTGTATTTTAACATAATATAATATTAAATCTATTTACAATATTTGAATTTATTTACAATTCTTCTAGTGATAACTGTCAAACTGGTTGACCCAGATGACTATGGTAATATAACAAAAGGAGCTCAATTCCCATTTATAGTACATTTTTTTATTAGTCTCTGGCCTCAGAGGCAAAATTTGCAACAAAAACAGTTCTGTTTATATTTAATTAGAAGAACTGCTTAATGACACCACTACTGTCTTAATTTCATCTGTAAGAGACTGAATCCCACTTCTAGTTGTCCTTTATGAAATGAAATAATAAAATTCTTGGGCCCCACTCCCCACTGTACAGTTATTTCTATTCTAGTCACATTAAACCCATGAGGATACAACAGAACTTGAAGTAAAATCTTTGCTTCAAATGTAACAGATAGCATGTGGCTTCCTAGTTTAGAAAACATGGAGGAACTGGATATGATGGAGGAATGGATTCTCAATGTCCCTACTAGCTATTTCAGCTATGGTGTCAAAGGAATGTGGAATTCATTCTTTAGCTTTCATGCATTAACTAAATTAATTTTGTAAAAACAAAAAAAGCACAAAACTTAAGAGCAGTGTACTCTATGTAATTATCAAAGTGACACCTATCTGCTTCTGGGCAAGTTTCATAGGTGAGGATTTTAGTAATAACATTAATATTGTACAATAAGGCACAATGTAATGATGATTAGATTTATCTAGACAGTATTTTGAGAAATCAACAGATGCGAAGGGACAATGTTGCTGTGCAGTAAAACAAACAACTGGAGAATAAAAAAATTTCTCATGTTTTAAACTAAACACCAACAAATATCTATCTAGATATAAGGATAGCTCTGGTCATTTAATTATAACCACAAATTGCTCAGGAAAACAAATGGTTCTCAAGGGCCTTTTCCAAGTGATTAAAGTTTTTCTCTGCAACTGGTAGAGGGATATTTTCTTTGATTCTGTATGTAACATAGTACATCACCCAGTTGGTTTTATATCCATATGTATATAAGAGTTAGGATTAATTTGATTGCAGCTAATAGAAAAATAATGCAAACTGTCTTAAGATTAAAAATGAAAAATATGATAATTTATTGGCCCTTGCAATGAAATATAGAGAGACCATTGGCTTAAAAAGTGACACCAAGGGCTTGCTTATCCAAGCATCCGAACATCCTTTTCCTGGATATTGCTTCTTTGGGGGCTATATATTGTTTTGATTTTCAAAGAGTTCCACAGTAACTAATGAAACATAGTGCATACAAAAAGAACACAACATACTTACTTGCTTACTAGAGACTGTAAGAGTGAAATGATGCTGTTGATTGACCATGGTCCTCTCAAAGGCTCTAGAAAAGCTCTTGGCTTCTGATGGTAGCTTCAGTCCCTGGCTTGTGCTGAATTAGTCCAATACCTACTTCTCTCAGCATGTGGCCTATTCCTAATCTGTGCCTCAGAATTTCTGTCTAAGACCAGTAATAGTTTGTCTTAATTAGATTGCATCAATAAAGAACCTCTTTCCAAAGAAGGCCACATTCATAGGTACTAAGGACTACAATGTAAACATTTATTTGGGGAAAAAATGATTCAAAACACACCATAAATAACAACAAAACAGCAGCAGCAACTCCTTGCCTGAATCTTTTCAGGTTCAAAACCAGTAGAAAAGGAAAATATGCCCCGCCTTGTTCTCCCTCCCCCACCCCTCCCCCTCCCCCTCCCCCCACCCCTCCCCATCTGTCTGAAACACGTGAGCCAAGAGTGGAAGATTGACTTTCCAAAAGAAAATTAGAAATCATAACTGAAGAATAATGGATACCAAATGTCCGAACAGTTGCTATATATCAAAAGCAATTTAAAACAGGTCCAAGAGAACATAATGAATGTATACAAATAAGTTACAGTATAGACATATTATTTACCTATACTTTACTATTTTTCATATTTTGTTGTTGCCTCCAGGTTTCCTGAGATATGGTTGACTTCCTTTAACTTACCCATATTAAAAGTAAAAGTCTGATTGGGTTTGGTATATGTGAAAACTTTACCACAATCAAGATGATAACTATCTCTATCACCCCCCAGAAATTGCCACATGTCCTATTATAATACATTCTTCCCTGTCCTGCCATTTCTAGATAGCTCTTAATGTACTGTTGCTTTGGGTTAGTTTGCAGTTTTTCACAATTTTTATATAAATGAACTTATATAATACATATCTTTTGTACTTATGTTTTCTAATCAGCCTAATGATTTTGAGATCCACACAAGGTATAGATAGATAGATAGACCAAGATAGAGATAGAGACAGACAGTTCTTCCATGTCTGAATATACCACAGTTTATCTATTCACTTGTTGATAGATATTTGAGGTTTTTATCAGGTTTTGGCTATTCTAAAGAAAGAAACATTTACTTAGAAGTTCTTTTTATTAATCCATGACATATATAAATACAATATATATTGCAATACTTAGTCAAAATAGGTAACAAAATGTTTCCTCTTTTCTTTTCAGATATTGAGGAGAGCAGACAAAAATGGTAAGACCCCAAATCCTACTGTTTCTAGTTATTCTATTTATCTGTGGTCTCATAGTTTATGCCACTTTATAAAGAATAGTAGAAAATAATAAAGTCTTAGAAATTGACTTATAAAATGTCCATTTCTTATAAAAGTCACAGTTTGGGAAAAGTTTATGGCTGTAGATATTCATGAGAAGGTGGCAGAGGAATTTACATTGAACAAAATGATGGACTTACAACTTTGAAATGAGGAAGCCCTGTCCTACTTGAGCTTTGACTATTCCTTTTAATGATTAGAAATATCCGTTTAATGGCAGCAACAGATTGATTCACTGAGTGTCTCCTATGTGCTAGGTTTGGGGCCATGTGCTTAGGTATGTTGTATCTTAGCTTAACTAAGATATAAAGCTGCTCGTGAATGTAGGATGGCTTGATACCAACTTCCAGGCTCTTTGCACTTAATTTCACGGTGGCTGTCGGTGTCCCACTGCACTGTATGATGGTTGCCTAGGAACCACATAGCAGACATCACACTAGTTCACTTTCCAATGAGAAGAGTATGAATTGGGAGTTATCATCTAAGTGACAGAGAAGGAAGGGATGGTTTAAAAAAATGCCCTGTCAATTTAATGACAGTGGCACAAAGTTCAGTTATAAGCTGTCATAAGCAACACTGTATTTTATGCTTTTATTCCACCAGAACCATTTTCCCCAATGACTTCTACATCATAGCTTATTAAATTTATTTTACTGTATTACAGCTATACTATAAAGGCTGTAGTGGAAGTGTGTTATTGACAAAAACTACTTGACACCTTTATGATACATAGATTTCTTTCCCTTTCTTGAAACCTCTTTCTTACATGCAGGGAAAGGTTATCATCAAAGTCCAGTTCTGACAGTTTAATGACATAAGTTGTTGTATGGTTTGTCCTCAAGCAATCAGATCAAGACACTACATGGCACTGCACAGCTTTCTACCCAGAAGGAAGTAACTCAGTTCAAGGAAAAATGGCATGGAATCCCTAATATGTAACTGTGCCTGGCCATTAGAATATCTCTATATTTTTTTTAGATTATGTTGCCATGATTGGGATATTATCACTTCAAAGGTATCTTTTTTCATGTGATGCATTTGATTGCTTTTGAAGACAGAAGTGAAGGTGTTATCATTATGTTTTCTTATCTAATCCTTTTGCTTTTTACCTGATGTCCAGCTCAGTGGTGCCTACCATGTGTCTTCCTGCCACCCACATAATACAATTCTTATTTTTAAATTTCAAAATGCTTAGATAATTTTTATTTTTTAATATTTTTATTGTAAAGATACTTTACAGAGGGGTTACAGCTACATGAGTAAGGTAGTGAGGACATTTCCTATAGAGTATTGCTACGCCCTCCTTTGTTTTTCCCCTAATATCCCTACCCTCCCTACCTCCCCAATTCCTCTCTGCTCCCACCCCCAAAGTTGTAAAGTTCATTTTCAACATACTGTCTTGTACATCTCATTGTTACAATGGGTCAACCTGTATCCTTGTTTCAGCATTTTGTTATTTCCCTTCCCCTCCCCAAATTAAAAAAAAAAATGTATATACAAGATGCAGAACACCGGAATCAAATACAGTGACAACATAATACAATTCTGGGCTGCAGCTCAGAAATACCTTATCTCCTTTTCCATTCAAGCACCTGTCTCTCTCAGATGGTGCTTTCATTTCATTGTACTTCCAAGACTCTGAGTAAGGACCACCATTCCTTTTGTTTCTATCAAGAATGACCATAATGTCCGTATGATTTACCAGCTGTGGGAATGCCATTTATTATGCTACACAGAGTAACTGTTTCTTCTGGCAGCCCCTGGCCCCTGCTTTCCTCACTCACCATAATGTCTTTCCTCTCCTTGCTCCCTTTCCTAATGCCTGATTTTTGCCCTGCTGGCAAAGCTACCTTTCCCCTTCTCTTGCTCAGTCTTTACCATGCATTTGCCTCTGTCCCTCTCTGAAGCACATAAATTCCTGAGCATCCCTCCAGCCACCCACCTCTATGATTCTGTAACATCTGTCACTTTAACCTCTGCCTTGACCTGAATCTCTGCCTGCTATAGTCAATTTAAGAGGTCTCATATATTGTTTTCATTCTTTCACAAAAGTCATCTTATTTGAGTAGCCATTTTCCTTGGTAGGACTCTGCCCCCTCTCACTCAAGCATACACTTTTGAACATATTGAGTTTTGCCTTATGGTGGAATTTGTTAGAAATTTTACCTCCCTAAGTCATACATGCCTCTCTAGAACAATGAACTTGTCTTATGAGGAAATTATATATCTTCAGTATTAGGTGCTTAATAGACATTTATTTAACAAATTAATAGTAATTGAGGCTGTTCAGCTATATTATCCATTGCCTTCTCTGTCTGCTTTTCTCTGTGCCTCTTATTACACCTTGTTCTTCATTCTCTGTGTGAGTAGAGGCAGAATCAGGCAAGTCTGGACATAAATAACAGCTATGCTATCTTGTATCTCTGTGTTTGA
This sequence comes from Dipodomys merriami, assembly GCF_024711535.1. Classification (NCBI taxonomy): domain Eukaryota; kingdom Metazoa; phylum Chordata; class Mammalia; order Rodentia; family Heteromyidae; genus Dipodomys; species Dipodomys merriami. The sequence continues at coordinate 57,291,819 of NW_027205603.1, forward strand.
CATGTAGTTATTATGAGTAATAATTGAGGTAATGTGTCTCAATAATAATATGTCTCATAATGTCTCCAGGAAAGGGCCTGACACATAGTAAAAACATAATACTGAATACTTAAACTCTTTCCTTGTGTTCTTATGCCTTGGTTACATGAAATAATTGGTGACATTTTAGCTACATCTATTGCAGTAGGACGCAGTGAAAAAGAAAACATAAGGCTATTTACCATATGAGCGGGATTTAAAAGAGGAAAGATGGGATGATCTAATGTAAATGAGAAGATCAAAAAGTAACCATCTTTCTGCACCATGTGTTCATCACATTCTCTATTTTCAAATAAACAGTTTCTGCATGTATTTGATCTCTTGGTAACAGACCCTCATATGACCAAGTCTCTTGTGGACAGCTTAATTGGTGATGGAACAATCAAAGAAATATGAGGCAATAAGCATCTGAGAGTTATGCTGCCAGAGGACAGATTTAGCATTTGGACTTAGATATCTGACATGAAAGAGAGGTTGCTGGTTAAATGAGGGGAAAAATGCATGATTAGTGATTAGCTTTAATAATAGTGTCTTGGGGAGGATTTTGTTTTTGGTTGGGTTGATGTTAGACTAGATATAAAGATAAACCTGAAAATAGAACTGCTTACAGGAAATGTCAGTGCTTATCTAAAGAGCCCAGAATTAAACCTAGAAAAGGCAAAATTCCTGAGAAAGCTGACACATGGATTCAATGGACACTTCCTGAGAATATTTGTTTCTGTCTTTGTTTTTTAATTTTCTTTTCTGTCGGTCGTGAGGCTTGAACTCTGTGCCTGAGCACTGTCCCTCAGGCCACTTAAGCCACAGCGCCACTTCCAGTTTTCTGGTGGTTTGTTGGAGATGAGAGTCTCATGGACTTTCCTGCCCAGGCTGGCTTTGAACCGCAATCCTCAGATCTCAGCCTCCTGAATAGCTTGGATTACAGGCATGAGCCACCAGTGCCTGGCTCCTGAGTGTTTTAATTTTACAAAAATATACTTTAATTTTTTGGGGGGTGGGGGGAGTCTGGTCATGGAACCTGAACTCTGGGCCTGGGCGCTGTCCCTCAGCTCTTCAGCTCAAGGCTAGTGCTCTACCACTTGAGCCACAGCGCCACTTCCAGCTTTTTTCTGTTTGCTTATGTGGTGCTAAGGAATCGAACCCAGGGCCTCATGCATGCAAGGCAAGCACTCTACCACTGAGCCACCTTCCCAGCCCTATACTTTAATTTTATGCATTATTACTTTAAAATATTTGCAAGGTAAAGGAATATGTACATACATTTTTTTAAGATGTACAACTTGACGATTTAATATACACATTCATGCTGTAATGATGTCCATAATCAAATTAATGAACATATCCATTACCACTATGCATGACTAGAATTTCTATCCATTAACCACATCTCCCCATTTATCCCACCCACAGCTCTTGGCAACTATAACTCTACCCTTTCGCTACTTTGAGTTTGGCTTTTTTCAGATTCTACATATAAGTGAGATACAGCATCTATCTATGTCTGCCCCAAAGATTATTTTTTTTAGCCTATGTAAAAGGCAATATACAAATGATCACAGCAATGAACAGAACCATCAGATTCCTCTTGTTGATGTGCACTTGCTAAAGTTTATTATCATTCCTTTAAGCAAAAAGGAAGGTTGTGTGTTTGTGGTGATTTTGAGCCACAGCGTCACTTCCAGCTTTTTTTTTCTTTTTTCTTTTGTGGTGCTGAGGAATCGAACCCAGGGCCTCATGCATGCAAGGCAAGCGCTCTACCACTGAGCCACCTTCCCAGCGGTGGTTTTGATTTCTGTGCAATGGCTCTTTACAGTCCCTGAGAGAATTTTTATCTTTGGGCTTTTATTCCATTGTTTCAGCCTATACACTCTTAAGTCTGTGAGATCAGTAATGTCTAAGGTTTATACTGGTGCATGAAATGCCTGCCATAACATAGGTAGATGCTCAATAAATTTTGTGAACCCATGTATAAGAAGTACATAACTAACAATTTGACCTTAAAAGTGAAAAAAGACTGGAGATGTAGCTCAAATGGCAATATACTTGCCTAACATGTACATAACTCTGATTCAACGAACCCTAGCACCAAAAACAAACAACAACAACAAAAAAGCAACTGTAAAAGAAACACCATCAGACATACTATTTAATTCAAGCATGCTCTCTTCTTAAGCATCTGTTTTTCGTTTGTTTTTGGGTTTGTGCTGGTACTGGGGCTTGAACTTAGGGCTCTTCAGTCTTGCTCAGCTTTTTTGGTTAAAGATGGTACTCCACTATTTGAGCCACACCTCCAGTCCACTATTTTTTCTGATTTATTGTATGCAACTATCTCTTGGATATTTCTTCCTGAGCTAGGTTCAAACTGATGTTCAAATCTCAGTCTCCTGAGTAGCTAGGATTTCAGGCCCAAGCCGCCAGCAGCTGACTAGAAGGCTGAGTTTTTGATCAACAATGTTCAGAGTATCATGGAGATTGGTGGTTCTCTGTGGTCTGTGTCTGTGCCTTAGTAAAAAGGCCACACTTTGATATGAGCTACACAGCCCAATATCATCCATATCTTCAGAGTTCTCTAGCCAGTTTTAATCCTATAGTCAAGGATTTGGGCCCAAAATAAAATGGGATGGTCAACAATTGTGCCCTGAAATTAGAATTATTGGTACAAGACTGATTTTCATGTCATAACTCCTCACTAATTTCTCAAAAGGGGATATGAAACTGAGAATTGAATTACATATTATGTAATATGTAATACATGGCACTATATTCATATTTACTCTATGGGATGTACAAATTCTTTAACTACACCCTTAATATCTTGACCATTAAAGCCCTTGACCATTAAAGCCAAATCTTTTAACAGGGATTTATTTAGAAATAAAACAAAGCACATCCCCCCAATCTATTCCTTAAGAATGACCTTGACTTTGGTGGAAGGAAGACTCCCAAAGTACTATAATGTGTAGGAAGAACCTGCAAGTGCAAATTTTGACTGTCATGATTTTTTTTAAAAGCAAAATAAGGGAAAACAATTTTTCTATTTTCTGAGTGCACTCCCCCCCTAAAATGTAAAGCAGTTTCACACTCATAAATGTGTTACTTTTCTGCCAGAAGCAGGAAACTGTGAAAATTCTAATCTTTACAAAGCTGGGCTTATCAGCTGTTACAGAAACAAACAGCAAATTTAGCTTCAAGCTCTTGAGCCCAATAAATGGCTGCTTGCTAACGCTGCAGAAGTCAGTGGCCTCTCTACTATCAGATACTGGACTGCATAAGGTACCTTAGCATATCTGAAACTTGACTTCACCCTCTGCTTTCTGTAGTGAGATTCTTGAATTGGCCAACCCAGTATTACTTTCTTTTTTGGGGGGCCCTACAATGCAGTCATATCCTCCACTCTCACTATATCCCAAAGGCATGTAGTTTGACCATTATGATTAAGACTCTGTAGTCAAACTGTGAGTTCAAATCCTCGTTACCTCTTCCTATATGGCCCAAGTAACGTTCTTAGTTTCCTTATCTGGAAAATGCAGGTAAAGAGAGTGCCCATCACAGGATTGTTGACATAATCAATGAGGTAATTCTCATACATTTCTTGGAAAGGTACTTCGCCCTTTTGAACATCTTAGTGTTATCCATTTTTATTTTTTATCCTAATTCTTATTGCTTGCTGGGACTGCCAAACTCCGTGTTCCACTTATACCCTCCTACAGATGCTGGGTTATCCACATGTCGGTGCCCACGTGACCGTGCCAGAGGTTCTGTCCACAGTGTCATTACTAAAACCCAGAGCTGCACTGGTGCTTGTCCCATCTTTGTGTTGATTATTTAGCTTTTTCTATTGCTTAAGATCCATACATTCTAATTTGAATTGTTGTGTGTGCATTGAGTCTGCTTTAGGCCTAAAATACTTTTAGTACTTTGTACTCCACAATGAACTCTGAAGAAACCAAACGTATTTTAATTTAAAGGTTTTATATAAAAGAATTAAATGGGGAAAGTGAATTAAGTAATACATGTATCTAAGAGTCCTTTTTGGTTTAAAAGGTTGCTATACTTGATTATCTTGACTGTATCTTCAGGATGCTCTAATCCTCAGAGTGTCAGTTCATTCCTTTGAAGGGAGAAAGACAAAAATTGTTCAAGTGATCGTGACTTAAATGCAAAGTTAAATTTATTTTATGAAAGTAAATGAGAACTATGCATAGGAGCTATACATAGTGATTGTATTTAAAAGATGATAAGTTCTATTTTCAACTCTCCCTTTCTTCCTCCAGCTTTCTTTCATTCTTTCAACTGTTACTGTGCCTTTCTCCTGTGGGAAAATTCTGTGTTGAGTAGTAAAGACATTAAAATGAATAAACCTAAATTAAACTCAATAACCTCTCTTCTCTCTACTCTCTTTCTCTTACACACACACAGACACACACACACACACACACACACACACACACACATACACACACAAATACTGCAGGGAATGAACTAGGGCTCAGTTAAAATGTACCTTATATTTTAGAATGGGAGATAAATGTGTTAACTAAATTTTATACACAGTAGAGACAGCTGCTGTGGCTTATGCCTATAATCCTAACTACTCAGGACGTTGAGATCAGAGTGTCTCTGTTTGAATCCAGTCAGGGCAGAAAAGCCTGTGAAACTCTTAATTCCAATTAACCAGCAAAAAGCCAAAGGTTATGACTCAAAGCCAAAGGTTATGACTCAAGAACTACAGTGCCATCCTTGAACAGGAAAAAAACAAGTAAAAGCTAAAGGTCATGAGTTCAAGTTCCAATACCAACGACCAACACACACCACACACACACACACACACACACACACACACACACACACACACACACACACACACACACGTACACATATGGAAGTCTTCACTAAATGCTATACTAGAAGAACTTCTCTAAAGTATAAAATCTGATCTTATCATTTCTATGTTCAAAATTCTTCATTCTATATTTAACTCACAGGATAAACATCAAGACTCCCGCTCATGGTGCTTGCGCAGGCTCATCAAACCCCTACCTGTGTCCCTTTGTGTCTGCATGTACAGGTTCCCTCTACTTGAGATGATCTCAGGCTTCTGTGACTGCTCATACTTTTCCACTCCTATAAAGCCTTCTCCGAATTCTATTTTGTAAATGAATAACTTAGTTATCAGAAGTGGCTCATTAATTTGTTCTGTCACATGCAACCTTTATTTACTTGTGTGGGTACTTATTCCCCAATGCCCAGTTCATAGGACTATTGTGATTGTAAATAAACAAAAACACAAAGACCTTGTGCATGACAAATACACAGTCAATAAATATCAATGGCTTTGCCTAATTTCCCACTATTCTTCCGTGTAGTGCATCTTATTTATTATAAACTTAAGACATTGTGCTAAATAGTGGATTGCTCTGTCAGCTCCTACGAGATTATATGTTCTTTGAGAGTAGAAACAATTCATCTTTCCATATATACCTAGTGGTTACTGTAATTCCCAACTTATGGTTATTATTTCATGAACATAAACTCATAAACATGAGTCTATGGAGGAAGATAAATCTAATTCTTCCTGTGTTGTTACAGAAAACCTGAATCTCAATTCATCTTAGTAAGTGTGGCATTTGAGGGAATAGTAGTGATTTTAGGCACAAGGAGAGGCCAGGACAAATCATAGAACTTGAAAACATGGATGGGAATTCATTCCTGAACAAAATTTCTCAATTTGTAAAAATGTATATTAGCAATAAATGCCAGCATGCATGCACAGGTCCAAAATCAAACTCCTGGCTAATCTTAGGGCATGGTACACTATTTAGCAGTTGTTCTAACCAAAAATTTGAGAGAGTCCATGATTGCTTTCTCTTTCTCTGATAGTCCCACATACAATCTATCAGCAGGCTTTGTCAACTTGACCGTCATCTTAACCATCAAAATATGCTCACTGCTCTCTGCTTCTAAATCCTATCCCATCCTTACTGAAGGCCTTTATAGTCTCACTCTGAAACTTCTGTAAAAATCCTTCATATCAGAGCAATTGGGGTCTTCAAAATGTCAGTGGCAAACATGATAATGAAAAGAAGGCTCAATATGACATTTTTTATATATAATTGGCAAAGAATTGATGATTGGTTGACATTTAATGAAGAAGATGAAGGTATATAATGTCACTTAATACACACTGCGGGCAGGGAGCTGAGTTCTAGTTTCTGGCTTTGGTAGCTGGGTAATGAGATAAACTATTTTATGTATATGACCATGATTAGTGTAGTAAAAATTTTGGTATGGAGTTATGAAATCAAATAATGAAAACTAATAAACATAAAAAAGGAGGATGAGGATAAGAAAGAGTAACAGGGGCAAATATGATCAAAGAATATTATATGCATATATGAAAATAACTGCAATGAACTACTTTGTACAATTAATATAGACTAATAAAAAATCTTTTCCAAAGAAAGCTTAATTTGTTGTGATATCAATGCTACGTTTAGCAAGGAGATTTCCTGTGAGTACCTGTTTCAAACCATATTTTCCATAATATTCTAAGTTACACTTAAATTGTTTAAAAAACTTGAAAATTTTAATAATCTGTGTATTATCAAGTCTTCTAGTCCATGAGAATATTTGTTTACACATCAAAGAAAATTACTATTATAGTAATAAAGGTAAATAGCCTTATTAAAGTATTGCTGTATGATAGGTATGATTTTATTAATCCCTGTGAGCATTTATATGGCAGATAACATTATCAACATTCTATTTTTAATAGTGAATAATCTGAGTGATAGGGAACTTGCACAGAGTGAACACAGAGTGACTAAATAAGATTTTCTTCTAACCCAAGAAGCCTAATACTTAGCCAGGACACTTCCATTGGCTATAGCTCATTTCTGCAGTAGAGTTATGCCATTCAGATCTAAAAATACCAATCTTTCTCTAAGCATAATTCTGAGATATTTCAAGTGATTTAAAAACAAAAGGCAAAAATATGGAGCCATTCCTGCTATGATCTTGTTTGAAAGAATTATGCTCTAATAAAGATATAAAACCAAGAAGAATAAAGGTTGATGTTGGCTCTGCTATTTTTATATCTTTATTTGACAGATATTTTATGCAAGTTATTTGGGTGTCAGATACTATGCAAGGTGGTAAGAATCCAAAGGCAAAAGAATACAGAAACTTTAACACACTAGTATCTTGGACATAGCAGTTTTCTTGAGCTTGTTTCCTCACATTTTTGGCAGAAATAATAAGTATCAATTTCTTGGTTATTCTGGATATTAAGCAGAATAAATGTATGTCAAACCTTCACAATGATATTTTAACATAATGTGAGTAGTCAAAACATTTCAGTTTCCCTCATTAACTTCCTATAGTTCTTAAAGAGATTGGTGGTGAACTAGACAAACTGTGAGCTCTGACAAAGCTTTATACTTCTAGGATAAATTATGTATTTGTGAGATGAAAGAAACTCCTCTTTGATTTTCCCATACGCACTAGAGAAAATTTAGACAATCAATTATATAAATGCTTAGAGACCTGAGGTGAGGCGAGGTGTTAGATAACTGCATCGTCTGGGAGTTTGGCATCTTGTTGATGAGTGAGACGCAAACACTAGGGAACTTGAATCATAATTGTCCTCAACAACTCAAGAGATATCCGTGAGTAAAATGAGAAGAGGGCACAGGAATTAGAAGTGGCCGCTGTAGTTCAAGTGGTAGAGTGTTAACCTTGAGTGAAAATGTCTATTGAGATGATGAGATCCTGAATTTAAAACCAATCAGGACAATTTCAGTTTGAGTAAAAATATAACTAACCAAAGCTGCAGATCAGTAGGTCAGGCCTATAATCCTAGCTACTCATTAAGCCAAGACATGGAGGATTGGGGTTTGAAGCTAGCTTTAGGCAGAAAAGTCTACAAGACTCCATTTCTAAATGTAACCAGCAAACACATCCCTAGCCATAAAGGAAATGTAAGTCAAAACAGCTTTGAGATTCCATCTCATCCCAGTTAGATTGGCCAACATCATGAATTCAAGTAACAACAAATACTTGTGGGGAAGTGAGGGCAAAGGAACCCTATTGCACTGTTGGGGAATGTAAACTGGTATAACCACTCTGGATGGTGGTTTAGAGGTTCCTCACAAACTCAACATAGAACTTCCCTATGACCCAGCCATATTACTTCTGGGCATCTTCCCAGAACATTGCAAGACACTCACACATCTATGTTCATTGCTGCACTATTCACAATAGTCAAGTTATAGAAACAGCCCACATAGTTTACAGTAGAGTGGATTCAAAAAATATGGCAAATTGAATTTTAGGGCTGGGAAGGTGGCTCAGTGGTAGAGTGCTTGCCTTGCATGCATGAACCCTGGGTTTGATTCCTCAGCACCACATAAGCAGAAAAGGCCAGAAGTGGCACTGTAGTTCAAGTGGTAGAGCACTAGCCTTGAGCTGATGAGCTCAGAGACCGGCACCCAGGACAGAGGTCAGGCCCCACGACTGACAAAAAAAAAATTGAATTTTACTCATCCATTACAAAGAATAAGATTATCCCATCTGAAGGAAATGGATGGACCTAGTACAAATCATGGTAAGTGAGGTAAGCCAAGCTCAGAGAGACAAATTTGTACATGTTTTCTCTCAATGTGTAGAAGCTAGATCTAAAATACACCTGGGCATAATAATTTACACAGGACTGTAGGCATTCACACACAAACAGTGAAACTAAAGGAGTATAGTCTGATGGGAGCAATCCAAAGGCATAACTACTCTGAACATTTAAAATGCTATTTATTAGAAGACATTCCAGGAAATGGAAACATGGGCTTATTTGTTGTTGTTGTTTCTTTGTTTTTGCTTTGAGGGTTTTTTTTTCTGTCTTTTGAGGAGGAGCAAAAAGGCACAGAAACGGAGGGGGGAAGGGTGTTCAAATGAAGTCATGGTGCTCACTGGCCACTGTGTGGAAAAGACTGTGCAATTATGCAGGGACGGGAGGGAGAAACTGCAGGAAAGCAAAGGAAGGGTGACATTGTCCAAAAAGAAACGTAATCATTTCTTGACTTATGAATCGATCGTCCTTCTGTACAACACCTTAAAAATAAATTAAATTAATTATTTTTAAAACACAGCAAAAATGCTAGTGGAGTGCCAGGCAAATGTGCAAGCAGACATCAAACAAGTAGATAAAAATCAGCCCCTGAGTTCAAACCTGATACTGGCAATGAATGAATGAATGAATGAATAAATAAATAAATAAATAAATAAATAAATAAATAAATAAATAAACCCAATTAATTTAAACAAAACTGGGAATTTGCTATCTTTTGTCATTGAAATATTTCAGAATTGGCATTACTTAAGACCTCTTACCTATATCTAGGTGTTCAGAAGTCTCTCTCTTTTTCTTCTTCCTATACTTACCTGTTCACCTCAGTTTGGGCTATTGTTTTATAGATAGGCTTTTTCCCCAGGAATAGAAAGAGCTCCTGGAATGTGACCTACTAGTAGCTCATAAGAGAGATCTTTTTGTGGTAATTTTAGCAAAATCTCAAAGTTTTCTGTAATTGAACAAATAGTCACATGTCCAAATATGAGACAATAACTGGGAGATGGAATAAACTTAATTTTCAGACTAGGATTTCACACCATCACCCCTATACACACACCCCAAGCAGGATGGCATGCTTACTGTTAGAGAAGGAAGGCAGATGATATCCTACATGAATCATTATTTTTACTTGAGGAAGGAACAGGAAATGTACTCATTGCCTTGTTCGTGTAACTGTAACCCCGCTATACAATATTTTTACAATAAAAACATATTTTAAAAAGCAGGAATAGATTCTTGATCTGCCAGAACTGACAGGTATTCTTCTGGAAGACAGACTACTTAGAAAAAACAGTGTTTATCTACTAGTCATGGAGGCGTGGAGGAGGAGGGAAATGAATGCATATCAACTATGGACTTTCTCTAAATCTAACACTTTCACAATGAAATTTGCCTTCAAACCCAGTATGCTTTATGCTCCTAATTTTGAATGTACATCTTCTACAAATAACTGTGCTCCTCTCATAAATGTTTTATCTGCTATTCTACAAGACTTTGAGTAACATGATATTTTTTGTTGCTTCTCTCATAATTTTGCATAAAATGCCATTGTCAATTCTCCAGAGAAGTGACATAAAAGTTTTTTCCACAGAGTAAATTAGCAGTATATCCTTTCCAGTTATGAAAACTAATAGACATTTATTTCTTCAGGATAAAGGCAGCTTCTTAATACATATATAAGTGATATATATTATATAATATATATCCTCAGCTCAAGTCTAAATGATGAAAATATTTTTATGCAACAAAGAAGCTTCCTGATAGATGATCTAAATGTCTGGTGGCAAGGCAGAAAAGAGCCTCCATCTAATGACAGAGTTATTTAGTTTTCTACCTGACAGCTGGAAGCTTAGATTTTAAACCGAAAGTACCTTAATGACTAGCATCTGGGAATTTGTCCCAGGATAAGTGCTGTCAGGGACTTTATCTGAATCGCTTTACTTTATTGTACTCCAGTTTTCTTTTCCTCCTGAAGTGAATAAGACTTACCTACTTCCTGAAAGTATTGAAATGACTGTAGTCAATAAAATTTGGAGTAAAAATTCTTTGCAATATAATATAATAGGCCAATATATTGGATAGAAGCATCCCATAGAACAAATACCCATTTTTCTTTATTATTTACATCTTAAATCTCAGTAGCACATTTGTTATAATTAGTGAATGATGTTAAGGCATTATTTTAAACAAGAGATAATTTTTAAATAAGACTCTTTTCTGGAAATAATAGTATATTAGTTGCTACCTAATGTTGTTTTCACGTTCCAGGACCCCTACTCAAAATACTATATTACATTTAATAGTCATATAGCTTAAGTTTCTTTTGGTTGGGGCAGAATATTGCTTTCCTTGACTTTGATAATTTTAACAATTTTGAGGAGTGCCAGTTCTGACATTTTGTAGAATGGCCACTATAACTTCAAATATTTTTTTGGTACATTTGCTTTTTCTTCTCCTAACATTGTAATTATATGTAAATAATGTCTTTTGAATTTTTCTAAAGTCCTTGGAAATTTGGTTCTGTTTTGTTCTTTTTTTCCAATTTATTTTTCTTTTTGCTAAGCATTACACTTTTAAAATACCAATATTTTGTGAGGCTAATCATTTTAAATGCTCATAAAATCTATCTTACAATTGTTACAGAGGAGGGAAGATACTACCATTTCTATTGACCATCTCTCTCCCTCCTTGATTCTTTCCTTAGCTGTGTCAAGTCCACTGATGAACCTAATGAAGGAATTTGTTTCTTTTTTTAATTTAATTTTATTGTCAAGATGATGTACAGAGGAGTTACAGTTTCATATGGAAAGTATTGGGCACATTTCTTCTCAATCATTATGACCCTCTCTCTCATTTTTCTCCCACTTTCTCTTCCCCCATTACCTTCCCTGTTCCCCCCCCCCCCAGTTATAAAGCTCATACCTAACATATTGTCTTGTGAGTATCACTGTTGTATTGGTTTGCCCTTTGTCCTATGTCTTACCATTGTTATTCCTCTTCCCTTCCCTAATTCAGATTTTGGAGAATTTTGAAGAATTTCTTAGTTTTCATTTGTCTGTTTGTATTACCCACCTTTTCTTCACATATTGCCTACTTTTTGTATTAATACCCTTAGCATATTAATTTGAGTCCAGTACCTGTGTCATATCTGAATCTGGTTCTGATTTTTGTTTGGTCATTGTGCTTTCTTTATGTTTTGATATGCTGTGTCTTATGCATCAGGTCCCAGGGATGGAGATAAATAGTCTACTGGGAGGATTTATATAAATCTTTCTAGCAATTAGGTTGTGCTGAATATTTTCTGTGGTTGTGACCGAGGCTTTTGATCCCTCTGTTATGTTTTGAACACTTTGTTGACTTTAAGCTCCTCTAAATTACTGTTCCTCAAACAGAAGCTGAGTCTCACACATAATGCATGTGCTCTCTGCTGCTGGAGTAGTAAGTTCCAGACTCTTATCATTAAATATCAGTCTTTATTGGGCCACTATCTTTAGCCTGTCACCTTGTCAAGGGCTTCTTACCTGTCCCCACTCTTAGTTGAGACTGGAAAACTAATGGGAGCTACAGTGGCAGCAATGTCCTTCCTTTGGGGCAAAGAATGCTGGTAAAAGTTTTTGTTCTGTTGAGCACTTTGGCTATGGAGATCACCTTACATATTTCATGATTAATGCTCTCCTCACCTACAAGACCTACAACTCTGGCATAAAAATTTGGTGAGCTCCTGGTGGTAAAACTCACCAACAAACTGAAGCTTTCCAAACTGCAGGCCCATTTCACGCTAGTCCACGCTCAGCCTCCAGTCATTCGGGAACACTGGCATCTAATTTTTTCCATCAGGTTATGACTCCAATAGCTTCTCTTCTGGGTTCTCCTATGCTCCTAGAGTTTTGCTTATTGGTTTGGTCCATGGCATCAATCTCTTTTGTCTTTAAGGAAAAGTCATTCATTTTTAGTTTGGCCAATGTTTTATTGTTCTAAGTAGAGGAATAACAATGTCTGAGATTCTCACATAGTTGAAGTTAGAAGAAATTTTTATTTTATTTATGTATACTAAAATATTTTAAAGCAAATATTTGATTAGATCAGAACAAAAAGGAGCTTTCATTTAGTGTAAAGGAACTTGATGTGAGCTGGGTGCTGGTGGCTCAGGCTGGTAATTCTAATTATTCAGGAAGCTGAGATCTGAGGATTGTAGTTCAAAGCCAGCCTGGGCAGATAAGTCTATGAAACTCTTTATTTCCAATTAACCACCAAAAAAACTAGAAGTGGAGCTATGGTTTGAGGGGTAGAACACTGGCCTTAGGCAAAGACCCACCAGATCTTGGGGTAGGGCCCAGGCCCTGAGTTCAAACCTGAGGACTGGTGCAGGTGCATGCACTTGCACACACACACACACACACACACACACACACACACACACAAAGTTGATATACAATGATATTACTGACTTATACAAGGTGATATAAAAATTTTATAGCAAGTATTTATTCTATTAAATTTATTAGATGATTAATATTAACTGTGCTTTCTCAGAATTTACAATTTCCTTTTAGAAACAAAGTTTCTGTTTTTAAGATTTTTTTTTTTTTTGTTGGTCGTGGGGCCTGAACTCTGGGCTTGGGCACTGTCCCTGCGCCCTTCAGCTCAAGGCGAGTGCTCTACCACTTGAGCCACAGTGCCACTTCCGGTTTTCTGGTGGTTTATTGGAGATAAGAGTTTCACGGACTTTCCTGCCCAGGCTAGCTTTGAACCATGATCCTCAGATCTCAGCCTTCTGAGTAGCTAGGATTACAGACATGAGCCACTGGCACCCGGCTCATTTTTAAGATTTTTACCTCTAAAATATACATGCATATATAAAACTTATCCTTTGTGGACAAAGCTTATAAAAAATTTCATTTATTTATACCATACAGGTATTCTGATATCATTATCAATAATCATGCTTTTGTGTTTTGATCTTGATAAAGTACATTATTTAAAGATTTCAGAAATACTAAGAAAGAAAAAGCTAGTGTTTTAGAAGCATAATCATTTTCAGTGCTTACAAAAGCTAGGTTGAGCCAGGTGCCAGTGGCTCATGCCTGTAATCCTAGATACTCAGGAGGCTGAGATCTGAGGATTGTGGTTCAAAGCCAGTCTGGTCAAGAAAGTCTATGAGACTCTTATCTCCAATTATCCACCAGTAAACCAGAATTGGCACTGTGGCTCAGGTGGTAGAGTGCTAGCCTTGACCTAAAGAGCTCAGGGCTGGCACCTAGGCCCAGAGTTCAAGCCCCACAACGGACAGAAACAAAAACAAAAAAACAAAAACCCACAAAACAAACAAACAAACAAAATCTAGGTTAAAGTCACCATTGATAGTGAAATTCTGAGAGCTCTAGTTGTTGCATATTTATACCATGATTTTTATGGCTATCCATCATGTTGAGTTAGGTACATATAACACTCTGATTTCTCCTTCTCTACAAATACATGCTCTTTCATACTGATTTTGCTTTTGCAGTTTCCATTCTTGACTCCCAGCCTTGTGGTTTGTGTTTTCTCTGCCTGGAATACTCTTATCTTTGTGAGCCCCTATTGCTCATTTGTCTCACCTGCAGGCCATTTCTTCTGGGAAACTTTTCCCATGCACTTACATTTCAGACCTTTCCTTTTAAAATGATCTCGAGAATCCGCCTTCTCATATACTGTAATTGTTCATTGTCTAAATCCCCCATCAGAATTGTAAGTCCCATAAGTGTTTGTCTACTTATATTTTTAGCACAGGAAAGGTGTTTGGTATATGGTAGAATCTTAATAAATATTTGATAAAAGAATGAATGCACTAATGTAAGTGATAAACTTACGTTTTAACTTCATTAAGACTATAGTTCCTCACTGTGATACATTTGGACAAAAATAGTAACAACGATTGGGTGAGAATGTTGAAAGTACGGTCATGCGTTGTATTCATTATCAACTGCTTTGTTGTACAACTGCTTACGGTAATAGGCAAATAAGTAAAATGGACTAGTAAGTGAAAAATGGAAAGATGTAAAGGTGGCAAATATCAAAAACAGGAAGACCAACCCCAGGTACCGTGACTCATACCTGTATTCCCAGCTACATGGAAGGTAATCTACAAGATTGCAGTTTGAGGCCAAGTTTAAGTAAAAACAGCAAGATCTCATTTCAATAAATGAAAAAAAAAACCAGGTACACACCTGTCATCTCAGCTATACAGAAGGTATAGGCATATAGTGATCCTGGCTGGCTAACTCAGAATGCAAGACAATACTTGAAAAATATTTAGAACACAAAGGACTGGAGGCATGGTACAAGTGGCAGAGCACCTGCGTAACAACTGCAAGGACCTGAGTTCAGTATCACCAAACAAAAAGGAAATCTGAGCATAGTTTTTCATACCTATAATCATGTCATGCAGGAATCAAAGGCAAGAAGATCTGGAGTTTAATGCTAGCCTGGCCTACTGAGTGAGACATGTCTCCAAAAAATACACAAAAAGATTGGGAAATGTAATACGCCTTTCAGTTTTCTCTGCTGGTGTCTAATTCTTCAAAATAAAGACTGAACAGTGTCTATTTTAGAGCATGACTATTTTCAAAATAGAGTGGTGTATATAGGTTACTGCTTTTATGATAGAAATGAAGAGAAATAAAAATTCATTTTCATAAAGAAGTAACAGTCTGATGAATTTTTAAATTGAATATACCACTTCTGTAATAGAGAAGAGAAGAAAGAGCAAGATTCTCTACATGTTTTTACATTGTTTTGCCTCTTTAGCTATATGAATACAATATATAATAACAAATAACATCTTTAAAATGCAATAAAATATACAAGAACGAGCACTAGAAAAAAATCTGTGTTCCTGATCACAGCACCCTGCTGCCTCAATCCCAAAACATTAATGAAATTTAAAAATAAAACCAGAATAATTAAAGCAGAGAAAGACTAAACATGTTTATGACAAACTCAGACTAAGCATGTAATTCTTCTTGAAATGTTGAAAATAATGTCCATTGGTTCTGAAAGTTAGAATTTATCACTCTAGGAAATCAGGCCTCACAGTGTTCTGTGAGCCAAGTCAGTATAAACCCAGGTTTCACAGTATTGGTCCATTTGAAAAGAAACTATAGCAGGACATTTTAAGTTGAAATTAAGAATATTAATGAAAATATAATTTCTTTATTCATAGGGAAACATATATAAGAGGCTTTTCCCCCCTCTTTCTCTGTTGACATTTCTGCTTAACATTATGGTGCTGGATTCAAAAGGAACTCTTTGCAATTGTTTAAAAATGTGGAAGCCTTTCAGGAGTCCTGCATGTGGTGCAAACAGTTTTTCAAAGCACACATTTGCACCCTTCCAATTAGGGCTGTAATTCAATGTTTCCTTTTCCCTTTTATATTTTTTCAACAAGGTTAAAAAATATAGCCAATGCATATGCTTGTCAATGCTTTTACTTGCTAGGATGCATATTATTACTTAACATCACTTACTTACCCAAATTATAAAGCAGTGTTACAGAGGCCTGACCTGTTCAAAATATCCCAGGATTCTAGTATAGTGCTATAGCCTTGTTCAGCTCATACAAGAGCCATAATATGTTCACCAATAAGAAGACACCATCAGTGTGTACATACTTAATTCACCAAACAACCCAGTGGTGGGACTGGAAATAATATGCTGGTTTCTGTTTTTCTTTTCTTTTCTTTGCCTTTGTTTCTCTCTCTCTTTCCTCCCTTCCTGTCTTCCTTCCTTTCTAATTTTTTCCCCTTTCTCTTCCCCTTCCTCCTTTTGTTTGAGACGAAGTTGCACTGTGTATACTGAGGTAGCCTGAAATTCTTTAAAACTCAGTGCTTGCACTGTAAGTCCTTTCTCCTGCCTGCCTGCCTTCCTTCCTTCTATTTTCCTTCCTTCCTTCCTTCCTTCCTTCCTTCCTTCCTTCCTTCCTTCCTTCCTTCCTTCCTTCCTCCCTTTTTTTCTTCCTCCTTCCTTCTTTCCTCCCTCCCTACCCCTCTTTTCTTTTTCTTTCCTGCCTCTTTTTCTCTGCTTAACATACCCCTTCTCTTCTTCCTCTCCTCCCTCCCCCCCCCTCTGTCTGTTTTCCTCTCTTCCTCTCTTTCTATATGACAGTACTGGGGTTTGAACTCAGGGTTTTATGCTTGCTAGCTAAGCTCTCTGCCACTTCAGTCACACTTCCAAATCTATGGCTTATTTATTATTTAAAAAGCATACCTATGATAACTAACAGCTTCTGCAGAGATAAAAGCATACTTCTCTCTCCTCTTAAGCCCATTTTTAGTATTGATCATGCAATCTTCTAGAAAATGATAGATGTTTATCAAGGTAGTAGGCTAGACATAAATATTCAAACCATATACATTTATATTTCACCAGACTGAATACATTGACATGCTATTACTATAATTTCGTTGTTATTATCATAGTCATAATTAGCACCTTAAACTTTTCTTTCTTTTTGAACTCATTGTATTATGTAGATAAATAAACAAACATGAGCAATTGGGTTGTGTTTTAAAAAAATCAAAAGAGAACAATATACAAGGTTGAAATGACTTATTTATTTTCTGTTTGTATTATTTCAGATGATGGAAAATTATCCTTTGAAGAATTCAAAGCATATTTTGCAGATGGAGTGCTCAGTGGAGAAGAATTACATGAACTCTTCCATACCATTGATACACATAATACTAAGTAAGGAACTTCTATTTTATGACTAGACTGTAAATGAAGTAGGGAGTATGAAGGAGTCCATATGTGTGGAGAGGTAGGGCAAAGATGTAGAGAGTAAATTGTAGAAAAATGCTAACCTTTACTGAATTTTGAGTTATGCCTTCTTTAAAAATTGAAACCAACTGACCTTCAGCGAGCTCTCATAAAGTTGTTTTAGATTGTGCCCTTTTGGAGAATGTAAAATAGAGATAATAAATCATCCTAACCATATCATTCCTAAGCAAGTAGAATCCTGTTTTACTTCATCATCTGAGTTTTCTTTGTTTAAAATTTGACCTAAGCAGAAGTGGTGCTGTGGCTCAAGTGGTAGAGAACTTGTCTTGAGCTGATAGAATTGAAGGACAGCACTTAGGTCCAGAGTTCAAGCCCCATGACCCCCCCAAAAAAAATTGAGCTAAGCTATTCTTTAAAAATTCTTTAAATTCATATATATTTTTATTGTAAAGATACTGTATGGAGGGTTTACAGTTACATGAGCAAGGTAATGAGTCCATTTCCTATAGAGCATTGTTACCACCTCCTTTGTTTTCCCCTATCATCCTTTTCTTCCCCACCTCCCCAAACTCCTCATCCTCCCTTCCTCCCTGCCCCCGCAAAGTTGTAAAGTTCATTTTCAACATAGTGTCTTGTATATCTCATTGTTACAATGGGTCATCCTGTATTCTTATTTCAGCATTTTGATATTTCCCTTCCCCTCCCCAAATTAGAAAAATGTATATACAAGATGCAGGACACTGGAATCAGATACAGTGACAACTGGGGTTGTACCATGGGGAAAAACATACAAAAGAAACAAAAAAACACATAGTACATTATAAGTACATTAAAAAGAACAAGAAAGATCAAATCTCATATTCTTATCTTAATGCATTTTTCCCTATCAGTCGTGGGGCCTGAACTCTGGGCCTGGGTGCTGCTGTCCCTCAGCTCTTCAGCTCAAGGCAAGTGCTCTACCACTTGAGCCACAGTGCCACTTCTGGCTTTTTGTTTATGTGGTGCTGAGGAATCGAACCCAGGGCCTCATGCATGCGATGCAAGCACCCCACCACTGAGCCACCTTCCCAGCCATCTTAATTTAATTTTTAATTTTTAAAATTTTGCGCAGTCACACTTCCCACTTACTTGTTCTCCACCAGTCACATAATTTCTCATTTCCATTTTTGCATACATGCCTTGAGTAGTATGATTTTATTCCTTTTTCCATTTATCCATATCCCTCTTAACAGTTTTTCTCCATTCAAAACATGTTTCAACTTCCTGATATTCATCTTGTTAAACTATTAAATGTTCAAAAGGCTTACACCATGTATTTGTGGCAGTAAACTGAGATGAATTTAGAGTAAACATCTGGACAATTTAGGTATGTTGAATTCCAAGCAGTGTCACCTGAGAAAGGCAGGAATTGTGGGACATAACATTATCTCTGAATAGTGGATGTATAGTTGTCTATTGATAAATTTATTTTGCTACATAAACCTTTCTTTTGCAAACATAGCATTTACGAAGATGCTCTTTGTAATCTCACTCTGCTTAATAGTATAAACTAATGAGGACTTTAGGGTAGAAAATAACAGACATGTGATACTTATTTTTGGGTAATTTAACCAAATCTTATTATTTGGGATAGTAGTGATTATAAAATTCTGATGTGAAATATACAACCCTGTTTTAGCTGTGCCTCGAGACCCATCAAATGTGTCTACCACTTGAACAATCCCTATCTTGCTTTAGGCAATGTGTTGAGATGGTTCCAGACAGGGAGCCAGCATGCTGAGAAAATGCTCTTTAACTATATATACAAACAGACATTTTCTTGAGGCAAACTATTAAGATAAAAAATTAAAAATTTAATCCACATTACTCAAGTGTCTGCATATCTTTAAAGTAGTAAGTTTCTTTGCTAAGTTTAGTTGATTACTAAATTCTCTGGTAAATGTCTTGAATATTTTCAGAAATTATATCAGAAATAGTATTAATGAATAACTGACTTGGAAGTTTTCCATTCAGTTGAACAAATCTACTGTAGCATATCTTTAGTAGGCATTCAAGGTACACAGGAACAGCTTTATGGTTTAGTGTAGAAATAGACTCACTGACTGACCATTCTAATATATCATACTATGACTCAGCTTCTGAGTCATAGTATGAGAAAGCTCAGTTTGTTAGGCTCAGGAACTGTGCATGGGAGTCGATTCATCCTGGAAAAGTAGAAATTGTTTAGGTGAAAAGAAGGAGGAGATGGGGAGAGTGGAGAAAGAATAATATTCCAATCAGAGAAAAGCCTGGAAGTACAAGGTGAGAAAAAAAGTGACAGTTACTTTCTGATGGCCGACATGCTAACTGTAAGGCTCAGGGAAAGGAGATGGTTGTAGAGAGCAATCAATGTGCTGTGTCAGAAAGAACTGATATTCTGTGACTACAGAAATACCTCAACTTTATCTTGTACACCAAGAAAAACTAGTAAAGAACTTGAGCCATAGGGCAACACTTCTATAAGTCACTGTGGTCTGCCAATGGACAAGTTTTTAAGGAGTAGAAATGGAGGAAGACTACAGGGGATTTTAGTTGAATCTTTACATTGCTACTGGAAAAGAATGTTCATGGTGAAAGAAAGGAAGTTATACTCTACCCTTATGAGAAAGGATAGCTTAGATTCTTTGTGAATCAGGTATTAGATGTTGGGATGCTGATACTCCATGCTGATTATTTCTTCCCTCTTTAATTCAGTGAAAAGGTTTAACCATATCTTTGTTCAGAACATTTATTGAAAAATCATAATTTTAGGATTTGTTATTATGAAGATTTTTCAATACATATAAATGTTAATGAGAAATAAAGATCTTATGCACCTGATTTTGGTATTTTATCCCTTTTGTTACATATTTATCAGTTTGGGTTACTTGATGATAAAATTAGCTAGTGTATATGTAATTTTTTATATAATAACTCCAAAGAAATAATCATTACCATTAGTTACTTTTATCTATTAGTAACAACAATATATAGGTTCTGATAAAGGATGTGCAGCTTAATTTGGAATTAAAGTATATTAGTTGGAGACTTCTGAGTTATATCCATGAATTATTTTTCTTTCTTTTGAAGAGCATGCCATTGGCCTGCTTCAATCTTTTATAAAGTGTAATTCAAACTTTGGCATAAGAATTTCAGAGTTTCGTTTTGAGCAAGTGTAACTTTCATCTTTGTGTGACCCAAGTTCTAATTATTTTTTGTTGTTGTACAATGTGTGCCAATCATTTCTCTCTTGCCAAGTACCTTCTATGAAAGTATAATCTCTTTTCAAATCCTGCCACTGCTGTATATCCCTAGCCACTCCAGTGTAACTGAGTGCACATACAAGCTTAAATAATCTGATTCATGTATAATTTAAAGGAACCAGCAGTTTTTCTGTCTCTTTGTTCATGAGAACTTGGAGAGTCAGAGTCCATGAACATCCACTCTGAGGCCCTCGTGGCTACCTGGTTGCTACCCCTCTGATGTCTCTGGTTTAACTCTACCTCAGAGACCATTAAGTCAGCATCTGCTTAATTTACTGAATTTTTTGGATTGTATTTGAGTAAGGTTTTGCCCTTTACAGAAGTATACATTCCATTCTGTGCCAATGGCTCATGTCCGTAATAGTAGATACTCGGGAGGCTAAGATCTGTGGATTACAGTTCAAAACCAGCCCTCCAGAAAAGTCTATGAGAGTTTATCTCAAATTAACAAGAGAAAATGTGTGGGTCAAGTGGTAGAGCACTATCCTTGAGCTAAGAAGCTAAGGGATAGTATGCTGGCCCTGAGTTCAAGCCCCATTACATCACACACACACACACACACACACACACACACACACACACACACACACACACACACACACATTCTAAGATTTTCTTAGTTCATTCCTGCCATTAGTGGAAACCAATCTCTTCACTACAAATGGTATAATTGCCATATTTTTGTTTGTTTATATGTTTGCATTTGGGACAGAGTTTCACATATAGCCTAGACTGGCATCAAATTCATAAACCTTTTGCTTCTTCCTCTCAAATGCTGGGATTACAAGTATATACCACCACACGCAGTTTGGATACTTGCCACATTTGCCACATGACGTAAACACTTTGAAGAAAGAAGGAAAGAAGGAAAGAAAGAAAAAAAGAAAGAAAGAAAGAAAGAAAGAAAGAAAGAAAGAAAGAAAGAAAGAAAGAAAGAAAGAAAGAAAGAAAGAAAGAAGGAAGGAAGGAAGGAAGGAAGGAAGGAAGGAAGAAAGCAAAGAAAGGAAGAAGGGAGGTGAGGGAGGGAGGGGAGAAAGGGAGGGAAGAAGGAAGGAAGGAAGGAAGGCAAGAAGGAAGAAAGGAAATAATTAGGACATATTTCACTAATAATATTTTGATGTTTTATTTTATTGGAAAGATGCTGTAAAGAGGGGTTACAGTTACATGAGTAAGGCAATGAGTACACTACTTGTCGATCATTGTTACCCCTTCCCTTCCTTGTTGTTATCCTACTATTCCTTTGCAAATAAGTTTTCAAAACTTATCTTACTAGTAAATTTTCATATTTTCAATTTCATAAATTTTCATATGAATAATATTCTTAAGATATTTACTTGATCCTGAGAAGTCAATTTTATTCAGAAGAGTAATTCTAGCTAGTATCTACATTGTAATACTATGGAAATATTTCAAATATCAAAATTAGGTAGATTATTTCTTATAAAATTTTAACTATTTCTCTTTCATTTTTCTCATTTATTATTTGTACTTCCACTTGAAAAGATCAATATCTTCACTTAAGAAATTGTCTTAAGAGAACTTCACTGCAATCGGCTTTTTGTTTCCCTAGAACTACTTGTCGCATTTTTTAGACAGAATCTCCTTTCATAATACAAATAAAGTAAAGCAAACTCCAAACCTATTCAACCTTGTAAGAACATAGACATTTAGGAGTATACAATGATTTCTGTACATAAATATTACCACTGTTGAGAATATTTCAGGTTTGACTTAAAGAGAATGTTTCAGTGTATTTAAAAGATAAACACATATACTAGTTATTGCAAATAAGGGAAACCTATGTTTCTTTGGGCCTGGCTTACTTCACTTAATATAATTTTTTCCAAGTCTTTCCATTTCCTAACAAATGGAGCAATGTCATTCTTTCTGATGGAGGCATAGAATTCCATTATATACATACATATATATATATATATTAAGAAAATGTGGTATATATATATATATATATATACCACATTTTCTTAATCCATTCATCTACTGAGGGGCATCTGGGTTGGTTCCATATCTTAGCTGTGGTAAGTAATGCTGCAATGATCATAGTTGTGCTGGTATATGTCTGGGACAAACAGAAAAGGTCATATAAGATGATTTAAGCATAATGAACCCCAAGATAGGGACACCGGTGGTTTTTTCTTCCCTGCTATTGTTTCTAATGTGTTTATAATGTACCATGTGATTTTTTTGTTGCTTTGTATGTCCCTCTCCCACTATATAAACACTGTTTTCACTGTATTTGATGTTGGTATAATTTGAGGAGGGGAAGGGAAAAAACAAATTGTTTTAATAGGAATACAGATTGACCCATTGCAACAATGAGATATATAAGATGCTATGTCAAAAAAACAAACTTTACAATTTAGTGGTGGGGTGGGTAGTGGGGTGGGGGAGAGTGTAGCTGAGGAGGTGGGAGGGAAGGGATGGTAGGGGAAAAACAAAGGAGGAGGCAACAATGCTGGATAAGAAATGTACTCATTACCTTGTTCATGTAACTGTAACCCCTCTGTATAGTATTTTCACAATAAAAACCTTTATTTAAAAAAAAAAAAGACAAGCAGGAAACCCCTATCCTACCATGAGAAGGAATCTGCCTGTGCGCTGTGGTCATTTTCCAGTTTGCTCATGAACAGACTTGGACTTACTACTTGGATCATCTCATTCTAAGGAGAATTCCATGAATTATCATTTGTTTTGTATATAATATATTCTAAGTCTTCTGACTGTTTGGAAAGAAATTACATTCCTGAGCAAACAGCCTGAATATTTTCATTCAGAGCAGAGACTTTGGAAATGGAAAGGAAACTTCAGTCAAATTAGAAGAAATTTGAAGCCCAACTTTCCATACAGTTTTGGACTTTTTTATTTTAAATTGATACATTTTTTTCATTATTTTTAGACTTGAACTGTTTTCCCATTTTTTCTTACATAAAGTAATTGGTAAGGTAAAGAACAAATGACATACACTTCTTCTGTATGTGGTACTTGGAAGATGTAAAACAAATAAGAAAATGGTTAAATTGTAAGCTTAAGAATAACTTTTACTTTTTAACTTCTCCAAATCTTCAAGGAAGTACATGTAGGTTAACACTTCAGAATAGTTTGAAAACTGTCATTCTACTTTACTGAAACTTTCATAATTTCGTAGATTTTTGTTCTCCTCTTATTAACTATCTTCTTTCTGAGATAAATATATGTAATCTTTCTTTTTCTTAAAATCATTATTACTCTTCTCATCATTTCAGTTAATTTTACTTAACGAAGCTCTTCCAGCTGTATGAAATGTTTTGTTTTTGTGTATATGTGCCAGTATTAGTGCTTAAACTCAGGGCCTGGGCATTCTCCTTTGTTTTTTTTTTTTTTTTTTTCATTCAAGGCTGGTACTCTACTACTTGAGCTACAGCTCCAATTACAGCTTTTGGGTGGTTAATTGAAGGTAAGGGTCTCAGGGACTTTCCTACCTAGGCTGACATCGAACTATGATCCCCACATGTTTCCTGAGTAGCTAGGATTATGAAATGTTTTTTTCTTTTTATTTCTTTATTTTTAAATAAGTTTTTTATTGTAAAGATACTGTACAGAGGGGTTACAGTTATATGAGCAAGGTAATGAGTACATTTCCCATCAAGCATTGTTACTTCCTCCTTTGTTTTTCCCCTACCCACCCTTCCCTCCCACCTCTATAACTACATTTCCCTCCCTCCCCCTCCCGACCTAACTTGTAAAGCTCATTTTTCAACATAGTGTCTCGTACATCTCATTGTTACAATGGGTCAACCTGTATCCCTATTTAAGCATTTTGTTTTTTTCCTTCTCCTCCCCAGGCTAGATGAAGGGCACTAAGATCAAATACAGTGAATACAATTACAGACCTGGCTTATTAAATGTTTTTAATTATTTTTGTTGTTTTAGAGGTAATAGACAGCCTGTTACCTATGTCAGGTAATAAGTACATTTCCTTTGTTTTGCATAGTATTATCTGTTCCATCGTTCTCTCTCATTCCCTTGTCCCTATCTCTGCCCTCGAGTTACGTGGTTAACTTTCATCAATGTCCAATGCAGCTAGCGGGCTCTACTGCTGGATTTTTTCACCCATTTTCCCCTGATTCTGTGCCCTCCTCCTACTTTCCCTCAGATGTGTACATGTGTACACCAAATATGAGGTAAAGAATACAGAGTCATCAGAGAATGAAAAGACAAATTAAGAAAAGGCCCTTTGTTTCCTTATCTTTGGAGTTTGTTGGGTATTACAACTTGGTGATTTTCTCCTAAGACTATCCTCTTTTGGTTGCACTGTATGTGAGCGTCTAGAATCCTGTATAATTTTCCATAGCCTCTTGCATTTTAAATCTAACTTTCACATATCAGGCAGCACACATGCCATTTGTCTCTGTGATCTTGGCTTACCTCTCTCAACATGATTTCTTCTAATTCCATCCATTTCCCTGAAAACACCATTATTTTATCCTTTCTAATGACTATGTAGAATTCCATTGTATATAGATACCACATTTTTTGATCCATTCATTGGGGCATCTAGGTTGTTTCCATATCTTGGCAATTGCAAATAATGGGGCAATGAACATGGATGTGCTTTTAAATTTTTTTATTAAATGTTTTTTAAACACATATTTTCTCAACTCTTATTTAGTTACTGTTCAGAAGAGATTCTGAGAGCTTTAAATATTTATGTCTATGAAAAATAATACTGGCAAATATAAATATACAGTTTGATAGCTTATAAAATGGGATCACCAGGCCAATTAGGAAATGAGTAAATAGAGAAGATTATTAGGGCTAGAGAAAGCTTCCATAGCTCGTAGAAGGTGCATTTCCTGATCAAAAATCCAGGTTGTCCCTATTTTGCAGGTAGTTAGAAGAAAACATAAAAAATTAACATAAAGTTTTGTGCTATTATTCATAACACAAACTCAGGAAAAGGTTTCCCAGAGACACAAAAAAACTACTTCTGTTACAGTACTTTTTAAGAGTTCCAGATTGTCTGGGCAGACCGAATGTTAGACCAGATGGAAGTTTTGTTCATGGTTGGAAATTGACCTTAAGAGAAAAATATCCTTGTACCCTCAATCAGAGACCTGGGCTAGACATAGACTGCTGTACAATTCAGATCAAGCATTCTGTGCTTCAAACTAAAATAATTTGGGGATGGTTAGCACTGAGATCTCAACCCAGGGCTTATTAAATCACAGAGGCATACTACAGCAACAGAAATATAATCACCACATAAAATGAGCTGGCCATACAAGTTTCAAAAAATTCTCTGCTACACTAAACTATTTTTTCCATCCATTCCCACTTAGTTTTGCTCTTTAGGGCCATTCAGAAAATGAATATTTTATGCCAAGTCTTTCTAGTACTTGAAGACAGTTTTTATGCACCAATGATGAGATAAAGCCCCATAGTAATTGAGAGTAATTATATCAAAGGATTTGTTTCAGATAGCAGACTTCTGCTCTTTCTCCAACAAAAGAAGATTTTTTATCATATATTTGTGCGTGACAGTTAAATCCCAAAGCTTGATGAATCAGTTGATAAAGACACTTTCTTCCTTGAGTTATTCTTCATTACAGTGCTTACATGTAGACATAGATGGTTAGAAGTTTTTTGTTTTTTTCTTTCAAAAAGAAAAGTGGCAGGGTCAGCATTCTGTTGTGATTATGAAGTTCATTACAAGTAGGGGATGATAGATCACCCTATTGATAAACCCCCTATACCATCTTCAACAACTGAAGACTTAGAAAGTAACACCAAATTAAGTGTCTGGAAAAGAGAGGAGGATAAGGTTTAATCCCAGGTGCTAACTCAACAAGCATGACATGACTGAAAGGTACCAAAATTAGAAAGCTGAAGATGGTGTGGGCTGTATGCCAAAAGGGCAAACTGAGCATCAAAATCCAAACTGCATCTGGGCTAAAATGGAATGGAAAGCCACTGCTGCAGGAATTGAATTCCCACTCTTCTGACTGGATGGGGAGCCCTGGCAGATGGATGGTCCAAGAATTAACCAAAGACTAAATCTCACCATGAGGAATTAGCAGGGATTGGAGTACGGGCAGAATCCTTAGGACTGGCCTATAGTCAGGCATTAAGTAGCCTTTCTTGGAATAAGCAGATAAAAAGCCAGCAGATATGTAAGCTATTTTCAAGAGAGAGATGACTTTCAGAATGCTGTGCACAATGGGGGTAAATGCAGTCAGAAAATCCATAACAATTCAGAGGAAGACAAAAACATTCTTCTCACAGATTTCCTTCAACATCGCCTAGACCTTACTTGACAAAAGTTATAGGAGGGTGAATAGGACTGTGGTAGAGAGTCATTTACTGGTTGAGAGTGACAGAAATGTAAGTTAAGCTGACTTGTGGGAATTATTATGTGGCTCATATGTCAGATAAGCCCTGAGTTAGGTTTCAGATGTGCTGAAGTTAAGTTCCCAAATGGTGATTCTGGGAATCTATCTGTCTTCTATCATCAATCACCTTTTCTTTCTCTATATTGACTTTTATCTTGGGAAGAGTTTCTTACTGAGAGATCAATATGGTCACTAGAAGCTCAAGGTTCGTATTGTTACCAGTTTGGCAAACTCTATGAGAGACTACCTACTTTTCATTTCCAACATTCCCAGCATATATAGTCTGGGAACACATCATCGCTTTAAGGAAAATATATGAAGTGAAATCAGGATAGTGTTTTATAATATAAGCAGAATAGATTCTGATCAGGCAAAGCTTGAATCTCCTACAGATCAAATAATTGCTTAATAGGTCTCAAAACCTTTCATTTATCATCTTCTTTAGAGAAGGTAATTCTCCCTTTACCAAGAGGACAAGAAGCTCAGTAGAGGTTAAATTCCAAAGAGTTCTTATGAAACATGAGGCCTATCAAGAGAAGCTTATGTTATCTGTAATGGAAAAGACCACTTCCTGGGAAACTATTATTTAAACAGACATCCTGATCCCACTGACTCGTTCAGAGTCCTAGCCTCTTCACCCTCACTCTTTTTGTCTATTTGTGTCTGTTCCTAGAAGTCCTGCTGTACCACATCTCACAACAAGCATGCCTGTGCTACTCTTTGTAGCTTCAGAGTCTGCCAAAATATAGACATTGTATTGCTTGTCCTTTATTCCTTTAGTCTTTGTTCAGTTACATACCAAATTTAGATATATAAGCAATTCTCACATGTGACATTATCTTTATTTGTTGATTAAGCATTCGAGGGAATAGTGTGCATGGCTAAGAGGTCCACTACTTGCATATATCCTGTACACATTCTTGTAACTACTGACATCTTACATTCTTACCATAACTCATCTAATTTATTATTCAGTCTCCAGTTATTATTTCCATTTGGCCATTAGAACTAGCTTCTACATTTCATTATTATGCTTCCTTAAAAAAATCATAAACAAAAAATAGTATCATAGCAGGGCACCGATGGCCCACACCTGGAATCCTAGCTACTCAGGAGGCTGAGATCTGAGGATTGTGGTTCAAAGCCAGCCCGAGCAGGAAAGTCCATGAGACGCTTATCTCCAATTAACCACCAGAAAACCAGAAGTAGCCCTGTGGCTCAAGTGGTAGAATGCTAGCCTTGAGCTGAAGAGCTCAGGGACAGCACATAGGCCCAGAGCTCAAACAAATTACCAAAACAAACAAACAAAATATATTTTTTGTTTCATTAATTACCCCATCCCATTTACTTACTTGTAGCATCTTTTTCTCTAGCTCCTAAAGATTTTGAGAAAAAAAAGAGATAGTTTTGCTTTTTTGTTTTGTTTTGTTTTTGGTCAGTCATGGGGCTTGAACTCTGGGCCATGGCCCTGTCCCTGTGATCTTCAGCTCAAGGCTAGCACTCTAACACTTGAGCCATAGCACTGCCAGTTTTCTGGTGGTTAACTGGAGATCAGAGTCTCACGGACTTTCCTGCCTGGGCTGGCTTTGACCCACAATCCTCAGATCTCAGCCTCCTGAGTAGCTCAGATTACAGGCGTGAGCCACCAGCGCCTGGTTTATAGTTTTGCTTTTTAAGAGTTCCTTTGGAAAACTCTTTTCATTAGCACTGTGAGGACAGGGCAAAGGGCTAATCCCTGATAAAGAGTATGAAAGTAGCAATGTTCTACTTCATAATTAAGAAGGTTAACATTGTTTGAAAGATTTGTAAAGGAGATAATTTTAAGGTGACATGAAAATATTTTATCTTTGGTATAATGTCAAAAATAAATTGGTTCTCACTTTCACAGATTAAAGATGGTAGTGAAGCCAAACTTTATGTCAATGTATTTCATGCTAAGTTTCTAAAAAAGTATTTAATTTCAAGCTGGGCATCTGTGGCTCATGCCTGTAATCCTGGCTACTCAGGAGGCTGAGATCTGAGGATCTTGGTTCAAAGCCAGCCCGGGCAGGAAAGTCTGTGAGACTCATCTCCAATTAACCATCAGAAAACTGGAAGTGGTGCTATGGCTCAAGTTGTAGAGTGCTAGCCTTGAGCTGAAGAGTACAGTGATAGCACTCAAGCCCAGAATTCAAGCCCCACAACCGACCAAAAAAAACCCCACAAAAAACAAAAAAAACTTAATTTCTAAATAAAATGTATGATTTAAAATTAAATAGAAAATACACTTATGGGATGTGTATATGTATTAATTTATTTAATGCTCATAAAAACCCAACAAAATTATTTTATGACTCATAGTCTACAGTTAATCACATAAAGAAAGTTATGTAACTTGCCCAAAAGTTGTTCAGATACTTTTTGTAATGGCCTGTGATTTTCCCCAAAATCTTCCTGAAAAGAAAACTTCAACTCCTTCTCTAGTGTTATACCACCTTAATTTTTAATATTTATTTTTAGCTATCTATTTTGTATATTAGAAGCCAAAATATTCTGAGGCTAATTTTAAAAATCACTTTTGGGTATTTTATTATGATGAAAAGGTGGCTATTTTTTCCCAGCAGTAGAATATAGTTGGGTGTACAGTATAGAGGTAATTACTTTAATTGCTGTCTTTATCTCTTCTCTTTTTATATCTATTATGGAGGGTTTTTACAGTGTGGGAGTTGCTGCAATGTGGAAATTTTATTCTTTCTTATTCCATGGACATTAATTCCACTCTTTGCACATTTTCCCTCCCTCTCTTCTACCTTCATACCTAGAAATCATCTTCTACTTTTAGACTTCATTTTCTTGTTTGCCTTGCCTTTGTTCAGAGCCCTCAAAGTTTATTGTTTCCTTTAATCATATTATTAAAGGACTATGTATTCAAACTTTTTCAGTTTTTTATTTTTAATTTTATCTAGAAAGCTAGTTGCTAGCTGCCATCTATTCCTTCCAAAAAAGAACTTGAATTCTGTATTAGTCTTAATTGAACTCTCTCTTCCCATCAGCCACGATACAGTGGCTAATGGTAAGTGAAAATCCATTACTGCTCAAAATAAAGAGAGCCTATGGAGGAATTCTGATGAATTATGTATTCACATAAATACAGTGTTCTTTCTAATCTCATCATTATCCATGAAAGGGATAAGAAAAAATGAGAGCATAGCTACATATCTTTAAAATATATGGTACTCATTTCTTGAACAATTTCCTATAAATAACCTTGCTAGCATTACCTGAGTTTAAGCTTTCTTTCTTTTACAACCATCTTATTCTCTACTGATTAATTTAGTGAAATAGTTATAATAATTCTTCTCTATGATTCCTCAAGATTCAGAATTCTTAAATAAATACAGATTACAAATAACTAGATACTCTAATTTCTCTTCAGATCATGTAAATCTTTTACCTTTTACAAATAACGTGAAATCATTGTTTGATCATTTATTTTTTGGAGAACTGAGGATTAAACCTAGCATCTCATGCTCTACCACTGGAGCTATGCCTAAGACCTTTTTGCTTTCATTTTTTATTTATATATACTGATATATTTATTTATATATTTATTTATATAGAGTCTTATACTACCTTTCTCTGGGCTATTCTTGAACCCTGTCAAATAGCTGGGATTAAAGGTTTGTACTGTCATGCCTGGCCTGATTGCCTATTTTTGAAGTGAAAGTGCTCAAGAACAGTTTAAGGAAATGTTTTCTCTTACTGGTATAATCTGTTCTTGTCCACAAATTGATTGCCAAGGTGATGATATTAAGAAGTGAGACCTTAGGGAGGTGAGTTGCTCAAGAGGGTTCCACCCTCATGAGTGTTTTATGCCCTTGTAATAGAGACCCAAGGGGGCTGATCCACTCCTTCCACCAGGAGAATATGAGCAGAAGATTCCTTCTTTGAAAATTAGGTCCTGTGCCAAGGAGACCTAGGGTTTCTCCTATTCCATCCTGTAATGTTTTCAGAGTGTCTGCTTTGACTCCGAGGTCTTTGATCCATTTGGAGTTGATTCTGGTGCAGGGTGATATATAAGGATCTAATTTTAGTTTTCTACAAGTAGTTAACCAATTTTTCCAGCACCTTTTACTGAGGAGGCTGTCTTTCTTCCATTCTATTTTTTTAGCTCCCTTATTGAAGATTAGATGGCTATAGGTCTGTGGGTTCAGTTCTGGGTTTTCAATTCTATTCCATTGGTCCTGAGGTCTGTTCTTGTGCCAGTATCAAGCTGTTTTGATTACTATGGCTTTATAATAGAGTTTGAAATTTGGTATTGATATTCCTCCAGCATTGTTCTTTCTGTTGAGGATCGTTTTTGCTATTCGGGGTCTTTTATTGTTCCATATGAATTTTTGGATTGCCTCTTCTATTTCCTTGAAAAATGAGGTTGGAATTTTGATAGGTATCACATTGAATTTGTAGATAGCCTTGGGAAGTATTGCCATTTTCACGATGTTAATCTTTCCAATCCAGGAGCATGGGAGTTTTTGCCACTTTCTAGGTTCTGTATTGATTTCCTTTTTCAGGTTTTTAAAGTTTTCATCATAGAGGTCCTTCACTTCTTTGGTTAAGTTAATTCCTAGGTATTTTATTTTTTGTGGGGCTATTATAAATGGAGTTGCTTTCCTAATTTCAGCCACACTTTTCTCATTGTTGACATACAGATTGAGAAACCACCTTACTCCAGTTAGGATGGCTAAAATCAAGAACTCTAGAAACAACAGATTCTGGAGGGCATGTGGACAGAAGGGAACCTTACTGCATTGTTGGTGGGAGTGTAAACTTGTTCAGCCACTTTGGAAAGTAGTATGGAGGTTCCTCAAAAGACTCCACATAGAGCTCCCCTATGACCCAGCAATTCCACTTTTGAGCATTTACCCAAATGTTTACAAACAAAACCACACTAAAGCTACCAGCACGACTATGTTTATTGCAGCACTATTTACTGTAGCTAAGATATGGAACCAACCCAGATGCCCCTCAGTAGATGAATGGATCAAAAAAATGTGGTATATATACACAATGGAATTCTATGCCTCCATCAGAAAGAATGGCATTGCCTCATTTGTTAGGAAATGGAAAGGCTTGGAAAAAATTATATTAAGTGAAGTAAGCCAAGTAAGTCAAGCAGAAAAGATCAGATAAGGTGATGTTAGGGAAATGAACCCTAAGATATGTATTCAAATATTATTTTCTTTCATGCATTTGTTTCTAACACATTTATAAGATTATTTCTTTGTTGCTTTGTATGTCCCTCCCCCACAGTATAATCCCTGCTTTCGCTGTATTTGATGTTGGTATAATTTGTGGAGGGGAAGGGGAAAAACAAATCGTTTAAATAGGGATACAGGTGGACCCATTGCAACAATAAGATGTACAAGTTGTTATGTCGAAAAATGAACTTTACAACTTTGGTGGGGGGAAGGGGTAGAGGAGAGGATTGGGTGGGGGGACGGGGGGGGGAGGATGGGAAGGGGTGGGAAGGGGAAACAAAGGAGGAGGCTACAATGATTGATAAGAAATGTACTCATTATCTTGCCCATGTAATTGTAACCCCTCTGTACAGTATTTTCACAATAAAAAAATAAAAATAAAAATAAATTATCCCTCAGAAAGAAAAGAAAATTAAGTCCTAATTGTATATTAAATCTTCTGGTGCATATCATGGATTTCAGAGGCCCCCAGCCTGGGAGAAATAAATTTGTCCTTTATTACTCAGTCTAGTTATTTCCTTAAAACAACTGTAAAGTCTTTGTAAACTGAGAACAAGACAATATAAATCCCATAATTCCTGTAAAAATTATAACAATATGGAAAATCAAAAAGCATAAAGAGCTTGAAGCTATTACTTTCTGATAATTACGAAGAATCTGCCTTTATATGTGCAGTTCATGTACATTTTTAAAAGAGAGTACAATTTTAAAAGAGAAATAATATGTGGAACTATATTGAGTTTAAAGCAGTGTTTAGTGGCCCATGTATCATTTATTCTGTCCCCAGGCAGAAAGAGTCAATAATTGTTGTACACTTGGTAGCATACAGCGTTACCTTTCTCCACAGTGAGTCAGGTGCTAAACTGTGTCACAAGAAATACACTCTTGCAAGCTTTTATTATACCCAATCAATATATCATATTTCTATATTAATCCATCAACTAAAAGTACTGGAGAGCAATGGTCTCTGCTTCAAATGAGTTTATAATTTGATTTGCAGACAAAATTAGCATACAAATGAAACAATTAGAAAAACAAAAACAGAAGACATTACATAATTAAATGGTACCTTATGAAGGTATAAATTATAGAAATTCAGAGAAAGATGACTATCCAGAAATGCAAGAATGGTTAATGAAAACATCTTAATAATCTTAACACATCTTAATACATCTTAATAATCTTCATTATTACTATTTTTAGTAGGCATTTATATCTTACTGGTAAATTTTACAAAATGGATTTTAATATTGGCTTCTATTTCCAGTCCAGGAAATTAAAATCCATTGAAGTAAAAAAGCCAAAGTTCTCATGCTGTCCATCAGTGGAGGTCTTGAAGCCTAAGCCTGGCATGTTTCTGAGCCTTTTACACATTACCACACTGCTTTTTATTAAGTTGGATGGACTTTTATGCCTGGAAACTTTACTATGCAGGGGAGAGGACAAACCTATCCTAACAAAGTACATAGCATAAGATATGAGGGAGTGTGAATTCATCTCTTATCACTTCAAGTACTTTATTAAGTTCACAATATGTGCTGGACATTGAGCTGGAATAATACATACAACAATGTTTTAGGTAGTAAGAATTAGCTAGAGGCATGAAAAAATAGTGAAAGGGGGGGAAATTAACCAAATTAAAATAATTGCCTAAGACTTTAGTCATGTGTTCGTTACAAGTGATGGTAATTTTTCACAGTTATAAAATGTAACAGATACAAAATTTTAATATATAAATTTTAACTGATACAAAATTCATACAAATGAAGAATTTCTCTTTTCTTATGGACTCATTTATAAATGAAAAAAGCAATTGGCATGCTTAAGAAAAAAAAACTTGCTACTGAGAACTTAAAAGATTTCTCAGTAGTAAAAATAGACTTAAATAGCAAGAACTTTTAACTCATAACTCAAAATGGAATCTGAACAAATCTGAACAAGAGTATCATTACCATTACCATTCTTATCTCATTTACTAGTGGGTTTAGTGGTTTAATTTTATTTGTAATTTTTTCTCGGAATCTATTTTTAATCAACTTTAGATCAAACACAGTGATTCAGAATAACTAATTATCTACCTGTCTAAGGCCCTAGGGTTTTGAAAGTTGGCATAACTAATTTTCTCTCCTGTCTTCCTATTCTCAACATTATCAAGTTGAAATTAATAAATTCTGACTTGAGATTGGAACCAAATGTCATTTTCCTGCAATTTCTTATGTCTTTTCCTCTTCATTTTGAATTGTAAATAGCTTCCGAGTGAAAGTTCAGAATGTCAACTTTGATGATCAGATTTGCAGCTTCAGCAAAATTAGTCATTTATTCTTAAATTATGCATATATATTCAGTGAATATTAATCATATACAATGGATAAATGAGCCATGTTTTATGTATTAATGAATACACACTACTTCATAGTTAAGGAGTACTTCCATTGGTTGATATGAAATTGTTTTCCAAATATTTCATGGACAGCTATGATTGTCCCCAACTCAAGGCAATGGACCCTGCCTCCGATGACGAAGAGCACAAGAAAATGTTCTCCTACACCAGCATTGTTATCTCTCAACCTGTGTTCAACCCATATTCTTTATGCTGTTTAATCCTTGTTGCTAAAATGGAATTTAGCTAGTTTCTTAATACTTTCTTGTAAAAACCATTAGGTTTAAACAGCCTATCTTTTAACATATTAGATTGATTAAAATCTATGAGTGGGAAACCAACTTGTAATAAACAAATTCCAGAAAGTCATCAAGGCCTGGGTAATGTGTTAATACAAAGTAGCTTTCCTGTCTTACTTTGATCACTGAAGAGAATAATGTAAACTGGGGAAAAATATTCCCATTACTTGAAAACTTGTTGATCGGGATTTCTGGTCACTGAGAACTGAATGTGGAGAATTGACATAATACATTAGCATTTATAACTTTTAATCCTTATTGAAAAGGTAGAGACATGAATAATAAAATGTGCCTTGTCTCTCTAGCCCTTAACTCCCTCAAACAGACACATAAAGAACCACACACATGCACACACACACACACACACACACACACACACACACACACACACACACACTTCTGCAAAGTTTTCTATTGGCAAATTGTTATCAAACTGAGACGCCAAGCATCAAATTCTGGTTTGTTATTTAATTATTGTTTCTTTGCATTCCTAATTCTCCTCTGAAATTCTAATCCTGGATTTTTCCAAAAACTATCTTTAACTGGTTTACAGAAGGGTTGCCATTCAACAAAGCAGTTTATGATGCAATGCATCTTAATCTATGTTAGTTCTTCCATCATTCTCCCCATCCCAATTGGTCCCATTTTTGGAGAAGCATTGAATTTTATGACTGTATTCTCCCCCTTCCTCTCTTCATTGGTCAAGGAGTAAGGGTAGACTAGTCTTGGATTTTTGTTCATCATATTTTGAAGTCCAAAAATATCTTTCTTTTTCAATTGAGCTATATCCTGGTAGCTTAATGAAAACTCACAGGAATTAAGGCTTTAAAATATAATATATTCAAGAAGTCATATTCAGTGAAAAGATTAAGATAATTTTTGTTTATTTTTTGAATGTACATAAAACTTTCATTTTTATTTTATTCTATTAAAACTATTCTTTAGTTTAAAGGAAGAAATCTGGATTTGAAACCAATGTCAGAAATACACTCTTCACAGTCACAGTCTGCACAGGAAAATTTATGTCCCTGGTTTCTTATTTAAAGTATTTGGCATTTAGTGTCTTCATCAAGGTAATGTACATTTATTATGGAATGTTATAAATATTGTATATTTTTATTTTGGTGATAACTGAAAAAGAATGATAGATGCATTACATCAACCATTCAATACTGTTTTCCAAACAGCAAGGACCTACTACCCCTTAATGTCAAATAGAACATCAGCCTGTAACAGATCATTTTATAGTTGCCCTGCTAGAGTAAAAGTAGCTTAAATATTTTAAAAGTCTACCATAAAAGCCCAAAAGAAAGTGCCTTAGAAGTCTATGGAAGAGAAAGCACATGATTCGGGTGAAAGGAAGAGGTTATTTAATTTAAACTATAAACTCAGCTTACATGTAACTCAACCAAGCAGTCAGTCCAGTCTTGCCCATACAAATGAAAGTTGGCATTCTTTCAACAAACTTACTTACTACATGCCAGATACCATATAGGGTACTGGGGCTGGGAAACAAATAAATTATAATTTAGATAAAAAACCAGTCGAGACCTTGATTTTGGGGGGTGGAGTGGGGCACCAGCCCTGTGGCTTGACTCAGGGCGTAGGCACCATCCCTGAGCTTTCTTGTTCAAGGCCAGCGCTTTATCACTTGAGCCACAGTTTCATTTTCAGCTTTTTGGTAGTTAACTGGAAATAAGAATCCCGTGACTTTTCCTTCCCAGGCTGGTTTTGAACTGTGATCCTCAAGTCTTAGTCTCAGCTTCCTGAGTAGCTTGGATTATAGGTGTGAGCTACCAGTGCCCAGCTAAGATCTTGATTTTTTTTAATGATAGGAGAGGTCAGTATTATAAGAGTTGGAGATATACTGGCCTAGTCTAAGATCCGTGAGGAGAAATGACTTTAAGACTGAGTTATGACTGCTAACAAATGAGAGATATGGTATGGTTGTGGGTGGAGACATGAGTTTTCAGCAAAAAGAGAAGTGATGAATGGAACTTCTGGAGTGAGGGGGTGTGGAGAGCCTGAAGTGAGGGAGTGTGGCATGCAGCTAACCCAACGCATTGAGTTCCAGAAGGACAGGGTGGGAAAGAGAGGCTAGACAGGCTTTGGGAACCAGCAGGGAACTGAGATTTCTCCTCCTAGTGTTATGCTGAGGATCTAAAACTCCAGCATAATTGGATTGGTCTTATGTTTTAGAAAGTTGGATCTGCTCAAAGTGAAGTGAGCTGATGAGACAGAAAGGACCAATTAAGAGGCTACTGCAGCTGTGCTTGAAAAATGCTCCCTGGACCATCATCTTGAAGGATTTGTTCTCTAGTTCTCCTAGTTGGCTTAAACCTTTATGATCGGGGAAGATTTCTGATGACAATTTCCCTAGGTTATGAAGCAATAATAATGGCTAACATTTATGGATTGCTTACGTTGTACTAAATCTAGGCATTTTCCATTCACTAACTTGCTTCATCTTTACAGCAAAGCGGTGGTTCATCCCATTCTACACAGGTGGAAACTGAACCACCGTGAGGTTGATAAGTTCCCCCAAACTCACCAAGAGAGTAAGGATAAAGGCTAGACAATCCAGCTTTACCCCATCCTACTCTATACAGACTCCTGTTAAATCCATCTTTGTCTGCTGCTTTGTAGTCTGGCATAGCAGCACTCTTCATTCTGTTTCTGAGGCTCTGGCCAAGACAACTTTTCAATGCTTTACTATCTTTGAATATTAAGTGGAGCTAATAATATGCTCTAGAGAGAAAATTAGGAAAGCTTAGGAACAAATGTTAAGAAGCAGTTTAGTCTACCAGTCAAGCAAAGTGCTATATAAATATGTGAAATTTGTTTTAGTAGGGTTAGTAGTAGTTGTGAATACATACGACATTCAGATTTGTTCTTCATTGCTGCTTCCAGGACAGGGAAAAAGGTGGCATCTGTGCAGCTACATCATTCATTTAGTTCTCTACATACTAACTGTCATTTAGGGGATGCGGCTGGTATTTAGAAGAAGGGCACAGTCAATTTCAATCAATAGAAGACGAACATTTCAAGAGATGCTATCAAGGAAGAATTATATGGTAATGGCAAGCTTCTTTTATTAAAAAAATGACTGAGTAGTTGGATGGAAAACAATGTGTAGAAATGACCTATCGTAAATAATGTTGCAATAAACATAGTTGTGCTGGTAAACTTAGTATGGCCGTGTTTGTGATCATTTGGGTAAATGCCCAAAAGTGGGATTGCTGGGTCATAGGGGAGCTCTATGTGGAGTCTTTTGAGGAACTTCCATACTACTTTCCAAAGTGGTTGAACAAGTTTACACTTACATCAACAATGCAGTAGGGTTCCCTTCTGTCCACTTCCCCTCCAACATCTGTTTTAAATAGAGTTCTTGATTATAGCCATTCTAACTGGGATGAGGTAGAATCTCAATGTTGTTTTGATTTGCATTTCTTTTATGGCTAGAGAAGTTGAGCATTTCTTCATGTGTCTATTGGTCATTCTTATTTCCTCTTAAGAGAAGTTTCTCTTTAAGTCTTTAGCTCACTTATTTATCAGGCAGTTGTTTCTTTTAGGATTTGTTGTTGCTACCATAGCAAAGATATGGAACCAACCCAGATGCCCCTCCGTAGATGAATGGATCAAGAAAATGTGGTGTATATATACACAATGGAATTCTATGCCTCCATCAGAAAGAATGACATTGCCCCATTTATTAGGAAATGGAAAGACTTGGAAAAAATTATATTAAGTGAAGTAAGCCAGGCCCAAAGAAACATAGGTCCCATGGTTTCCTTTATTTGCAATAACTAGTACATGTGTAAGACAAGCAGAAAAGGCCAAAAGCTATATACATATGACGGATCATATACGGTGATGTTAAGCAAAATGAACACCAAGATAGGGACAGAAAAATCTTTTTTCTTTTTTGCTGTTGTTTCTAATGTATTTATAATGTACTATGTGATTATTTTGTTTCTTTGTATGTTCCTCCCCCATAGTATAACCGCTGCTTTCTCTGTATTTGATTCCACTGCCCTACATCTTGAATATACACTTCTCTAATTCAGGGAGGGGAAAGGAAAAAACAAAATGCTTAAGTAAGGATACAGGCTGACCCATTGTAACAATGAGATGTACAAAACACTGTTGAAAACGAACTTTACAACTTTGGTCGGGAGAGGGGAGGTAGTTGTGGAGGTAGGAGGGAAGGGATGGTAGGGGGAAAACAAAGGAGGAGGCAACGATACTCAATAGGAAATGTACTCATAACCTCACTCATGTAACTATAACCCCTCTGTACAGCATTTTTAACAATAAAAAAGTACAAAAAAGAAATGACCTATCATTGGCAGAGAGCCAAGATTAATCTTTTCTAAAGAACTTTACAAATGAAAATTTTATTTGACAGAAATTACCTTTTCATGTCTTTAAGATGCAATAATATTTGGTAAAATGAGCTTTCTCTGAAAAATGGAGGATAGCATCATAAAGAAATGGACAGAGATCAAAAGGACCTTCAATTAAAGTAGTAGAATGTTGAAAACAAGAACTGCCATTCATGTTTGGGATGCTGCTTTCTTCTCTCTTTCGAATGATTAGTAAGCAACTGTGAAAATCATCTGGAGACTTATTTTCAAGGATAGCAAGGGAGGTGAGAACTCAGGGTAGTCTGTTTCAGTCTTAAAGGAATCCTCTGGTGGATATTGAGGAGAGGGCACCTCAGATAATTAAGGAAAGGAATTGGTGTCCCCTCATATTTTTTATGGGGAGGGAGCTTAGGCCTATGAACGAATTCAGAGAAATAAACAGTGATGAGCTCATCTAGTTCTCTAAAATTAGTCTGTTTTTACAAGTTCCTTACAAGAAACCTCCAAAGGGTTCCATTCACCTCCAACGCCAGAGTTCCATCTTTGTCCTTGGGCTTGAAGTTGTATTTAATAAACTCCCTATCCCTCACCAACAGACATGACAATGCTTCTTTTTGAACTTTTCCATTATTTCTCATCCCTGAAATACAAGTACTGAGGAGGAGGGAGAGTTGGTAGAGCCACATCTCACATTGTAGAAATTGTAGAGGAAAATCTGCAGCAGACTCTCAAGGGCCTGGTTGTGTGGGTGGGCTTATTGGTTGCTGTTCACTGTTTGCTTTATGTAGGCTGGAACAGATTGTCTCCTAGAGCTCTTTGCTAGTCAGATGAGTCCTGGGCTGTCTAGGCTTCCCTGTGGATGGTTAATGCTGTTGAACCAAGCTGGAAGGCTTTTCTATGTAGGACATTTTCTATTACACCAGAGTGCTAAGACAGTGCTGCCCTTTAGGTAACGAGATGATTTTTTTCCTTTGTTGATTTTCTTGATAGCTATGAGAAATTTACATATGATTTTTGTCATTTGTGCCTTGAGGTTTACTAAAGTTGTTATGAGTAGCATAAATCATTATGGGTAGTGATTGTATGTGCTGGAAAATTACCTCAAAATGTGATATATATGAATAGATAGAAACGTGAAGTTTGCCTAACTGTTCTGTGCATCCCTACCAGCATCATTCATTTTGTAGCAAAATGATAATTTTCCCTTTATATCTAAATACCAGGAAGGTTTCTGAGTTAAAGATAGAAGAATCTATTTTTGCTTTCTCCTTCTAAATCACCTTTCTGGAAAATCTTTACATTCTAAATCAACTATGATTGCAGAGTCATGAATGAAAGGTATTAATAGGGAATATAGAATATAGAAATCTATTCAATAACTTTTTATAGATTCCTTTGTTTACTATTGTAGAAAACTATAATATGCTCCAGAACACTGAGACACAACTACATTACAATATCAACTAAACTCTTGAGATGTGCTTTGTTTCACTGCAACAGCTATTAGATGAGCCCTGGATGTGAGCTAAATCAACAAATTCAGATCTATAATTTCTGGACATCAGCACTTCCTTTTCAGATATATGTTTCCTTTTCTATTTTTCAATTATGAACAATTTGCATTAGGGAAAAGAATTCTAAAAAAAGTGCTCAGACAAGGCTTTTAGTCTACTTCCTTTACTTTCCCTTTAAGTAAACTGAGCTTAAAATAGGCTGACTTCCCAAAATAGTGACTGACTGAGCCTAAACTAGAAACCATGTCTTTTGATTCCATCCTCTCTTCTTCCCCTAGCGCCATCTTGTCTCTTTAGGTATGACATAGAAGTCTCTGAAGTTCATTTGTGTAGGAAAGGGAATGAAACCATTTTGCAATTATAACTTAATTTCTATTTTCAGCCTTTTTAAAGCAGGGAATAGACACTTGCCATCAGTAAAGTCAGGGTCAATTTCCTCCATGCTAGGCATTTTTGCAGATTTAGCATGTCATCTAGTTCAAATCCATGAGACAGAAGGGACATCGATTTGTCTCTGTGCTCAGCTCTCCATAATACATCTGCAGTGCTAACTTCTACCTCATCTGAGCTTTCACTAATAGTTAAGGCAGATCCTGTTCTTAACCTCCTTTTTAAATTTTATTATATTTAAGCACTTGTACAAAGGAGCTTCCATTTAACAACACTGTACATGTATATAATATATCTTGATCAATGTCACCCCTTTTCAATATTCTCATCTATCCCTCCAAAGCCCAGCCCTTCACTCTTAATTTTGTAGGATTTGCATTAATTCTCTCTCTGTGTGTGTATGTGTGTGTGTGTGGTGGGGGGGAGCTTCAACTCGGGGCCTGGGTACTGTCCCTGAGCTCTTTCATTCAAGGCTGGCACTCTACTACTTTGAGCACAGCTCCACTTCCGGTTTTCTGGTGGTTAATTGGAGATAAGAGTCTCATGGACTTTCCTGCCCAGACTGGCTTTGAATCATGCTCCTCAGATCTTAGCCTCCTGAGTAGCTAAGATTACAGGTATGAGCCACCAGCACAAGCTGCATTGAATTCTTGACTTCATTCCCCCACCCCCTTCCTTTTCATTTGGTCTACCCCTCTCCCTGGTCCACCCCACCCTCTTGCAAGTATTAGTTTCCTGGTGTTTATTGTTGGGATTTTATTTAGCCTAAGGAATTACATTATTTGAGATCTCCTTTAAATCTACCATATTTCAGTCAATACATTTGTAATCACTGGCATGCCACCGAACATATGTTTTTATAGCTTTATAGACTAATTCTAGTTTCTACATATGAGGAAAAAATACCACCTTTGACTCTTTGGGCCTAACTAACATAATAGGATTTTTTCCCCTAGTCTTTCTATTTCTTTACAAATGGCACAATATTCTTTTTTTCTAATGGCTGAGTAACGTTCTATTGTAGATCATAGTTTCTTGATCCATTTTTCTATTGAGAGACATCTGGGATGATCCCATACCTTGGCTATGCTGAATAGTAGTGCAATAAACATTGTTGTGCTGGTGGCCTTACTGTATTCTGTTTTGTGAGTTCTAGATAAATGCCCAGCAGTGGAATTGCTGGGTCATAGGGTTCTTCTTCGTTTAGTTTTTGGAAGAACCTCCATATTGCTTTCTAGAGAGGAAATGAGTTTACATTCCCATCAATATTATATTAGGGTTCTCTTTTGGTCATATCCTCACCAGCATCTGTTACTGTTTGTTTCTTTGATAATGGGCATTTTAACTGGGGTTAGGTAGAATCACAGTGTTGTTTTGACTTTCATTGCCTTTCAGGCCAGAGAGGTTGAACCTGTGTCTATTGGCCAGTTTGACTTCTTCTGAGAAGTGTCTCTAGCTCATTAGCCCACTGATTAATTGGGTTGTTTGTTGTTTGATTTTTAAGCTTTCTATATATTCTGTATCTTAAGCCATTGTCTGCTGTGTAGCTGGCAAAAATCTTCTCCCATTCTGTAAGCTGTCTTTTTTGGTTTATTGGCTATGTCTTTTGCTGTGCAGAAACTTTTAAGTTTGATACAGTCCCATTTATCAAGTCTGTGTTTGATTTGCTGTGCTTCTGGAGCTGTACTTAGAAAGTTCCTAACTGTGTTGAGGAGTCCTAAAGTTTCTCCTACTTCTTCCTGTAATAGTTTCTGGAAGGTCTGCCCTGAGAAGGCTGAGCAGACTCCTCCCTCCTCTTGTCTAAGTCTCTGCCCAGTACCTGTGTCACCTAGGTAACCAGCACCAGTAACTGGAGGCAGTCACATCCTCCGTCCTTGAGGTCACATCCACATCTGGTGTGGCCACACCTTCTCTCTACCCCTGGCCTTTATAGGTCCTGGCCCAGGTGTGGTTTGACCCTTTTTCCCCAGCCACATGGGCTTCCAACTTGACTGGAGGCTAGCCTGCATCTCAAAAATAAACATTTCCCCTGCCTGAATACTGCCTGGTGCTCTTTTACTTTAGCTACCGATTTAATTTACCTAACAGTTTCATGGTTTCAGGTCCTACATTGGGGTCTTTGATCCATTTTTAATTGATGCTGATGCAGGATGACATAAGCATCTAGTTTCTGTTTCCTGCATGTGGATATCCAGTTTTCCCAGTACCATTTGTTCAAGAGACTGCCTTTCTTTCCGCCTATGCTTTAGGCTCCCTCATCAAATATTAGATTGCTATAGGGCTGTGAGTTTATTTCTGAGTCTTCTGTTTCATTAGTTCTCAGCCCTGTTTTTGTGCAGAACCAAGATATTTTCATTACTATAGCTCTGCAATAGAGGTAGAAGTTTGGTATTAGTAGAGTTTGAAATTCATATGGAACCACAAAAAACTCTGAATTACAAGGACAATCCTTAACAGGGAAAACAACTTTCTTAACCTCTAATCCTTTTCAAGGCTACCACCTCTCTG
Source organism: Dipodomys merriami (assembly GCF_024711535.1). Taxonomy (NCBI): domain Eukaryota; kingdom Metazoa; phylum Chordata; class Mammalia; order Rodentia; family Heteromyidae; genus Dipodomys; species Dipodomys merriami. The sequence goes on from NW_027205603.1 coordinate 57,335,600, forward strand.
TGCCATATCCTTGCTGCTCTTACATCCTAGCAGTCCCTGTAATCTTCCTAAATCAGTCTTTGTTTCAGGTAATTCTGAAATGTTGTCTGAGCATCTTCTATCTAGACATACCATGCAGCTTTGTCTTCTTTTCCTCCCCCACAATGTTTCTGAGAAGAGTAGTACTTTTATGGAGATTTGTCACAGATGCTCTATGGCCAGATGCTTCTTATACTGCTTCAATTTCAGGATTCTACCACTTTCAACACCCCTGTTTCCATTATAGGGGAAGATAAGTGTGTTCTGAATCCCTCCTTTTCAAGAATGCAGTTTAATATCACCTCTTTTTATTTTTTTCTTTATTTTTTGTTTTGCTCTTGGAATCTTTAGTTGGAGCTAAAAAGGCTTGGTTGTTGTTGAGTTGTGTTCTTCTAAATAGATGTCTTCTATCTGGATCTAGACTTTTGAAATTCAAAAGTCAATTATTTGACCCTTTGTATTGGTCAGAGTTCTCTAGAGAAACAACACTAAAATATGTATTTGTGCAGAAAGAGATGCACTTTAAGGAATTGGCTGCTATGGTTATAGAACTAGGTAAGTCCAAAATCTGTAAGGTGGGTCTCAAGGCTGGAGACTCAGGAAAACTCCAGGTGGCAGGGGCCACATCCAAGGGTGTATGTTGGGACACTCCCTCCTGCTTGAGGAGCATTTATTTTAGTCGGGGTGCATATACACTCAGAATAGTAAATGCTCAACTCCCAGTCTACTGATTTAAATGTTGATCCTATCCAGAAGATACACTTGAGGGCAATCAGAATAATGTTTGACCACAGATCTGCGTTGTCACTGATTCACCAAAGGAGTGGTAGTCTTGTCAGTAGAAAGAAATAATGGCAAGGGACATTGGGGTAAAAGCAGATGAGAAGACTGATTCACACTTTATAAGTACTTTTCACTTCTGGTTATAGCATGTGTATATTCATTTTTACTTTTATTAATTAGAATCTCAAAATATGCTACTTGAGAAGGTCTTTTTTCAGAGATTTATCTTTAATCTTACAGAAAGCAGGGGGAGAGGAGAGAGAGAGGAAAAGAGAGAGGGAGAAAGAGAGCACACTGTAGGCAGACACATTGGTTTTGGTCCCACAGATTATTAGTGTTTTGAACAATAAATTCCATTAATTGAAAAGGTTTATTTTTAAACCACAAGGTGCAACATTATGTATCCACATGAAATAAAATTTGCAAATAATATTTATCAGCAAGAAAACATTTTTACTCACTCAACTTGATTTTTGTAACGTTTTTCTTGAAACTTGCATTTTTTGTCTTTATGCAAAATTAGACATCACTATCCTAGTAAAAATTCTCTTAGGTGAGCAATAATTTTTGACTCTAAACAGCAGAGTAGTTTCTTTAAGTGTCATCTGTGTCCTTAATTGTTTTTAAAAAGTACATTTTTCTGAGTGATTTTTGAAAGCCGACAAGGCAATAGTTACATTTTCCTTTGAGATTCCGTGAGACTAGAGGGTTTTCTAAAATCAAGTGCTACTTGGTACAACCTAAATTCTGTGAAGCAGAGAACAATCTGGATTGAGTGAGTAAAAGTGGCATATCCTTAATTACTATAGAGTAATTCCTAATTATCTTCGTGAAAGCTTTAATGTACCATTGAACATAGCCAAAAGGGTGTTTGATTTTCAAGTGTTACAAAGAAAGTCTTTCAGTACTAGAATGACTCTATCAATGTTGGCTACTCTAATTTTATAGGTGTTTTGGGGTTCCTTAATTATCAGTTTGGCTGGACATCTTTTGGCCACTGATAACTAATGTTTTCCTTACAAAATAGATTTTAACATTATAATTTCAGCAATTGTTTCATTGTGAGGGAGCTTAAATTTGCTCTTGATCCTTCCAGAAAAAAAAAGAAAATTACAAACATGTTATTTTCATCAAAATAGAAACTGCAGTAATTATGCCCCAATAGATTTGATCTCTGAACCATTTGTGCTCTGTATTTAGGTAGAATTGAGATCATTCTACAACCCTAAAAACCTATGTCAATAAATGTATAATTCAGACTTCATTACAAAAGATTGAAGACAGGATATATATAGTTTTAAATCATTTAAATCAATAAAAAACAAAATTTCTATTTATTTATCTTCCAACTATTATTGATTGTTTACTATACACTGAACTTTACAGGAAGGGAATAACCTAGAGCTTAAAATAACAATGAGTTTGGATTGTTACTGTTTTTTAGATTAGATGTTGTTCTGTTAGAAGATCTTTTCCTTTTTTTGTCAGTCCTGGGCTTGAACTCAAGGCCTGGACACTGTCTCTGAGCTTCTTTTGCTTGAGGCTAGAAATCTACCCCTTGAACCACAGTGCCACTTCTGGCCTTTTCTTTTTATGTGGTACTGTGGAATTGAACCCAGGGCTTCATGCATGTCAAGCAAGCACTCTACCACGAAGCCACATTCCCAGCCCCTAGAAGATTTTTTTCTTATTTTATTGTCAAAGTGATGTACAGAGGGGTTACAGTTATATAAGTAAGTTAGTGTGTACATTTCTTGGTTTTGATTTTAAAAAAACTTTTTTAACAAAAGGGAAAAAAGGGAGAATTCATTTTTTACTACTCTTTCTCTTTTTTCTTTAGAAGATTTTTAAGTAGTCTTTTATTTAAAATTTTTCTACAATTATTTAATTATGATAAAAATATTAGCAACAGATATGGTTGATCCTTGAGTTTAGTTATTTTTATAGTTTTTTAAGTAATAGAATTATTTACTTTTCTACTTGAACTCTCCAAATCAGGAAGAAAAGAGATTAAGACCTAGAATTAACTTAATTGTCAAAATTATCGAAGGAAAGAATAATTAGATAATCTATCAAACAGAGTAGTCACCAATTAACTTCAAATCCTTAAACTTCTAACTGCTCACAAGGAACGCAGAAAGGAAGATGAAAATGGAGATATGAAAAATAGAACTTGGAGGGAGAATGAAAAACATACATAGAAGGTAGACAGGAAAGACAATTACTCATTCAACATTTTCTTGAATGGAAAAATAATTCAGTGTGATTGATGGAATTGCCCTAAAAGAAGAAGGAAAAAATGCATCCTATTGAAGTAATGTCTCTTAGTGTTCATTTCATTAACTTAAATGTGGCATTTTCCCTTGTGTGCATTACGTGAAGAACCTGTAAAATTAATGAAGTCTGGAAAGGAAGTGTAGGCTTGAAGAGTTCTCTATAATGATAGAAAGGTTGAGGAAACCAGCAGTCTGAAGCAGACAGCAAACCATGGAGAGAAAAGTAGATTAATCACACAGATTTCAAATTTCAGTACTATAGATAGATACATATAAAAGTATCTATGTGTACATGTATATATGTATATATTATATGATATATAATAATACATATTAGATATAACATATATTATATAAATAATATATATAACATATTATATGTTATATAATAATATAATATCCATATATCCATATGTACATATGAGCATATACATATGTACATATGGGTATATGGATATTATATATACAGACACATATACATGTATGTATGTGCATATGTATATATGTATATATGCATATAATATGTGTAGTACTGAGGTATATATACTATATACGTATTATATGTACATACATATATAAATTTTTATATATATTATATGTTGTGCATATATACATACATGAATATGTGAATACATATGAATGTATTTATAAATATATATGAATCCCACAAAGCATCTATTGTCATTCAGAGAGATGATAAATATGTACCACATGATACAGAAATACCATAAAAGACAGAGAGTATATTTAATTGGATAGCTGGGAGGAAAGGGTACTAGATTATGACACAGAAAATCTGGGGATTTGATATTTTGTCTCTACTGTACAAATATCCTTATTTCCAAAGAAATTATGAACTCACTTGATTTTTATTCTTAATTCCTGGCAAATAGCTCCTAAAGTTCAAAATTCCTTGAGTCCCAGAGATAAAGAAATATATCAATCACCATATGTATGTAGACATTTGTATTTATTTTTATTTGAATCTATAGGTTTTTCATTAAACTGAATCTTAAATATAAAATCACTCTTTAGCCTTATTTTAACTGTATTAACTGATAAATGAAATAAAAAGAATTTCATTTGCATATCAGAAATGTAGATATATGAAAAGTCTACAATGTTTCCACCCCCTCCTTCAGTTCAGATATAGAATCTAGAGTACCTAAATACTTGCTATTAGAACATGAGAAAACTGAAAAAAAAATTTTATCATGGCTCCACACAATGACTTTCTTCCTCCTCTTTCCTAATTCACATTTTGCTTCTTTAACATAATTTGATGCCTATGTGCTTTTTTCTAATAACTTCAGAATATGTAAAACAAAGAAACATTTTCCCCTTATATCCATCTCAATCACTTGAATGAGTTTTGATTTTTTAAAAACTTTTTAACAAAAGGCGAGAAAAAAGCGAGATCTCATTTTTTACTCCGCTTTCTATCTCTCTTTCTCTCTAATTCTCTCATACAATTTTCTGGAATATTTATACTTCTTGTTTATACATTCTGCTTTGTGATAAAGATTGAAATGTCTAAAGAAAACTGGCATTTGAAACAAGTTCATACAAGTGAAATTTTGAAATATTAGCTGTTAGAAAACTCAAGTATTTATGAGGCATGCCAGACTCATTCATAAAAATTTTTCATTACATAAAAGGAGAGGTAGAAAGATGTTCTAACCCCACCATTTTCCCACTCTCAAAAGAAACCATTTTATTTCTTTGAGTTATTTTCATCTTTGAAAAAGGTATAGATATTTCTAGTCATACAAAGTCTTCTAAATTAGCAAATTTTTCTAGTGCATTCTGTATATTTACAACACCATATGCATGAATTTACTGAGACAATTCTTAGACCTACCCCTTTTATTGAACCTACTTGTAGTGAAACAATTTTACATGATACCACATTATTGATTAAACTAGTTTCATTAAACAAATGACAATTTAAAAGATTACCAGCATGCTTCATGCTTTTTAAAAAAAATTTACTTTTTATGTGTACTTTCTCTGCCATGATGGCCAGAACTGAAAACGTGAATCAAAACAAATTTTTCCTTTTTAAACTTTATATTAAGCATTCTGTCACAGCAATTAAAAAGTTAGCAAAGGATTCATATGATCAATAGCCTCACCAGAAACCCATAATTGAGGTCCAGCTCGCCAACATAGGGAGATGGCATATATGTCTAGGATATTCCAAGCAAAGGATCACAATAGCTCAATAGCCATGTATATATGACTATATCAAATGATGCCAATCCAAATGAACTGCGTGATAATGGAAACAAGAGGTAGTGGTGTTGTTTTTAACATATTGTGTGAAGTTATTTATTTTTTTCTTTCATCGCCCCCTTTGGTTTATCACCTGTCATCACTGTCTTTAATCCTTAGTTCTGTAACTGTAACCCCTCTGTACATCACCTTTACAAAAAATTAAATTAAATTAATATAATTTTTCCAAGTCTTTCCATTTCCTAACAAATTGACTCAAATGGGTTTTCTTTCTTGCTGTTGTTTCTAACATATTTATAAGATGATTTCTTTGTTGCTTTGTATGTCCCTCCCCAATGGTATAACCCCTGTTTTCACTGTATTTGATGTTGGTATAATTTGTGGAGGGAAGGGCAAAAACAAATTGTTTAAATAGGGATACAGGTGGACCCATTGCAAATGAGATGGTATGTCAAAAAATGAACTTTACAACTTTGGTGGGGGAGGGGAGGTGCACAAGGGCAGGGGGCTGGAGGGGAAATGGAAGGATGGGAGGGCAGAGAAGGTAAGGGGAAACAAAGGAGGAGGCAACAATGCTTGATAAGAAATTTACTCATTACCTTGCTCATGTAACTGTAACCCCTCTGTATGATATTTTCACAATAAAAAACAATAATAAAAAGAAAAAGAAGAGGAGGAGTGGAAGAAGGATGAGCAGAATAAGTAAGAGTCGTCTGCTGCATAACCAGTCTTCTCACATTAAAACCAAGAGGTATGGGAAATGACAAGAAACAAAAGAGATAGGAAGAAAAGTCACTAAAGAAAAAGGAAAGGGGAAAAGACTTCCCAGTGGGATTAGAAGCTGTGATTCAGATTGAACATGAGAGGTCTTGAGCAGCAGGGAAGAAGCAATGAGATCAAAGAGAAAGAGAAGTGGAGGGTAGCTGGAGAGTCATATAGTATCTGTCTTTTGAGGACATTAGCCATGGGGCAGCTTCTTCAGTTCTGGAATGGCAACCGTTGTCAAAAAAACAATTTGAGCTCAAAACTCCCCAGGGAAGAGAGTACAATGTTAAGTCACAGAAACAGCTTGTCAATTCTTTATGCTTCCGCAGTTATACAGCACATTTTAACAAAAACAGTGTCTGGTAAATTTTTTATGATTTTTCTTCTATCCCCTTTTCCAGTACAACCTTATTTTACAACACTACAAATTCTGATTGTTTTTATTTTCTGAATTAACATTACTAAAGTATGCCATTAGTGTGTGTGTGTGTGTGTGTGTGTGTGTGTGTGTGTGTGTGTGTGTGTGCGCCCACACATACATGCTGATACTGGATAGTGTGTGTGTGTGTGTGTGTGTGTGTGTGTGTGTGTGTGTGCCCACACATACATGCTGATACTGGAGCTTAAACTCAAGGCCTGAGTGCTGTCCCTTAGATTTTTGCCCAAGGTTGGCACTCTACTACTTGATCCACAGCTCTACTTCTGGCTTTTTGGTTGTTAAGTGAAGATAAGAATCTCAGACTTTTCTTCCTGAGATGGCTTTGAACCACAAACTCTATATCTCAGCCTCCTGAGTAGCTAGGATCACAGCTAAGAATATCTTTAAGTGGCAGGCTCTCTATATAATGTTTATGCCTGGAGTAAGATTAAAGAAGACATTTGTAAAATTATTCCTGGAATCTGTTCAAAATCAGAGCCCAGGAGAAAACTGGGCTTAACATTGTTGTTTGAATCTTCAACAGGATGCCTTTTTGTGAATATTTGAAGAAGGTGGGGAAGAATTTCTCACATGCCATGAAAGAGTTAGTGCAAGTGAGCAGGAATAGTACAGCCTGACAGATGGTGCTTGTGCTTCATGATGCTGGGGCCAACAGCTTCCCACCAAACTTGGGTCAGGAAAAAAAAGAGAGAAGTCAATAGATCAAGAAAATGTGATGTGATGTGTGTGTGCATGCGTGCATGTGTGTTTGTGTGTGTGTGTGTGTGTGTGTGTACAATGGAATTCTGTGCTTCCATCAGGAAGAATAACATCGCCCTATTTGTAAGGAAATGGCAAGACTTGGGGAAAAAATCATATCTAAAGAAACATAGATCCCTGGTTTTCCTCACTTGTAACAATTAGTATATGTCTGGGATATTCCTAGCAGATGAGAAGAATAGCTCATAGCTATGAACATATGACCATATAAGATGATGCTAAGCGAAATGAACTCCAAGACATGGACACAAGAGGTTTTACTTTGTTGTTGTTGTTTTTAATGTACTACATGATTTCTTGTTTCTTTTGTGCTTTTTTTCCTATGGTTTATTCCTTGTTGCCATTGTATTTGATTTTGGCACCCTGACAGTGTGTATATGTTTATCTGAATTAGGGAAGGGGAACAACAAAATAGTGAGACAAAGGACAAAGGGTGAACAAATGCAACAGTGACACTCACAAGACAATATGTTGGAAATGAACTGTACAACTCGGGTGTGGGGGGCTTTGTATGGGAAGGAAAGTGGGATAAAAATGAGGGAGGGGAATAACAAGTTCTGGAAAAAATGTACTATCTTACTTATGTAACTCTAACCCCTCTGTACCTCACCTTGACACTAAAATTAAAATTTTAAAAAAGAAGCTGAGCTCAGCTGCACCTGTTGAAGTGTCCATTATGTCAGTCAAATCACTCCTGTGATTATCAGCAACATGATATGTTCCAGAAAAATCCTACTGAGGAGACCCTGGTGGAGAATCTGGACATACTGTCTGAGTTTTAGCGTGTTCTCTATACAACCTTTATGTTCACAAGTATTTGAAAGCACTGGTGTAAATACTGGGAGGATATTCAAGTGAAGAAACCCAAAAGTGGAATTCACAAACTAGACTTGAGTTTGAGAAAGAAGATAGAACTAAGGATCAAAGGAGTAAGAGTTGTATCACCAGTTGGTAACAAGTGATGAAGATAATAAGCTTTGAGGGAAAAATACAGAGGACTTCAACATGAGTCCAGGGGAGAATTCTCACAAAAGCCTGGCTTATCCATTAGGCCTCAAACGTGGCTTAGAGAGAGCAGGGACAAATGTTCAATTGTCACTTTGAGATTGACCTTTTGAGTAAGCAGATCTTGTCCCCTGCTGAATCTAATTAAGCCCAACAGAGGAGTAACAGAGTCTATTATTGTGTGTATAATTACTGAGTTTAGTGCTATTAACAGAGAATGTATAATTATAATCAATTTAAGGCACCACGTACAGTGCTGCTAGTACTCTTTTCAGATGGTTTCATTGCTAGGAAATGCTGTATTTGCTTTGAGAGATAGTGTGGCAAGATCATGTGGAGAGATGGGAGCTGATAACGAAAATCACCTTTGTGAGTTGTGAAAGAAGAGATTCCTGACCCCTACCTTGAAGTTCTGAAGCAAAATCTCTTATGAGTTTAGCCTAAAAATTTGTTGGTTTTATTTTTTGAAAATACTCCAGGTGGTGCCTTTGCTCAGCCAGATTTAGAAAAATCTAAAGTAGAAAAACTGGTTCAAATATCATCCAATTAGATTTCTCCTAAAAGAAAAAAGTCAAGCTCTGAGGGAAAAAAATGTCTCCCCTTCTTCTACGTTATACTTGTCTTTCAGGTCCCTCTTGTCCCACAGTGTCTGCTATGGCCTCTTTCTTCCAATTGCTTTCTCACTCTCAGCCAGTTGGTTCCATTCTGTAACTATGACTGGCTTTCTTTGTTCATTTGAACACATCTCCCTCTGTATACTTAGTCGTGTCTGTTTCTTGCTGGCATGCTCATTCCTTGGTCATAATCAGGCTCCTGCATCATTTCCAAGTCTTCAAAACTCAGTAAAAGAGTGAAAGAGTTGTGTCAAAATGACCAAAGTCAGTAGACATGAACTTTAGTAGTTTTCCCCAAGGGGTTAGTGTGTCTTTCTCAACTTCCTGATTGTTTCCTGACCATCTTGTGTGTATGCTCTATTGCAGTTTCTTTTTCTCCATTCATGTCTTAAATGATGGATTCAGTCCCAAATATGACTGACTGCCTGGTTCAATTCTTGGACATCAGTGACTGGCAATGGGAGGGTTTACTATGCTCACCTCGTTAAGTCTGAAGACATGATGATTTGCACGAAGAGTCCTAATGAAGATTCTAACATGCTCATGTCTTTTGCTTTATGCAGTTGACCGCTCCTGCTCCTTTTATTTACTTACTTTTTGACTGAATTACCCATCTGCTATGGACTCCACATTTCTGCTGTGGAGTCCAAGTTCCTGTATAAACAGATAAAAGCTCTCTCAAGTCAAATGTACCTAAGTTTGGATCTAAGCACCACTACTCAATAAATGGGTGGCATCAAACAAATAACTTAAAATTGCCTACAGCCCACAATGAAGAAAATCAGCCTTTGTAGGAAGTGAAGCATGGCATGCAAATTTTTTAAAACTATACCTGTGCATGCTGATTATTCCATACTTGTCATCTGCTATTTAACAATGAATTGCATTCTTTTTTATTTCTTTCCCCATAATTGATGCTGTAGGATATCAAGTGTTTATTTTTGAATTCCCAAAATTGAATTGATTTAAATGAAGAGCAATGACTTTCCAACATTCAAACTTCTTTATTTCATGGAGTGTTCAAAGGATAGCGAAGTGACACAACCCAAAAACTGATGTTCTTTTGTCTATATGCCAATCCATAGGAACTATGCCTATACTAGTGTCCCAGCACTGCTGTAACAAAAAGTGCCACAGACTAGCTAGCTTATACAACAGAAATTCATGCCAGTTCTGAAAGCACAAAGTTCATCATAAAGGTGTCATCAGGAGCATGTTCCCTCTAAAGTGTTTAAAGAAGAATCTTCCTATACCTTTTTTCCAGCTTCTACTGCTGAATCTTTCTGCTTCTTAGCTTGTGGGAGCATAATTCTGCTCTCTGCCTCTGTCTTCACATGTCTTTCTTATGTGTATCTGTGTCTTTCATCCAAATATCCCTCTCTTGTATATAGAGTAAGTCACTGAATTAGGGCATACACTAATTAAGCACAACTCAATTATGCCTATAATGATCTTATTCCAAAGAAGATCACACCCATACATAGCTAACCAGTCTAGAATTTGAACAATGTTTTTGTCGGTCATGGGGGCTGAACTCTAGGCCTGGGCGCTGTCCCTCAGCTCTTCAGGTCAAGGCTAGCACTCTACCACTTGAGCTATAGTGCCACTTGAGGCATTTTTCTGCTTATTTGGTGCTGAGGAATTGAACTCAGGGCCTCATGCATACAAGGCAAGCACTCTACCACTGAGCCAACTTCCCATCCCAAATTTGAACAAATTGTTGAGAAGCCACAGTTCCATCCACTATAATGCATATAAAAATGTCTATGAATATGTCCTTGAATGAATAAGTGAATACATTTAGCTTAAGAAAAAATGTGCTTCCTATTCCATTTTGTCTCTCATAAATTAGGCATTGTGTTTATGTATGGAAAATAGTCTGACCTTAATTGGCTTCAGTATTAGACATCTTGCTTGTGAGACTGTCCATAAATTGGATTTTTCTCCTGCAGGTACCCCAGGTACTCAACCTAAAAGTGTGTGAAGATCACTGTCCATATGGACATATAGAGTATGGAATGTCCATAGTCAATACTTCAAGCCAATAGGATGACACATGGTACTTGGTATAAGTCCATGTAGACAACATCTCTATAAACTTGTTCCATTTAGTCTGTGAATGGCACATCATGAATTTCAGAAATAATGATGGGCTTTGCAGAAAGGAGGCAAAGAGCTGTTGCCAGGGTTTACTCATATTCCAGGATCCAATCTCAAGTCACAATATTTTGACAGCCTGGCCTATGCATCATCTTGTATCTGACAACTGAACATTGGCCTTGATCACAAGAACCAAGCTCCACTTTTGTGCTGGTTCTGTTGTTTTTTTTTTTCTACTCGTCACCTGGTCTAAGCCTTCTTTGATAACCTGTGTGGTATCCTTATCTCTTGAGATACAATGCCCATGTTTATTTCCCCAGATTCCTCTAGGTCAAATATGCTCAATCATTATTGCTTTTACTTTATAAAAGTAATGTTGTGATCTCATTAAGGACCACTTGAGCAGAGTATCCCTCGGCAAATGTGCTGAGCTAGTTATGATGCACCAAACAAGACAGCCTTAATGAAAGTCAACAGAAGTAGAAAATGAACCAAATACCTGACTTTGCAAATACTTTTGAGCATCATTGAACTCCACGAACCATATTTGTAATTGGACATAGAAGAATTTGAATAGAAGTAGAGAGATAAGAATAGATTGCAGAAAAAGTTGAGCTCAGGATTGGAGGTGCTCCTGCTTTAGGCAGAAACCAGAGATGCCAATTAAGCTAAATTGAGCCAAGAGAATTTAATCTAGGGGAATTTGAGGACATAGACAGTAGTCAAAGGGATTTTTTGTTTTTATCGGTCGTTGGGGGCCTGAACTCTGGGCCTAGGCACTGTCCCTCAGCTCTTCGACTCAAGGCTAGCACTCTACCACTTGAAAAAGCCATTTCTGGCTTTTTCTGTTTCTGTGGTGTTGAGGAATCAAACCCAGGGCCTCATGCATGCAAAGCAAGCACTCTACCACTGAACCACCTTCCCAGCAAATATTATTCAGATATTCTCACAGACAGTGATCAATTGCTGTATTCATAGAGACCTGAGCTTGCAGCTAATTAAGGATTAGGGCCTAGCATGAACACAGAAATCACTTCTAGAGGGATGGTACAACATGGTAGTCACATCCCTCCTCTCTCTTTTCTTCCCCTCTCCTCCTCACTTTCCATATCCATCTTTCCTTCCCTTCTCCCATTCCCCTGTCTGTCCTTAATAAGATGGCATTGGATAGTATTGGAAATACATCTCAGTATAAAATCAGTTTTACTAGAATTCATTCATATGAACCTACTATAAAAAAGAACCATGGCTTCTTTCCAACTACTAGCAACATAGCATACACAGAAAATGCTAAATAAAGGCATGCTTCAGGCCACAAACACTATAGCATTGGCAAACATAATCTTTTATTAAGGAACAAGCAGAGTTACTGTCTAGCAAATCATTCTGAACTGCTATGATTTATGCTCTATTCCAGCTAATTTAATTTTTAATAGTGGATTGGTGCTGTTAATTCCCTTAGGAATTCAAAATGGAACATTATGAAAATGTGAACCATCCTGGGGAAAATAAATGCATAAACAAAGTGACTCTTAATGTACTGTCCAAGTCTGAAGTTCTACAAAACTCTAAGATGTAGGAAAAAAAACTAAGATTTTTTTTAAAAAACATCTATTTTAACAGTTGCAGTGCTATTACTAGTAAAATTGAAGCAATCCTGACATTTTACAGTTAGTTTTACCTCAGAATCTTCCACATATATCTATTGTTTTCTTCCCCAGTCCCTGTCATCAAAAAACTCTACTAGGAAAAGCTATGAAATTGGCAATTCAAATACCGATATATAGTTTTATTTGTTCATAAATAATGCAAATAAATCAGTGTGAATAATTTTGTATTATAAAGTTACACAAAAAGCAATTCAAAGGGTTGAAAAATATCTTCAAATACCTCTTGTCACCCAACAGCTTTTATACAGTCTCTGAGGGTTGTACACCCTGCTCAGAACTGTCTAGGCTGTCGTAAAATCTTGCAAAGTGGGTTCCTGGCCTCATTTTCACCCAGCCTTTGCCCAACCTCAATGCATCTCCATCTGTCAGTGACTTATATATGTATTTGTAACTATTTGTAAACCTAGTCATGTTCCTTATCTTAGTAAAATTCTTTTGTGGTTCTGTATTTGTAAAAGGTAAGGGAGAAACTCCTTGGGTTTTGTCTTTTTGTTTTTTGGGTTTTGGGGGGTTTTTTTGTTTTATTTTATTTTATTTTATTTGGTCATGGGGTTTGAACTCTGGGTCTGGGCACTGTTCTTCCACTCTTCAGCTCAAGGCAAGCACTCTACCACTTGAGCCACAGCACCACTTTGGGTTTTCTGAGTGGTTTATTGGAGATAAGAGTCTCACGGACTTTCCTGCCCGGGCTGGCTTTGAACTGAGATACTCAGATCTCAGCCTCCTGAGTAGCTGGGATTACAGGCGTGAGCCACCAGCACCCAGCTACTTCTTGTTTTTTGTTTTTTTTAAATAATGTCTTTCAGGTTTTAGTACCATTTCCTCATTAATGATCTGTATTTGAGACATAGGAAGTACTCAGTTTTCTGAAACTGAATGAAATATTCTGTCCATTTCATTCATTATCATAGCATTTCTTCTAACTACAGTATTTTTCCTTTGTCATCTTTTCTACTCATATGTAATCCTTGAGATTTCACTCAAATATCTCATCCTCTATAATATATTTCTTGAGGTCTTTTTCTGATTTTCCAGGTCCTTCCATGTCCATGTTTACTTCACTTATTTACCAGATGAGTCTGTCTCTAAATTGAGCTCCCAAAGACTACAAATCTGATCAATTCATTTTTGTATTTACTACATTTTCATATATCAATGGCACTTACAACAAGGCTTACCACCTAACAATAAATGTCCTTGGAATAAATGAATAAGTAGAATTCACATTAACAATACTGGGAAAGACTTGCATATTCTATTTGGTAGTAAATGCAACTTTGCAAGAAGATTCTGATGTATCACTTATCCAAGAGTATATATTCCATGTCATAGGACAAAATCTTGATTTTAAAATTACTAAGTGTGATAAAGTGGATAAAAATCTCCAATGTTTGTAATGTACATTACAAAGCCCCAAAGTGTACATTCTTCACCATTATGCACTTTTTCCTTGACATGTTGTGGGAAAAAGTACAAATTCTAGAAATTATTTCCTCAGATAGAATATAGTCATTGCTAATAACCTATGTTTAAACAATGTAGAATTTATAAAAGAAATAAAGTCTTGTGAAAAATATTTCTAAAGTAATAATGCCTCTTTTTTCATCTTTTCAGCAATCTTGACACAGAGGAACTATGTGGTAAGTTTCTCCAAATGCACACATAATATTAAATGTATATATGTGAAAATGAACTAGGTATATTGAGAAGATGTATGGGGTTAGGAGAGATAGAGGAGAATGATGACAGGGGTCACATTGATCAAGATGTATTGTACTCATAAACCGTGATGCTGAATTGAAACCCCTTTGTACCACTAATTTATGATAATTAAAAAATAAATAATAAAAAAGGGAAAAGGACCAGTCAAACCCACTACTTATTTTAGAAAGAAAATAACTTTGTCTGACATGTTTCTACACACTTTGGAATTAATAGAATAAATCAAGGATCCCAGATATATACATAGAGATAGATATAGATATGTAGATACCGATATATAGTTATCTCTATCTATCTATCTGTCTATCTATCTATCTATCTATCTATCTATCTATCTATCTATCTATGGGATTAACCTTTATTCATGAATTTTATTCATGAATAAAATTTCACTGCCAAAACACTTTGCTCATGGAAGGAAAATAACTGTATGGTAATTGGTGCATTAATTTCACAAGAGCTAATTCTCCCCTAGTTTGAATATATTTTTAAACTGGTGTTTAATGCAACTTCATTATTCTCTTCACAATACACTGTACAGAGCTTTTTGTTACTGTTTCGCAAAGCTGTACCCTTGAAATGTAAAAATATCTTTGTCCCATACCTGCCTAAACCCATTCTAGAGTTTTAAATGTCACTTAGAAAACAAGTGATTCAAACAGAGAGAGATAAATCTTTACAAATGCCTGGTTTAATGGCCTCTCCAATTACTTTTTTTCATCTTTGTGGTTGGGAGCAAAAGTCAAAGATTAGAAATGCAGAAAAGTAAATACACTGAAATGCATTCTTTGTTATGAAAATTTATGGAGCATTATAATGTTATTCAATTTGAAGCAGCCATATTTTTCTGAATATTGGAAGGTTTTAAGTTTTTTATTTTAAGATAAATGCATGTGATAATAACCTTTATTCAAGCTTGATATTATTGTCTAAGTGGCTTGCAACATTTTTCTGGTTAGAGGTAAATTTCTCTAGAATGCTTAGCAAAAATCATGAGTATTTTCTGAATACCTTATAATTTTTACATTAGAGTTTATAATAACATAAAGAGGATATTCTATAATAATTAACAGAAGTCATTTTTATTTCAACAAAGTATAAAAGAGCAGCCATGCCAAGAAAAAGTGTCAGGACACAGGATCATAAGGCAATAATCAAACAATAAAAGTATCATAACTATTAACCATGAGCAATTACTATGTACCAATTTGCAAAAATGCAGTCATTTACTATACCAAAGTCTGAATTAGCCTTTTTATTTTTTAATTTATTTATTGTTATTGTAAAGGTGATATACAGAGTTATGGTTACATAAGTTAGATAAAGAGTACATTTCTTACAAAAGGGTCTGTATTAGACATTATGTTGAAAATAAACTTTACAATTTCAGGGGAGAGGGAGGAGTTGGAGAGGTGGGGAGGGAAAGGACAGTAGGGGAAAAACATTGCTCATTATCCTACTCATGTAACTGTAACCCCTCAACACAGTATTTTTACAACAAATATATATATATATATATATATATATATATATATATGAAAAAGAGTACATTTCTTTTCTTTTTCTTTTTTTTTTTTTTGGCTGGTCATGGGTGGGGTTTGAACTCTGGGCCTGAGCGCTGTCCCTCAGCTCTTCAGCTCAAGGCTAGCGCTCTACCGCTTGAGCTACAGCGCACTTCCAGTTTTCTGGTGGTTTATTGGAGATAAGAGTCTCACGGACTTTCCTGCCCAGACTGGCTTTGAACCGCAATCCTCAGATCTCAGCCTCCCCAGTACCTAGGATTACAGGCATGAGCCATCAGTACATTTGTTTTTGAAAGAAATTTCCAATGGTCGTAAAAATCTCCATACTTCCTGTCTCCACCTGGTGTCCATCCCAGATCAGGAAAAAATGGGTTATTTTGTGATTATGTAGAATCAAGGCACTTGGGTAAAAGCAGATTAAGGTTTTGCTGGTTATGAGATATTAGCAGGGGAAATCCTGACATACTGTCACACATAGCCATCCATACACAGCAATTGCCATGCTATATAGACAAAAAAATCCATATGGACCACGACATCAGACCTGATGATGAATGGCAGTCCCCATAAAGGTCAAATGTAGTTCAATCACATTCATGTGTAGCCTACCTCTTCTAGTGAAGGATTAAGGCAACACGGTAAATTCTTGAAAGATAGATATTTGCCAAAGTTAGGCCAAAGTAATCATTTCCTCAAGTCATTCGGATAATTCTTCAAGGTTTCACTACATTTTGTCTGGCTAGGCACAGCTGAGGAAAAACTAATGTCATGAAAGACTTTTAAAATTTAGAAAAATGTAGGTACTCTCTTATTTTCTATGTTGCCTATCTGTTACCATTAAGGAATATTGTTTTAATTTCTGTCTGCCCTTAAAACTACTTCAAATTTTAAAGTATGATAATGTATCTTAATCTTCCACAGTCTTGATCCTTTCTCCTATAATAAAAGAACTTGATTAGGAATCTACCCTGTATTTATTGAAAGAGCTTTACTGATTTTTTTTCACCCATAGTTTTAGCTAGGGAAGTAGGAAATGGGGGCTTGAATTCAATCAAATCACTGTATATTTTATAAATCTGGGAATTGTATTCCCAATTATGTTGTAATCCTCATCCTCTCTGTTCAAAAATATGCATTTAATTTACAGAGTGTGGTTTCACTTCTTATTATTTTATGAATATAAAATAAATATTTAAGTTGGATTCTAATCAGAGCCAAATGCTTCAGTGTTCGCAAAGGAATATGTAGATTTCCCCCTTGTGAGTGAGGAACGTACAGCTTGATTAGCACAGAGAAGAGATTTCCTGTGCTTTCTCCAGAAAGCTAGTTACGAATTCCAGATGTCTAAAACTTTTTATTCTGCTTTTTCTTAATTTGTCGGCTTACTCAATTATGGACCTAGAATTCAAAATCTATTATTAAAGTGTTAACTTGTGTGTATGTATGCATGTGTATGTAAGCATGCATGCATGAATACGTGTGTGTGTGTGTGTGTGTGTGTGTGTGTGTGTGTGTGTGTGTGTGTGTGTGTGTGTGTGTCCCAGTACTGAGGTGGAACTCAGAGCCTCATACTCTTGCTTCCTATTTCCACTTATGGCTGGCTGATACTCTACCATTTGAGCCAAGCCTCCAGTAGGCATGGCTAAATAGAAATAGGCTTTCATGGACTTTTCTGTCCAGGCTGCCTTCAAACCTCTATCCTCAGTTCTCAGGCTTCTGATCAGAAATTATCACTGGCATGAGTCACCAGTGCAGTGCTTGGCTTAATAATTGTTAAACTATCCTTCTTATTTGAATTATGAAAGTAGTATTTAACTACTACTCAAAAATGTTTAACAACACAGAATTATGTGGCTATATAAATTAAAACCTCAATCTCTTCTTTGCCGAACCTCCTGATTCTAATCTCCATTGACAGTTGCCCAAAGTATCTCTCCAAACATTTTAATACATCTATTGGCATTCACATAAATGTGTGCATAGCATTGTTTGCCAGCACTAGGATGATTCTAGATGATGAATGCAACCATATACCATTCATTTTTTTAAACTGCAGAATACCCTACTTAAACTTTTTTCAACCATGCCCCTTTTGATATATGTTCAATTTGTTTCAAACTCTCCACTGGAACTAATAATATAAATATTCATGTATATATTATCTTTGTGCACTTGTACCAGTAGTTCCTTTTGTTAAGTTCTTCAACGTGTTTCTCAAGTAGAGGGTTTTCTAGCTGCATACATACCAGCATGTTATAGGAATGCCAAGGTTATTCACACTTGAAAAATAATTGTGAAATCTCCTAAATGAAGTATTTGGCTGTAGCATACTATTATCAGTCAGTGAGAAATGAAATGTTATTTAAGAGTTCAAACACAGTTTGAGCATTGAGTCTTTGGGCTTGTATTCTGATTTAAAATGAATCAAGAGCACCATTATTACTTTTCTAATCCTACCCAATTAATGACTGTTTTTCTGTTCATTTATATAAACCTTCACAAATTTTGAATATGGTAGCTAGGTGTTTTGAGGTATTTATAAATGGAAAAAGAATAATTGCGGGATGGGAAGGGGAAACAAAGGAGGAGGCTACAATGCTTGATAAGAAATGTACTCATTATCTTGCCCATGTAATTGTAACTCCTCTGTACAGTATTTTCACAATAAAAAAGAATAATTGCAATGAAAGTAAATGTAACTAGTTTGTTTATTCTGAAAACATTTCTGTTAGTTTTGTGACCAAGGTGATACACGTAACTGTGTAATTATCATCTATTTGGTTGTTTCCTAATAAATATTAAGCTATTTTCAAATATAAAGTCTGTTAAGATTTTTAAAAACAGGGCTGGGAAGGTGGCTCAGTGGTAGAATGCTCACCTTGCATGCTTGAGGTCCTGGGTTCGTATTCCTCAGCACCACATAAGCAGAAAAAAAAGCCGGAAGTGGCGCTGTGGCTCAAGTGGTAGAGTGCTAGCCTTGAGCTGAAGAGCTGAGGGACAGCGCCCAGGACCAGAGTTCAGGCCCCATGACCAGACCCAAAAAAAATATATATTTTTAAAAACAAGGGTATAGGAAACTCTCAGAAACAAACCTATTAGCTTTCCCTATTAGCTATGCTCTGGGCTTTCCTGGCCAAACTGCTTGGTGGCAATAGCTCTCCTGTGGCAACCTGGACAGTACTGAAAATCTAATGTTAGTGACTATGTGCTGGGAAATCCCAAAACTCTATGTCCTCTTCTAGGCTGGCAGTGCTGTGTCTTCCCGGCGCATGCACTTAGGTTATAAGCAGTAAAACACAGAGTGACATAGAACAGCAGCCCCTCAAAATAACCTGTGTTCTACATTCCCAATTGCTCTCTTTATTCTAATAATGGAGGTTTTAACTCTTGCTTAATTCTTTTCTTTCCTGTCTGTTCTACTGCTTTAGAACTCTAACAAGGGGCATGAAGTGCTTTGTGAGACTAGTTCCCAGTATGACATTTGTGGCATCCATGGGTCTTAGATTAGACCTGAAAATTCAGCAACTTGGAATATTGAAGTGTAGAATAAAAACAACAAACCAAATTTTAAAAACAACTGGGCATAGGTGATTCATGTTGGTAATCCTATCATATCCAGGAGCCTGAGAGTCAGAGGATTGTTGTTTGAAGCCAGCTTGAACAGAAAAGTCCAAGAGACTTCACCTCAAAAATCACCACCAAAAAGCAGAGCCACTGGTGTGGCTAAAATAGCAGAGTGCCAACTAAGTAAGCATGAGGCCCTGAGTTTAACCCCAGTTCTGGTTAAAAACAATCCCTGACATTTGTAATGCAACACCACAAATTAAATGTAGTAGACAAGGAAGAAGCTAACCTCTCATTAGTATTCTACTACAGAAGATGTCACATTGAATAAGCATGGAAAGAAAATTTGCTTTCCAACAAATACCTTATTCAATACATTGGTATATAAATTGAATTCTGTACCTTTATTACACCCAGTGTTCCTTACTTTTCAAAGATTTTTTCCACACACTGTCAGGGATTGGTCCTTGTATGTTTCCATATGCACCATGTGACTTTTTCTGAAACTTGGGCAACTCACATATCAATTCTAATAAAAAGTAGCCTTTTCTCCAGGAAGTGATTCTTGCTACCCAAATACTAGAGTTTTAAAAACCTAATATTTGTCCTAAATATTTATTTCTCGCTAATGACATGATGTCAGGACAAAACACATTTCTCCAGTTCCCACTGTCATTGTGTTTCAAAGGAGAGACATGAATAAAAAATTAGTCCAAGTTCAGCCACTTCCAAAGTCACCATTGATCCTTCCTCTGTGCTCGCCACATCTTGGGGTACACTGATGGACTGCTGAAATTCTACACTCCTCTTCTGTTTTTACTCCATAGCTTGGCCTGACTCATCGAATGGCTCCAGACAATTGTCATTGCCCTTGTTTGTCTCTCTTGGTGGCGTCACCTCAACCATCTCCTGTGTGTCCACGGTAACCAAATAAGATTGAGGATGCAGAGCTGTGCCATGGCTTTCTGTTGTCCATTAGAGTCTCTAATTTAATTTGCACATCATAATCTCCTGGGAAACTCATAAAATATAATGACTCCTGGGACACCACCCAAATCACATTCAACAGATGAGACCTCATCAATAATCTAAATTTCCAACAAGTACTCTGGGATATGGTCTAGTGAGTCTACAGGCCCCACTTTGAATGATGAGATACTAGAGGAATTTGATAGCAGATAGTAAAAATCCAAACAAACAAAAATACTGTAGAACAGAAGGTTAAGAGTTAGAATACCAACCAAGAAATGATTCCAGCTTCCTCTCTCACCACTGATATTTACCATCTTCCTTCTTTGCTGCCTTCTAGCCTTAAATGTCTTCCAGTCTTAAATACCTTCCAGTCTTAACAATGCTGACTTACATATACACCTGCAGCAATGACAAGATACTGCCAGTTTCCTTCCAAAACCTTAATCCTATCCAGCTACTAATTCAGCCATCTGTGCTGTCTCCCCATTGGAAGTCTCTCTGACTTATGTAGGTAGATTTGAGCCTTCTTGACCTAGCTTTGGGATTGCAACTTTTACCTGGGTATTGGAGTCCTCTTGAACACTAATCACGTGAATTGCAGTAATTTGCTAAAATGTTTCTCTTTGTTACCAGATGGTAGGGTCCTTAAAAATAGAAGCTCTGTTTTCACCTTCATATTCTAACACCCAGCACATAAAAGACACTAAAGTAACATTTGTTAGGTCTTAGAATAAGTAAACACTCACATGACAAACATAGAGGAGAATTATCTCTTTATCTGTATGTCTGGCCCTTTTATTGAACTTCCTTCTGGCTTGTGTTGGCTACAGGAACACGTCCATTGGTGAGTTAGTTGCATAGGAGCTTGAGGAACACTCAGTTAGTTGCACCACCACAAAATAACTCTCACATACTCAGATTTCTAGATTAAGCTCCTGTGCAGGGCTTGAATTCTGTACTCTTTTTCCTTCTCAGTTATGTTGATTTTGCTACCTAGAATATTGCTTGGCAAATGATAGGGGTTTTTGTTATCTAAATGCATGAAAGGAGGAGGGAAAAATGTAGTCCAAATATGTGTCAACTCTGAGGTCACTAAGCATTTTTTGTTATTATTTTGTTTTGTAGTTTAGGGAATATTTATTTTTATTTATTTATTTATGTGTGCATACATGTGCACACATATGCAGGCTGGTACTGGGGTTCTCATTTGGATTTTCTACTCATAGTTGTACCTACCACTTGAGTCATACCACCAGTCCAGCAATTTGTTAGTTAACTAGAGATAAGAGTTTTTCATATTTGTCTGCCTGAGCAGAGAGAATCAGATCTCAGCTTTTTGAGAAGCTAGGATTAGAGGTGTGAGCACCTGGCACCCAGCTTAGGTATTATTTTTCATGTGCTTAGCAGCCTGTAATTGTATCTGTATGAGCCACATAGTTGGTTCCAAAGTAGAGAGACTAAATTCTTTTTAGATACCTTAATTGAATAAAGCAAATGACTTGATTGTGAAAGAATCATAAACCTTTTTAGGAACAAATTCTCTTTTGTTTTCCCATTACACATTTGTGACTACTTATATATATATAAAACTGTCATATAATTCCTTTTAAGGTCTTGCATATATGGAAATGAAAGTGTCCTTATCCTTACATTTTTCTTTTTTTAATTTAATTTTATTGTCAAAGTCTTACATTTTTCTTTACATTTTTGTTTCAATTCAATATGGTCTTGACCCTAATATGTATGCATTTTCCAACGTGGGAATATTCTACAGCCACACTAATTTTGTACTGGTTTATAAAGAGTGTTGGTCATGCTGGGCATGGTAGAACACATGTAATAGAAGCACTTAGATGTCTGAAATTATGAGCTAGAGGTTATGAGCTACATAGTGAGACCCTGTGTCAAAATTAATTAGTCAATTAATTAAGAATATTGTCCACAGATACCTCATTTATCACAAATAATTGCATACAGTCAGGCATTCTTTTCAGATCTTTCAGAAAGTCAACCTCATAATGGTGAATTAATATGTTCTTTTTCAATGGGTATTAAAGAAATCTTTACTTTGTATATCACATAACACAACTAACTCCTTTATAAAAGAATTTGCATGAGAGATGTGCTACATTGTTTATAGGGGGTTGCATAATCCAGGGTGCATTTTACTTGCTTGCAAAAATATGTTATTTTTAACTATACTTTTTTTTTTTGTCGGTCGTGGGGCTTGAACTCTGGGCCTGGGCGCTGTCCCTCAGCTCTTCAGCTCAAGGCAAGCGCTCTACCACTTGAGCTACAGCGCCACTTCCGGTTTTCTGGTGGTTTATTGGAGATAGGAGTCTCACGGTCTCTCCTGCCCGGGCTGGCTTTGAACTGCGATCCTCAGATCTCAGCCTCCTGAGTAGCTAGGAGTACAGGCGTGAGCCACCAGCGCCCGGCTTTAACTATACATTTTTATTGCTAATCTGTGTTTTTATTTTTCTCAGAGAAGCTTGAACATTGGCTCATAGATCAGATAGTGACACTTTCCATTTGTTATTAATATCAATGTCAAAAGGGGTTTCCATCTGAAATATTAAATTGATGCATTAAGGCAATTTGCATCAAAAATGCTGAAATGTGTCCCAGTGAACTCAAGTGGTTTTCTAGTGATTTTATTACTATTTATCACTTCAATTTAATTTTATAAATGTATATGGCACACTAAAGAGAGATAATAATATACTATAGTTCATCCAGAGATGAGTTCACCCAAACAAAGAGATCTGTTGGATTTCTAGTACTTGAAAATTCTAAGTTTTTTTTTTCAGTATATAAGTATCAGTTTAGATCTCTCATTTTAGAGACATAGAGAGTTCTAGAAGTAAATATAAGGTCATGTGTTTCATTGCTGCTACATTTCACCTGACTAGTTGGAGACTATCTGTGTCAATAGTTTTTCATTATAAATAGCATGCTATGCCTTGTTTAATCTTTGCAACTGAGAAACATGAGAAGAATGACCTTTATTCTTTGGAAAGAATTGAGATTGTGGGCCTAAAACTAGCTCATGGCAGGAGCAGATCCACGATTGGTGCCACAGGAGACCTCACTAGTGCATGTAGCACTATTGATTGTTAATCTTGGGGAGATACTCCATTCCTTGGAAATTTCCTGGGAGAAGCCGTAAAATACAGTTCAAGGTTTCTCTAAAATTGCTATCCTAGTGAGATCTATAATAATATATTTTTGAAAAAGGTATTTTTATTGAAACAGACATCAGTAGATCCAGATTCATTTTTTCCATGTTTTTGTAGGACAGAAGATTTTTTTATGAATGATACCCAATCAGGTTTCTTTTCCTTTCTTTTTCTTTGAATATTTTTATTGTTATTGTAAAGGCAATGTATAGAGCAGTTAGTTATAATTCAGATAAAAAGTACATTTTCTTTTGGAACAAGGTCATTACCCCTTCCCTCACTATCCCAGTTTTTTCCTCTCTTCCTCACCACGTTGTATAGTTCATTTGCAATATAGTGTCTAGTAAGTATCACTCCTGCATTTGTTCACCCTTTGACCCACCATTTCTGTGCCCCCCTAACCTACCCAAAGACCGATAAATAAATGAACAAAAGGAAAAGAAAACAAAAACAGCAACAAAGAAAAAAATCACCTTTTGTTTCCATTACCTAGAGCTCATTTCATTAAATATCATCTTATATTACCA
The DNA here is from genome assembly GCF_024711535.1 of Dipodomys merriami. Classification (NCBI taxonomy): domain Eukaryota; kingdom Metazoa; phylum Chordata; class Mammalia; order Rodentia; family Heteromyidae; genus Dipodomys; species Dipodomys merriami. Next base: position 57,359,751 of record NW_027205603.1, read on the forward strand.
GATGCACATAGGTAATGCACCTTTATATTCCTCTCCTAAGAATATCCTCTTTTGATCTCACTGTGTGTGAATGCCTAGATGGTGAACAAAAAATATACATACTAGGACATGATAAATTATACAAGTCTTTTTCTTTCTTAAGTGAAATGAGTATATCAGCACCTTCATCCCATTTGAAGCCTTCTAGTTTTCATTTATAGCCAACATTTTCTTTATACACTTATGAAGTAAATTATCAGTTGGTTCTTTTGTTTTGTTTTAGTATTACTTACAATCAAATATGAACTTTTTTCAATATTTTTACTTTGCAGAATATTTTTCTCAGCACTTGGGTGAGTACGAGAATGTACTAGCAGCACTTGAAGACTTGAACCTCTCCATCCTGAAGGCAATGGGTAAAACAAAGAAAGTAAGGAAACATACAGGTTTAATTTCTATCAAGTTCTCTTTTTTGAAAGTATAGATTTCTTCTTAGCACTAATGATTTACCCGGATACTAAATGAGATGTTTTATTCACTCACGGTACATTGATTTACACAATGTTCCAACCATGGTGCCTTGTGTTGAAGGTGCAACATACTAACAGGTATTTGAGGAGCTCTCAGTCTGGTGGGAGCCCTACTGAGTGAATGCACATTGCAGTGGACAGACAGAGGCATGGTTGGGGTGCTTTATTCGTGTGGGAGCATATAATACCTGAGATAAAAGAAGTTATGAACACTTTATGCAGGGATCCTATGTCAGGAAGGGCGTGGGATACGTAAGGAAATGAAAATGAACAGAATTAAGTGCAGACAAATTATGTGAGGGAAAACTGTTGAACCAAGGAGCCACACTTTCCGTGATGTTGTTAGCAAAGTGAAGGTTGTAAACCTGAATCCTAAATGCACATGAATCAGCAGATGTTTCACACAGATGTGAAAACTTAGGCAGTCTTTCCAAAGCACCATGTAGAAATTAGTTTGGGACTGGAGTGTGAATGTATGGGGAGAAAATTGAGAAGATGATAAAGGCGTCTAGTTTACTGGTCCGGGTGAGCAATGATGGTAGTAGCTAGAAAGTTTGACAGAAAATATGGACAATAGCAACTGAATTTAGCATGTATTTGATACATTACCAATAGAAGGTGAAGAATTGAATCTGAGAAAAGGACATATCTGGGATGGTTGCTACTGTTTTAGATTGTGTATCTGGGTAGTGACTTCTAGACAGATAATAGAAAACAAAATTTGGGCAGGTCAACTCAGAGTCTGAGATATGTTGAATAGAAACTGCCCAGAGATAATCAAGTAAGCCATCCAATACAGAAATCTGGGTCTCTTGGAGAGACCTAGACTTAGTGATACAAATTTGTGAATCAGATAGTAATTAGACAAATAACTTGAAGGATATCATCTAAAGAGCAATCAACGTAAAGGAAGGAGTAAGACTAACACTGTTCCATAAGAAATTTTAACTTTTGAGTATGAGAGTTGGGAAAAAAAAGACAAAAAGAAAGTGTGAGTGTTGGGAAGAAGGCTGTGAGGAAAGCCAAGAGGGCATATGGTCCAGAAGTTGTAGAGGGGTATATTTTAAAAAGTAGGAAGTACTGTCATGTTAACTGCTGTAGAGATTACAAGATGAGAAATAAATTTTCCATTGTCAACAAACCAAATGACATTAGTATATGAGATGTAAGCATATGTGGACATTTTAGCTAAAGACAACATATTTAGGTACTTAAATACTTGGCTATAACATCTCTAGGGGTAGGAGTAAATGCTAGAGTAAGAATCTTTAAATGGGAAAATTTATGGCAATTCAATGTGGAAACTGCAAAACAAATGGACATGTGGTAACACAGAGAAGACTTCGTACATTGATTGACCTATTTGCCCTGAGTGGGAACACGGAAAACCACAACTTTAGCAATGTATTATCCAGGCAGACAGTAAGACTCCTCTTACAGAATTCCAAACAGTACAAAAGGGGAAAAAAAGTGATAAAACTTGACCTGCCTCTGCTGATACTGACTCCTTCCTAACCCACTGATGGTTAAACATGCAGTCAGCCAAGAAAGGTCAATAGATTGCCTTCAGGAAAAGACAGATCAAAACAAACAAGGAAGAGAAAAGGAGAGGGAGAGAGAGAGACAGACAGACAGAGACAGAGAGACAGACAGAGAGCGAGAGTTGACATACAGGTAGATGGAAACTTCAAAAGTATTATCCTCAACCTCTTTGGAGAATAAGAGAAGATATTGCATCCATATACACAGAATAAGATGGCAAAAGATAGAGAGCTTTTAGAAATTAGAACAAGAGTATAAAAACCCACCCCAATCTAGGAATATAAAGCTTAGAAAGCCTCCCAAATCATACAGTAAACCTAAAGTTGGGGGAGGGGAAGTGGGATCAGAATACAGTTTCTCTGGACTTCTTCAGAAGAATGCAGAAACTGCATAATAACTTTGTCTCTTGGGAATTTCTCTTCAGAAATGATCATTTTATTTTATTTTTGGGGGTCCGGTCGTGGGGCCTGAACTCTGGGCCTGGGCACTGTCCCTCAGCTCTTCAGCTCAAGGCTAGCGCTCTATCACTTAAGCCACAGCGCCACTTCCGGCTTTTTTCTTTTTGCTTATGTGGTGCTGAGGAATCGAACCCAGGGCCTCAGGCATGTAAGGCAAGTGCTCTACTACTGAGCCACCTTCCTAGCCCCAGAAATGATCATTTTAAAAGCCCTGGTTGGTGTGGCTTCCTTCTACCCATTCCTTATGTCTCTTCTTGGATTTCATTGACTTAAAAAGGTCTTTTCTGACTAACTCATCTTAAAAGTTCATTGGTAAAAAAGAATCCCACATTCCTTGCTTGTAATAACCAATCAGTATGTAAATATTTTTGTCTTCACAGAGAGATAAGAATAGTGCATTTTTTGGTTAACATGCTAATCAAAAAATTTCCTGATAGATCAAATAAATGTGTTAATTAATGAGTATTCATTGAGCTCCAAAGGCCAAATGGTAGTGATTGTTTTTTTTTTTTACTTCAAGAAAAAATTGCTTTCAAGTCATTTAAGAAGCTCTCAGATTTCTTTAAACAGGAAAGAGAAGCAAGTATATAATCTTCCTTATTTTCTCTCAGTAAATCCTGTTCTTTTCCTTATATTAGTACAATGAATCTTTGTGGAAATTAAATTGAGGTCAGGCTGTAATTTTGGTTGCTTAAGTTGCAAACCCTTTTCTTGCCATTAATTCTAAAAATGCATTTTATTCGTGTCAAAACACTGTCTAATCAAAGAAAACACATCTTTGTATTTTTTTGTAAGAAAAAGAAATAAGAAAGTAAAGGAGAAGGACTGAAAAAATAGGATTAGATATTACCTTAGCGTGATAGCTCAAAATGAGTGAATTACAGGAACTTGGACAATGACTGAATCTACCAGTGAACTGACTCCTTCCCACAGTGTCTACCACAATGAAGCCTTCTTAGAGAGAAAGTTGGCATTTCTTTTTGAGCATCTCTCTATATTTTTACCCAGATCAAGAGTCCCTGTCTTAGTAGGCAGGAATGACTATTCCAAGATTTTATGAACAAGCCATTTGTGGCCTATCTGGGTTGACAGCTCATCTGTTTGCTCTGTCAGAGAATAGATAATATACGTCCTAACTGCTTAATGCAAACCTCAGTTGGTGGTGAGGACAGATACATTAGTGCCCTTCTCCTCCATCTTAATCCCAGTCTTTTGACAGATCCGTAAAACCAGTCAACGGTGGCTCATGCCTGTAATCCTAGCTACTCAGGAGGCTGAGATCTGAGGATCGTGGTTCAAAGCCAGCCTGGACAGAAAAGTCCATGAAACTCTTATCTCCAATAAACCACTAGAAAACTGGAAGTGGTGCTGTAGCTCAAGTGGTAGAGTGCTTGGCTTGAGCTGAAGAGCTGAGGGACAGCGCTCAGGCCCAGAGTTCAAGCCCCACGACTGACAAAAAAAAAGGCTACATTTATTATTTTATTTTTCTGAAACAAAACACTGGGTTAAGTTCCAAATGGTCATGTGGAAGTCCTGAGTGTAGTCTAATTTTGAGATTTCATGTACACATGAAAAAACATTAGATTTCTTGGTTTGTTTTTAGTCTATCTATCGGGGGGTGAGTGATGATGAACTAACTTAGATCTCAATATGTCGTTATGGCCCTAGGCAAATGTGTACTTCTGATGCTCTGTCTAAAAGTCTTCATATGTTTTTTCAGGTTAAGCAAAAGTGGAATGTCCTGTATTGACAAAGCTTAGCAGATTGTTATGCTGAAAGAACGTCTTCTTAAAATAATTATTTAGGGTTTGATTGTCACCTTACTGAGAATAGCTGTGTTCCAAACCTAAAGCTGGGCACTAGTGGCTCTCATTTGTAATACTAACTGCTCAGGAGGCTGAGATACAAGGATCATGGTTTGAAGACAGCCCAGGAAGAAAATCTATCAGACTTTTATCTACAATATACTACCAAACAAATTATCAAACTAAAATATATGTGTATAGTTTCCTCCTAAAATTTACTTCTCAAACAGGAACATCTTACACTGCATTTGCAATGATTAACACCTTGTAGTATGTCTGAACTACGATGACCCTTGTTTCTTCTGTCTTTGGGAATCCATGTTGGCTCTCTCTGGCATCTCTACATTTCTTCATCTCAACTTTTGCATCTCCTCCATCCCTACCTCCTTATATATATCATCTAATCCTCCTGGGTTACATATCCTTTCACTATTTAATGATTACAGTCTTTTCTTTAATGACTCTCAGTATTTAAAAAGAAGAAGAAGATGCAATACCAATATGGCTCAGTAGGATTTATGTAGGATTTATCATGAAAACTGTCCCTTCTTTCACATAAAATATCAGCAGGGACACACTGTTCTATGTGAAATAGTACAAGACTCTCTTAAGCTTTTCAAAGACAAGCACGTTCATTCCTTCTTATAGTTTCATGAGTATATATTGAATGTTCATTAAAAAGAAAAGGGAAAATCATTCTTGGACTTTAGAACAGCCATAATAAAACCTTTGACAGGAGCTTATTTGACATCCCATTTCTTCCTCAATATGATCTCTCTTTTATGTGAGTGTGTTTAGGAAAGATGGGACTAGGAACGTGGGAAGTAAGACTGAAGGGGCATGAACCTGTAAATTTAACCCAACATCAGAGAAGCCCCAAGTCAGGCCTAAGCCTCTGCCTTCCTTGTACTCTTGGCAGAGGGGAACCCCCTCAGGCTTCTGGAAAAGCAGCCCAATGATATTACCAGGTACATGGTTATTTCCCAAAAGGCCTTGCTCTCCTGTAGAACTGTCAGCTGACTCAGACAATAAGAAATCCTTGGCAAGGGGATCTTACCACCTTTGACTGGGAAAAAAATGGAGCAATCTGAGATAAATGAGCAAGCTAGTTCTTCTAATTCATATAAGTACTACTCTTGGGGGAGAAAATAAATGTGAGAAGAGACCATAAGAGGTTACTGATATGGTTCACAAGGAGATATGGGTAATTAATTCATGCAAGATTGTGACTAAGTTAGATATTCTAGAATAAAGACCAGAAGCTCATATCTGGGCAGGCTCAGGACTTGGATTGGATTCTATCTGGCAATTATGTGATTGGTTTTTTCTAGCCATTGCTGCACTGCCACATTCTTGTTGGCCAACCTAACTTCCCTAAGCCAAGTTTCCAGACAAAGCCTCATTACTCTTCTGCCAGTTTAGGGATTAAATGATCATGAACAAAAAGATTAGAAATAACAAATGATGCCAACTAGCTTTTCTATGGTGCTTTTCTGTGTGCTTTAATGTGCATTGTTTATTTATTATTATTTATCCTTTATAATATCCTAGTGAAGCATGTTAGACAAATGGTAATATTACCATTTCCAAATTAAGCCACAAGGCAGTTGGATGATGTACTGAGATTATCAAAGTAGTGAGATTTCAAACAAGGAATCCTAAAATTTAATGCATTTTTTTTGTTTTTTTGGGTTTTTTTGTCGGTCGTGGGGCTTGAACTCTGGGCCTGGGCGCTGTCCCTCAGCTCTTCAGCTCAAGGCGAGCACTCTACCACTTGAGCTACAGCGCCACTTCCGGTTTTCTGGTGGTTTATTGGAGATAGGAGTCTCAAGGTCTCTCCTGCCCGGGCTGGCTTTGAACCGCGATCCTCAGATCTCAGCCTCCTGAGTAGCTAGGATTACAGGCGTGAGCCACCAGCGCCCGGCAATTTAATGCATTTTTTGGGGGGGGGGGGTCCAGTCATGGGCCTGAACTCTGGGCTTGGGCGCTGTCCCTCAGCTCTTCAGCTCAAGGCTGGCGCTCTACCACTTGAGCCACAGTGCCACTTCTGGCTTTTTTTTCTGCTTATGTGGTGCTGAGGAATCGAATCCAGGGCCTCATGCATGCAAGGCAGGCACTCTACCACTGAGCCACCTTCCCAGCCCAATTTAATGCATTTTTAATATAAGGTTTTAATATAAGGTTCAGTGTGCACATTTAATTCTTTTAATTTGAACTTTTATGTGATTCTACATTGAACATACATATACAATTCTAAGTAGTATCATGATGAAAAAGCCATTTCTTATTTTACTTACCTTTGATTTTTGGAAAAATTGAACTCCTGAATGCAGCTGTGAAAGTGCATGGAGATTTCTAGCCTCTTTTTTGAAGCTATTTTCAAGTTTATTTTCAACAAATGAGCAAGTAGTTGTCCAAAGCTCAGTGTAAATAAATTAGAGACATAACAAGAAAAGAATATTTAAGCCTGTGCTTTTACCTGGGCTATAATGTGAAACCCTCTCTCAAAAGAAAGAAAGGAGGGGAGGAGTAGGGAAGGAAAACAGGAGTCTACTTAGTCTCATATTTCTAAAAAGAGAAGTGGATTCCCCCAAAAGCTAATGCATTGAAGAGCAATAGGGAAAATACTGGTGGCTTTCTGAACTTTGGAAGGAATGACAAAAATAGGAAAAGCATCCAAATGGAATCGAACTGAATTATTTTTCCCAACAGCTATTTCAGCACTACTTCTTGAACAATCCATTCTTTGTCCATTCACTTAAAATGTCATGCTGAGTATTTGCTAGATGTTTTATCATACTAGTCTGTATCCAATTTCCCTATCTTTCTATGTTTATAGAAATATTTCCTTTAGTGCCATTAACATATTGTTTTAATTTTTGAATACTAACATTGGAAAAATGTCAAAGTACAAGTTTTCTCTGGACATTCTCCTTTTCCAATGATATTTTCTTTTTGGTTTTCAAGTTTTATAAAGATATTATGACTTTTTTTCCTTCTTCCAAGGTAAAAAAAAATTCTTGCACTGAACTTTCTACTGAATTTTTACTAAATCTGTAAGATAATTTTGAAAGAATTATTATCTTGGAATTATTATGTCTTTCTAAGGATTATGTGTATTTCTCCATTTATTCCAGCTTCCTATTGTGGTCCATTAAATTTTGCATATATTCATAAGTTTGAACACGTTCCTTATTAATTCAGTCTATAGATATTTTAGTTGAGTGATATCATTCTCCACAACTTAGTATTGGTGTGATATTGGTAAATGACTAGTTTGATATCTAGGTTCTCTCATCTTTAGTAGCCATTGCCCTTAAATATCCCATTATCTTCCTTCACTAGTAGCTCACACTTTACATGGAGATTCACTGGCCTGTGAAAGCCCATATCTTCATCTGTCTTCCAGAGAAACTGGCTAACCTGAAGATATAGTCTTGAATTTCCTTACTCAGAGTCATCATTTTTTTCTGATCTAACCTTTTGCCTGTTGTTTTCATATGATTCCGATTCTATTTTAGTGCCACCAGGCAATAAAAAATTGTGACTCTATACTTCAGTATGTTATAGCTTAAAGGAATACAATCATTTTTCACAAAATCAAATGTAATTTCTGAAAAATTTTAAGCCACAAATATTTTTCAAACATGCAAAATATTAGCAGATCCTAGATTTCTTGTATATTTTTATCCCAACGACATAGAAACAATAACATTGTGAGCAGATTTATATTAAATTAATTGCTAATACAGTGATTTAAGCTTTAAATAAACAACATTCAAACATTAAAGACAACTGTACAAACTGGATAGTCTCTCTCTTTCTCTCTCTCACACACACACACGTGCGCGCGCACACACACACACACACACACACACACACACACACACACACACACACACACACACACACACCCTACAAAGATCAAATTTTAAACAAGAAAGAATAGAAGGACCAGCATATATTGACATAGTTTGAACTCTAAAGAGATAGTTTGGGGGGATGCTAGAAGCAGTCTATCATGTCCACAAAAGCTGTGATTTTGGGTGTTTGAAGTCAGATCATACAGTTTAACATATTTCACTTTATTTACTGTTACTTTCTTTAATGACCGTGTAAATACCGAACAGTAAACTTCCAAAATAAACTTTAGTTGAGAAGACTTAAGATAACTGAATAAAGAGCTGAGAGTATGGCTCAGTAATGGACCATTGGCCTAGCATCCGTAAGTTCTTGGGTTTGATTCCCAGCCTGCAGAAAAATGTAACAAAGCAAAACAGAACTATCACAAATTCCCAAAACTGTGACAGTTAAAACCCCAAGTGAAATACTGATATCCTCCCAAGCCTTGAGAGTCCCTATTAATAACCACTGCTTTTCAATATTGCTTTCTATTTTTGAACAATTCTCCTAATTCTTGCTACCTTCTCCCCAAACTCCCTAATTCTAACTGGATGATCTGGGAGTTTCTCTGGAAATTAGAAATAGTGGGAACTTATTTTTATTTTGTGTCATGTACTTATACTTTAAATACCTTTTCATTTCCCTCATGGTAATCTTTTAAAAATCTGTTTCTTAGATCACAAACTGGAATGTGTACATTCTTCAAAGAAAATGGAAAAGAGAGACGGGCTGGGAATGTGGCTTAGTGGTAGAGTGCTTGCCTAGTATTCTTGAAGCCCTGGGTTCTATTCCTCAGTACTACATAAACAAAAAAAGCTGGAAGTGTCACTGTGGCTCAAATGGTAGAGTGCTAGCCTTGAGCAAAAGAAGCTCAAGGACAATGTTCAAAGCCCTGAGTTCAAGCCCCAGGGCTGGAAAAAAGAAAAAGAAAAAAAGAAAGTGGAAAAGAGCTTTCTACTTAATGAAGATTATAAAGACACTATTTTATTTAAACAGAAAAGCGGCTTTATTTGCCTAAGGAATATTTCTGAACTGCAGTGGCCTCAGCGAATTTGCAGACCTATTTGTAAAGAACAAAGGATTGAAAAATGTTAAAAGCTCGCTATGGGGAAGAGAAGTAAATACAAAGTTCCAGAGGGGGAATACACAACACAGCACATCTTTCCTTCTGTCATGAGAATCAAATTTCATATGACTCATTTCTTTTGCCTGAAGTGGAAAAAGGCAGGCAGAAAGATTCAAAAACAGCTTTGTGCCGTATTTCTCAGATCTATTAGGCACCAATTATTAACATGTTAAAATTGTCCTATCTCTTTCCGGTTTGCTATTTTGCAGTTGGGGATTTGTTTTTCCAAATTCATTATTATGAGAGTACATATTAGATATATAAAGTTTATTATAAAAGGGCTCCATGCAGAGCTACAGATCAAGAGAGCTCGTGACATGTAACTTAGCATAACTCTGTTACTGATGCCTGGGAGTTTCTCGACTTGAATGAACCTCAATTGGAACTTGTATTTATTGTGGGTCCTTCTCAATTTTCACTCCCAATTATCCTATGGATAGCCTGGCTTTCCAATAAATGGGAAGGAGATATTTTCTTTAATTTTTCTTCCAGGTATCAGAATACTGACTGAATGTTTTACTTTGTAAGATTAAATATCTATCTAGAAGACCTCTTTGTTTTTTCATTGAATAAACAAATAATAATGTAAGAATAATTTGATATAACTATCATTTTTATTCTAAAATGGAAATTTTCTTTTTTCTTTATTTTATTATCTTTAAGTAGTTGTACAAAGGAGGTGCATTCGCCTATTTCCTGGTGCTGATTTTTTGGGCTTTGACCTAGCTTTCTCAAAAGTTATACTATTTGAGCTCTCTATAGAGTCAATTATACTTCAGGTAATTTGTTTGTCAGTAATTGCATATGATCCAATGTATTTACTTATAAATTTATAGGCACATTCTTTCTACCACAAATGATGCATTTGTTTCTGTGGATCTGGTTTACTTGACTTAACATAATTTTTTCCAAGTCTTTACATTTCCTTACAAACAGTACACTATTATTCTTTCTAATGATGAGTAAATTTCCATTGTGTATACCATTTTCTTGATCCATTGAAAGGCTTTTGGGGATGATTCTACATCTTGGCTATGGTAAGTTTCTGTCTCAAACATATAGCTAACATATATTGAGCCGTTACCACTTTCCAACCACATTAAATATTTTTGTTTGAGGATTATAATTTATTTTAATCTTTTATTACGTTCTATAAATGTATAGATAAGTGGGGGAAAAGTTGAGTGACTCACTTTAGATAACACAGCTAAGAAGGTATTGATATTAATCTCAAATGATGCACATGGATTGCTGGCCAGTCCTTTTCCAGTTTTCTGGTGGTTTATTGAAGATAAGAGTCTCACGGACTTTCCAGCCCAGGCTGGCTTAGAACCGCAATCATCAGATCTCAGCCTCCTGAGTAACTAGGATTACAGGAGTGAGCTACCGGCGCCTGGCTTATCGTTTCAATTTCTTATCACATGGTCCTCTCCACAGGCACTCATATAACATGACACATGGCTTTCTCCAGAGAAGGGATTATAAAGCAGGAGAAACAGAGGGAAAAGTCAGAGAAAGTGAGACTGAGCTGAGAAAGAGAAAATTATCATAATATAATCTTGGCAGTAATATCCCAGGACTTCTGCTGTATCCTGTTGATTAGAAGCAAGTTATTATTAAGCCCAGCCCCACAGAGGGGAGAGGGAGGAGTGTGAACTCCCTTCTGCACAGAAATCTTCAAACCTGTCACAAGCATTTTTAAGAGAGAGAGAGAGAGAAAGAGAGAGGGGGGTAAGAAAATCTTACTTGATTTTTCCCTCAAGGGCCATCAAAAGAAATCGAATTCAATTGAACTCCACAGTGCTAAAAGGTAGTAAAAATCAATTATGCTTTATTGATAGGACTATGCCTCAAGCCACATGCAAAATGTATGTACAATGAAGTAATTGCCAATAGAGTGGGCAAAATACATAAGTATATAAGTATATAAGATAAAGATACATTTTCCTCAGTGTGAAGTAAGTTACTATGAAAGGTGCCTATCCTAATACGTTTGTAAAGAAGTACTTCAAGGACAATCTTTCAGAGAAGATTCCATTTGCTTCGCAACTGAAGTCTATGTCCTGAAAGCACATCATGGTCACTGGTTCAACAGAATCACCAGGGTTAGGAAATGGTCAAGGGTCTTCATTCTGCCACCCAGAGATGTTGAGAGTCTCAACACAGAACAGGATAGTGCAGGACAGTCTGTAGTACAGAGCTTTAAATACATTTGGTAAGAATGGTTCAAAGAATATGTGGTAGGTAAAAAAATAGGAAAATATCACCATCCAACTCATCTGAGGTGTTGGTATGGAGTAGGGAACATTTCAACCTCAGCTTCAGAAGCAGAAAAGAAGGTGCATGAAGATGGCTGGGAGAGAGGGGGAATAAAAGTCACTTTAAAGAAAAGAACTGACAGGCACAAAGCGTGCTTAAATGTGTGTGTACCTAACACGTGCAGAAATTTTGGAATAATGTGAATGCCTCGGATGAAATTTGAATTGGATAGGAAATTTAGGGTTGAATCATTAAGGAATATTGGAACAAGTCAAGTTTTTAAGCAGAAAAATGAGAGAGAAAGCTGGTCACACCAGCCAGTTAAGAGATTTCACTTCTTTATTTCCTGACTGTCACCTACTAGATAAAGATAATGTCTGCTGCAATCATAGTAGTGATCTCTTGTCTTTGAGAGAAAAGTTATTGTGCAGCATACGTCATTTTGCATATATTTTGTATATATCATTCTACATGTTTTATGAATTTTAGAAAGATTTTTTTCACTATTTGCAAGGTAAGATACATAGAGCTACATAGGAAAGATACAGTAAAACTGAATTTTTCTCATTTTAAAAGTTGTCACTCTTAATCTGATTCTTTTTTGGTTTTTGACAAGTTGCAGAAGGAAATAAGAAACACAAAGCCAAGTTTTTGCATTGGGTGCTTTCCAGTTCAACTATATTTTTGCATGATCCAAGGACAGTGGCGAAAGGCCAAGAATATTCGGCTTCTATTAGAAAAGAAAATAGAAGCAATATAAGATGCTCAGAAAATATTCATGTAAGAATTTTATTTGTTCTGTCATGACCATCAAAATACATAGCTTACTGCTCTCTCTTCCTCACGTTCCTATGCAATGTTTTTATGTTATACTGAATCCTGGTGTTTTAGTTAAATGAACCTGAGGTGGGTGAGGGGTTATTTCACAGGCAATAATGATATCTAATTTTAGTAAATGTTTGGCAATATTTCCATTTCTACCTTTTTTATAATATTGAATCATTAAATATCACACCTACCAAATGTCCCCTGTACTTTGTACAGTGTTATAAATGATATTACATTGACTCAGAAATCTTTTAAACCAAAAAGAAATGACCCAAATAAAAGGACATTTTGATGTTTGTATTGTCTTCAAACCCTTGCCTGTTTCTTCTCTTTCCTTACCCTGTATGGTGTGACCAGTCACTCAATCCGAATAATGTCTTTTTAATTTTGCTCCCATCCTTTTTCTTTCCTCTCAACCCAGCCTCTGAGCTGTGTTAGGCTGAATCACCACTACTCAGACTGGATTTCTTGCCAATAATATTACTTCTGTGTTTTGCTTTTAGTGTTTATAGTCTAAACTCCACCCTGTGATATGAAGAATGTTTTAAACAACAACAAAAAAGACATCTTCTGCCTAAAATTTTGTAATAATTCCTCGTTACCTTCAGGAAAACGTGTAGTTTTTGCTCAGAACTAGTAAGTCTCATTAAAACCTGAGCCCTCCCTTTATCTGGTAACCTTGCCTATATCTCTAGTCCCCTTATATCATTTTAGCTGTTATACTATTCAGCCCAGATATAATTCACTTGTTCCTCATGGCCTTTCCATGGGTGCCTTCGTTGAAGATAGCTCTTCTCTGCCTCTCCCAAATCCTTCCTCTCAGCTCCAGACATTCATTGACTGGTCCTGTATTGTTCCTAGTGATACTATAAAACTTAGAGTAAATTTGTTTTCCCTGGAAACCCTTTCTTGATCTTACAAAAGATGATTGTCTGCTCTCAAAGCACCTTATGTGTATTTCTACCATAGCACATTTCACTCTTTGTCCATTACCCCAACTCCATTGAAATATGTATAGTTTGGATATGACATATCTTCCAAAGGCCCGTATTTCAGGGGTTTGGACACCAGGCTCTGAAGCTATTAGGAGGTAATGAAGCAAACTTTAAGAGATGAAATATAGTTAGAGGTCTTCAGATCATCAGGAATAGTGTAATCCAAACCCTGCCCGCCCCCCTCCTTCTCCCTCTCCCTTCTCCTTCCCTCCCTCCATCTCCCTCCATCTCCCTCCCTCTCCCTCCCTCTCCCTCCCTCTCCCTCCTCTCTCTCTCTCCTCTCTCTCTCTCCTCTCTCTCTCTCTCTCTCTCTCTCTCTCTCTCTCTCTCTCTCTCTCTCTCTCTCTCTCTCTCTCTCTCTCTCTCTCTCTCTCTCTTTCTCTCTCCCCTCTTAGCAATGAGGTGAAAGTTTTGCTGTCACTTGCTGCTACCTCACCAGAGGCCTAAAAGCAATGTGTCTGCCCAACCATAGCTGAGAACACTAAAATTTGAGCCCCCCCAAATAAACTTTTTATTCTTTGTAAATTATCTCAAATATTTGTTGCAGTGATGGGAAATGGAATAATAATACAAAATATTACCATGATATCATTAATGACTGCCTGTCAGTGCTAAGGCACTCAGGACACATTTTAAATATTTGTTTGCTCCCTGGAGAACTGAAGATATGCTGTGGTAATAGCTGATCATGAATAAGCTGGAGGTGACAGGGCTCAGTGACCACAATCTAAATCTAGAGAGGATGAAAAGGCAAAATGGGTACTTACTATAAGGCTGCCGGGAGAAGGGAGGCAGAAGCAGATTCACAGAGTTTCTACTAATTGAAGACTGTTTCAAAATTTTCAAATGGTTGTTTATCTAGAAGGACAAAATGCTGTTTCTGAGTTCAACAACTCATGAAGCAAAAACTGTGTCATCCAGCCTGCCTGAATTCCACTGATGCTGAATACACACAGATTCCTCCACAAGATTCATTCTGTAGCCATCTGAGGTGGTCTGGAGGGGGTTGGGGAAGAATGGGACTAGCCATGTTAATCACAGCTCTCAAACAATTAAGTCTATTTGGAAGGGAGTCGAGTTTTAAAAATTGTAGGTCAGCATCAAGTTTTCTCCCCGGGGGGCTTTTTTCCTTCACCCATCATGTTGAACTTGCCTTCAAGACAGTTTTAACTATGACACATCATCAGTTCATGATCTTCTGTTCTGACATTTTGAGAACTGCTACCAAGATTATAATGTGGCAGAACATGGTGGGCGCAGGTGAGTAATATTTTTAGAATTTCTTAGAAACAGAAGCCTCATTTTCATGCTCATAATCTAAAGAGCAAGGGAGAAAAAGAAAGTCATATAAAGCATAAATATTCTAAAACGTGGATTGATCATACATTTAGTAGTATATTCTTATAGAGATGCTAAACAAACCCTTGTTTTTTTAACTAAACATGATATTAAACATGAGTGAAATCTATTTCTATTTATCAGTTTTGAATATATTCCTATTACACAGTGAAATATGAAAACCTACTCCCCAAACTACACAAATCAAGATTCATGCAAAGTTAAGTCTGGAAAGAATAATGCTCATGATCATATTAAGCTTGATTTGATTACTAGCTATGCTAATGGCTCATATAGCCCTACATTAACAACCTCTTAGCTTCTGCTTTGTCCATTGTCAGCTATGAATAATACTTTCTTTCTAAAATATTGTGAAGATAAAATGTATGTGATACATCTAGCATTGCACATGGCCACTGAAAGGGAAGCAAAGCAAGAGTGGCTAACTTTTTACTTCCAAAAATAATTTTCAAGTTTTGGTCTTTATTATTAGAAACAATTGCTACACATGTGGCTTGATACATTTTGGAGACAGAATTTATAATTTCTTAGGACAACAACTAAAACCTTTTGTTTTATAAAGTAGAGGAGAACATTCTCCAAAGCATCCAATAGTATATATGTTCAGAATGTTGACCTTCCAGATAAAGCATTTCAACTTTACCGTTCAGATAACTTCTCAAAGTGGATAATAAACCCGAATGCTTCCTGAAGTTTTTCTTCACTGCAAAGATACATTCTTCTGCTGACCTATGGAAATTAAATTAAAGTCCATAAGCTTGTTTCTGGGAAAACTTTTCAGTCTGGCAAATATACAGAGATGCATGCATTTCCCTGACTAGTTATCCAAATAGCTTCTTCTGGGTAGAGAGAGATATAATGGTATGGAGGCTCAAATATCTGTCAGTATAACAATAATCAAACCTCAACTGAAATTAATTCATTAAAATATAGGGAAACTACTGAAAAAAGCAGTACAACTGCTAGTCAGCCATCTTCTTATTAATGTGATCAAAACAGATCATTTTCAGTGACAGAACATATACTCCTACCACATACTGCACGAACAGTATGTGGTACCTTGTGTTATAAATAGCTCCTATGCAGAATCCAATGCCTCTGAATCCTTAAGAGAAGATGGGGTGGGGTGGCGGGGCTGGAACAGGGTGATCGGGAGGGGGGGAGCATCTCAATGCTGAGAAGTGTCTTTTGAAAAGCCAAACAAAAGTTGTGTATATAGATGGTGGGTCCTTCCTCAACCCAATTTCATAGACTCATAAGGAACAGCCACCACCCCTAGTGTAAGGTATCCAGAGAATAGTAGGGAACAAACATCTGTCCCCACCTTCTCATCAATGATACCTCAATAAAAAAGTTTTGAGTAGTGGCTACTCTACTGTCTTTTTCGTTGGTGGTGAGGGTGGGTGTGGGGCTTGAACTCAGGCCTGGGCTCTTGTCCCTGAGCCTGTTTGTGCTCAAGGTTAGTAGTACTCTACCACTTGAGCCACAGTACCACTTCCATTTTTTGAGTGGTTTATTGGAGATAAGAGTCTCACAGGGACTTTTCTGGTCAGGCTGTCTTCCAACCTCGATCCTCCAATCTCAGCCTCCTGAGTAGCAAGGATTTCAGGCATGAGCCACCAGCACCCAGCTTCCCTACTACCCTAATCACTTGTGTGGCAGGGATTTTTTTTTAAGTTGGTACAAATGTCATCATCAATTTGATGAAACAAAAACAGATTAAGAAGTGATGTGAACCTTTTTTTTCTACCTCACAAGTTTAAAGCAAAATAGTTTGATTTCCAACCTCTTTTCAGGGAGGATTTCTGTGTGGAGATCGCCTGTGGCCTTAGGAAAGGACCCCATAGAGAAGCACTGGCTGGAATTAGCTTGTGACTGTAGCTGGAAGGACCCTTTCCCTCCTTTAATGGTTTGCTCTCCACTCTCTTTGTTACCTCCTCATGTAAAGCAAAAGCTCACAGAGCTGATCCTTCTTCAGGAGATAGATCATTTTTTCAAGTTACTCTGTTTAGACAAAGTGTGATATAGAATATTTTATGTAGCCTAAAAGGCATATTGAAGATGAGGTACAAACCAGCAATAAAAGTGGTCTATTTCAATTTTATACTAAATTCTTGGCAACTCAGCCACCATTATAAGCTATGTGAGGATTCTTTAAGTAGGTAGTTGGAATACAAATTCACTACTGTCTCAGCAATCCTTATCTGCAATTCTAAAACCTAGGTCTTCAGAAAAGTAAATGCTTTGGTTCAGTCATTGGTGTTCACGGTAAACATAATACCAAAATCTATTTGGTAGAAAACTATTTTAAAATATATGATTTTTCTGTAAAATAAAATCAGTATGGTTATTAACAAGATATTGCTTTAGATCTTAGTGTGCTATTACTTTTCTAGACTCTGAAAAATTCCAACCTTTAAAACATATCTTCCCCAATGGTTTAAAAAGAAGATTGAATTATAATGATTGTCTTGTTATATATGACATGGTAATAGAGCTATTTGCTTTACAAGGCATCACGTTGTATATTTTACCAATGGAGAAATATTGTCTACTATTTTAAAAATAGAATTCTACCAAATCTTCAAGAACTTTTTTTTGCATTTCAAAGAGCAACAGAAGTATACTCTATGTAGACAAATGAAAATTAACCCCTCATACTCTGGGGAAGTTGTTGATGCATTCATGAACCTTTCAAAACCAGCACTCTTATGACCAATATGTTTGCGGTAAGTGTGCTGGTACACAATGAATTGGAAATGTTTTCATTTGCAGGCATCATTTACTAAGAATAATCAGGAACTGATTCCTGTAAATCAGTGCTGACTTGACAGATGGTGGAAATGGCTTTGGGAATGATCAATTGGCTTCCAGAATAATTCCTTTGTATATTGACTATGGCAGAATGAGATTAACTGTTTATTATCTCTTTACAAGCTGTTTATCCTCTGTAATTTTTATAGATGTTTTCCTAGCTCTAGTTTGTATTTTCTTCTGAGGTAGAAGATATGAATTCCAAGTGTATTAACATAAGTACAGTTAAGAACACTTTCATTCTGCATTTATAGTTAGGAAAAGCCAACTGTCAGACCCTGTGAGAGTAGGGACAGAAACCCAGCCTTGCCTCTAAGACTTCTCATCTTAAGTTACCATCACTCAGATCCCCAATCCAAATTAAAATTAAAGTCTATGCCTAGACTTTAAACTTAAAATAGGACAACTTATGAACAGATGTTGGTGTCCTCCTATTGAGATATGTTATATTAACCATTTAGAGCCTTGTAAAACCACAGAGCTTTTAAAAAAAAGAATGAACTCAATGTTTAGGCCACCTAGGACTGAAACTCAGAAGTTCTAAAGATTTTTAAAAAATAACATCTCCCAAAGATTTCCTCCTAACTTTTCTTCTTGGACTATGCTCTCTTATCTTCTTTTGCCAGGTTCTCTGCATCATTTTTAACTCTCCATATTTCTACTACTTATATATAACCCAATATAATTCTTATTCATAGAGAGAGATGCTGTTTATTGTGCATTTACTCTATCCTAGCCATAGAACATATATTATCTCCATTAATCTTTTTTTTTTTGGTCAGTCATAGGGCTTGAACTCAGGGCCTAGGCCTAGTGCTCTACTAGTTTGAACCACAACTCCACTTCCTGTTTTCTGGTGGTTAAATGGAGATAAGAATCTCATCAAATTTCCTGCCTGGCCTGGCTTGGAAAGGCAATCCTCAGATCTCAGCCTCCTGAGTATCTAGTATTACAGGTATGAGCCACCAGTGCCCACTCCATTAGTCTTTTAGCCTAACTCCAATGAGTACTCTCACAGTCTAGCAACTGGTACCTGGTAGGTCCACAATCTAGTTTTCTCAGCTTTGTCTTAATCTCCAGTAATATTTTATTTATCTCAATTTTATATAATCTCAACTGAGATTCCTCTGACAGGTACATATATTTGTAAAGTGAAAATTCTGCTCAAATCATCTGGACAGTAAAAAAAAAAAAAACAAGATAGAATGAAGATTGCATAATATTTTGGGTTGGGAAAAATGCCTAGGGAGGGTGGAGGAAGAAAAAGGGAGTCATAAGCAGAACCTTTGGAGTATATGCATGTCTGCTACCTGAGAATGGAAATGACATGGGCATTGGGTAGAAAGAAAGATCCTTGAAGAAAGTTTAGGCCACAGGGGTATCTTGGAGCATACTACTCGTAAGTGGAATTCCACATTAGGCAGAGTGACTCAGGTCCTGAACTTCAAACTTACACAGAAACTGGTGGGAAACCGCTTCAGGCTTCAGCCTGGACTCTGCAGAGGAACCCAAGATGTGTGTGTAATTGCTGCCACTGGCCTGAGAAGTACATGATTTTATGGCAGTTTCTCTCTTGGGGCATGTTCACACCTACATTGAATACTTATACCTCAAAGAGCTTTACGAACATGGGAAAAATATTAAAGCATCTTTGAGACCCATTTCTCTTACTCTCAAAGGTTTTTCTATTTGTAAAAGTTCACTCTTTAGTGCTCTCTTCAGTAGCACATTTACTGAAATTGGAATGATATGGACACTGCTCAAGGATGACATGCAAATTCATAAAGTGTCCCATTAAGGAATTCAGTCTTGACATGTTTTTCAAAGCAAATATCCTTGGGAACCAAAAAGAAAAATGAAGTCCTGGTCATAAAATAACTATCAATTGTCTTAATCTGTTCTGTTGCTAAGTCTGGGTGATTTATAAAGAGTAGACTATATGGCCCATAGTTCTGGAGATTAGAAAGAAAGACCAAGGGTGTAATGTCAGAAGCTGGTATCCTTCTTGCTGTGTCATGCCATGGCAGAAGGTATCATAAGACAGGACAGAATGTGTGCATAGTTTGGGTCTCTCTTCCTTTTTTTATAATACCATTCGCTATTGACCTCATGAAAGGCTCACCCTCATGACCTCATCTATTCCTAGTTACTTCCCAAAGGTCCCATCTCCAAATACTACTAACAACATTACTTTAGCAATAAAATGTCCAACATACGAACTTTTAGAGAATACATTTCAACCATATCACAGAAGGTAGCCAAAAATCTTAATAAGAGTAAAAGAATGGGATTCAGAAATTATCTGAGCTGGATAGGAAATTTCAAAGCAGAAAGAAGTGCAGAAAGGCATAGTGATTTACCCAAAACAAATCATCTAGATTGTACAATGTTCAAATCTTGTACCTGATGTATATAATATTTCATTGCACATTTCATTTTTGCATTTACTTGTTATAACCTACTTTAATCTAAAAAGGCTTATATGCTGCCTTCCTTGTTATAGGAAGCTCATACTACAGGTGAGCTCTTGCTCCCCAAACCAACATTGTAATGATGCTAAATCTGATAGCTTCTAGTATGTCCTAGAAATAAATTCCAAGACGGAAAATGTGTAAAAAAGGAGATCCCAATATTCCTTTTTCCCAGGATCCAAATAAACAAACATGTAAGGATAAAAAGTATCATTAAACAAACACTGAGTACTCAAGAGGAGCCTCAGAGAGAATGCCAGTGTTTAATGCAGCACCGTAGAGACATCACATGAACACTGAATCTATTCCTTTTTTGTCTCGAGGAGTCTACGTAGTGCTTCTACATTTTTGTTATTAGACTTATTATCTTCATTTTATTAAGGAAATAAGTAGTTGTTCAAGAGCTCAGCTGATCTTGGGGATAGGAGGATTCAAGGGTCACATGCAACAGCAGGATGCACACAACAGAATGACATATTCTGTGTACTTCAGTTCCACTATGAATCATTGGTGAAGCTCTCTAGCTACAAGGGGAAGGTAGAGTGGGAATGAAAGAGTTCCTTTATAGAAGGAAGTGGAAAATTGTCTCTTTTTCTTACTCAGCTCTAAATGAACACGTAAACCCAAGCTTAGTCTATTCTGGGATGGAAACTAATATTTCTATTTTATAGAAACTGATGTTTCTAATTTGTAGATTTAAGGAAGTGAAAACAAGAGTTGATGGGCTCATGTAAAGCCACGCTAGGAAGTAATGGTCAAGCCTGTAATCCAACATAAAATCCTATTCACATGAGCACCAGGAAATATTAGGAAGTGAGTAGAAATACTCAAATTAGTTCATTCTAGTCCAACACTAAATCATTACCACCAGGTCTGAGTGAGCATCATGAAGATTATCACTGTAACCTTCCAGGTACAGGATTCTATATCTGTTGCCATGGCAAAGGAGCAAAATCTAAGCCTCTGATTAAAATGAATACTTCTGTTAAGAAAAAATCAAAATCCTTATCAGGATCCCAAGGCTGCCTTAGTCTTTTCCACTTCCCTTAATGTCAAAGCCTGGGCCTCAAAGGATCCAAGTCAAAATATGCTTTTTGTTATTATACAATAATTGAATTAATAAGTTCCACACATTCCTTGAATTGTTTTTTTCATGAATGTTACAATTTCAGGAACATAAATGTGCTTTCATTGTTCTAAATATTTTGAATGTTTTGATATCAGTGATGAAATAGATTGATGGGTACTGAGGTTATGACTTATATTTGTTTCTGTTAGATCCTAAGGTTTGTCTTTCAAGATTAAGGTTTTTGAGTGCTTGATTCAATATAGAACACAGAAAGCCATCTCAAATATGAAAGAAAAAAGTTGAATGATTGGGAATACCTAGCAGCCTCAAGGTATTTGTTTCAGTATAAGCTTTGATAGTCCTTTGCCTAAAGGCTGTAACGTTCCTGGGGGTGGGGGGAAGCAAACGTCTAAAGCCAATATATTTCTCTGCTTAAGAAAACTGTTTTGTTTTGTTTTTTTTTAAAAAAACAACTTATACTGCCTTCTTGCTGTTCTAAATAGAAATTCAGCTGCAATCGAGATGAAGTTTTCTTTCCATTTTAATTACTTGTGTTCAGGGCTGAAAAGCTTGCCTTTCAAGATATCCTTAAGGGTACAGCTTTTATAAGCTAGAAATTTTCTCCTACACCTCAGGAGACTAGATCTTCTATTGCTCCAGGGGTGTTTAACACAGAATAGAAATGATCCAGAAACATTTGTATTTTAAACAAGTTGTGATAGGAGAAGTAGAAAAAGGATACTTGTATTCTTATCCAGTGTGGGAGAGCTACCCAGGAAACAGAAGTATTGCTTAACTGTCTGTTCCTCCTGATGTTGGATCTGAGACAACGCATGCAGTGTTATTATCTTGTTCATAGCATAGATGTTATGACTTTCTGATATTGAATTTTGTTTTCCAGATCCAAAAACTATAATATTTATCAAATAGCACAATACTTGAGTGCTACTAGCTCACTCTTAAAATCCTAGCTATTCAGAAAGCTGAGATCCGAGAAACAGATTTGAACCAGCCTGTAAATAAATAGTCTCCAAGAGCCTAGTTCCAATTAATCAGCAAAACAATGGACTGGAGACATGGCTCAAGTGGCAGAATACCAGCTGAGAGCAAAAAAGTCAAGTCCCAGTACTGGCACGAAAACAAACAAACCAAAAACCCAAATACCAAAATAATGTTGCATCTTAGAATGATGAAGTTGTTTTCAAACTCCTACTGGAAAAAAATTCTTGGCTATTATTTTAAGGAAGTTATATATATTGATGTCTATTTATAAATGGGCCACAATGATAACTTGTTTTTAAAATGTGTCAGTACTAATGTATTTGAAAAATATCTACCATTTCCCAGGCATTGCCTATCTGAAAATGCTTATAATATTTAATGCAAAATTATTTTCAAGTCTCAGAATGTGTTTAAATCAAAGAGAAAGGTATTCTGTCTTTGGAAGTAATGCGATTGTATATAGTATGTTGAAAATGCATTTGTCTCTGACAAATTCAGTAATTTTGGCATATTAATTTAACCTGTTATAGGACTGGTTAAAATACCAGTATCCAAATGACACATACACTGCTTATGGGTGGAGGGGCGTGTATCAGATTGCTAGACTCTTACCCTGTGCCCTCATATATTTAAACTTTGTCATATCTGTTCCTGGAGCTTAAATGTCGTATTCAAAGAAAATGTCTGTAAGGTAGAAAGCAATGAGTTTATTGGAAAGAACTTTGGGTGATGCTTTATTATAAACACCAACAAAATAAATTTGATCCAATTCATGTACAAGTACAGCTTTGTGCGTTTTATACTGAAAAAACAGTGGCATTTGATTCTATATTACACTCCAGAGAAATTCAGTCCAGCAGTTGAAGAAATAGTATATGAGAGGTGGTAAAATTGCTAATTTGGAAGTGTTTACAAATTTTCTTGTCTTACTGCCTGCCAAAGAGACTTGTGTTTTTCAGCCCATCTCATGGTTCTACTGCCAACACTTATCCATGGCAGAAAATTGAATTTGTTTCCCACTTTGTTCATCTCTTTCTTAACATAAGATTCAGCACGTTCCCCTAAACTTTTAGCAGGTTTTTTCCCTACATATTTTATGAATATTAGTTAGTCATACAAAGGCATTTTATTTTGACAGTCCATATATACACGCAATGTGTCTTGATCAGATTTATCACTAACCCTCATCCTCTACTCGTTTCCCAAATCAAATCAATGCAACTAACTTTACTGTTTCATTTTGACAGATGTAAATGAAGAATTTTGACCATAAGGTCACCTTTTCTGTGTGTGTTTCTCTCTCCTATCAGTACCCTAAACTCAGATAGGACCTTTTTATATTCCTGTCATTCATTATTGTTAGGGTATCTTCATTGTTCAAAGGGACTTCTCTTCGGTATTTCACATGTCCATATGCAATATTTACAGACAGGTGGACACATATCCCTGCCCTACACTGCTGTATGAATTCCAAGCTTATTTGACTAGAATGCCTGGTAATGTGTTGTCTCATCAAGAATCAGGGATCACATACTATTTCTTGTGGTTGTTTTGTTTTGCAGTACTGGGGAGTGAACCTAGGGCCCTGCACATTTACTATACTACTTGAGACACACCCCTAGCTGGAGTGACTCTGTTCTGATGTTGGCAGTTCAGTGCTAAATGAGAGGTCAGGGAACAATAGTGACTGGCCAAACTCTGTTGACTATCTATCTTCTATGTGAACTATGAACACAACCAGACCACTTTAAAAATGATCTTTGGCTGCTTTCCTACTCAAATGGCAAAGTAAGCGTCCCTTTGTTCACAAAGTCTAAATATGTAGTCTCTAAACCTCTGTAGTTTGCCTCTGCTTAGCACCTGTATGTTGAAATCTCTCCTCATTTTGATCATCTGAAACACATGTTTTCAAATTCCTGAAATGAGCTCATGCTAACAGTATTATGTGGGTTCTTCCATGTTGCTAGATTTTGGGGATGTGGGAGGACCTCCATTTTGAAACAATGTTTTTTATATATAAAAATCCTTGGACCCATTGGAAAAACCTTAAATGTGTCATTGCAATTTTTTTCTTTTATACACTGTTGAAGAAAGTCTTGTGATCATCTATTTTCTTGTTTTGAGTTATGTTATGAAAATGGAGCTGTGGTTCAAAATGGCAGAGCACTAGACTTGAGCAAAAGAGCTCAAGGACAGGGTCCAGGTCCCATGTTCAAGGCCTACAGCTGACCAAAAAAGCATTTTTATCTATTAAAATACAGTAATTTTATTTAAAAATCTTGACACATTTGTTGATATTCCACATATTCAGATTGCTTTTAATATTTAATACTAAATCTTTTATTGTAGAAAACATACTTAATATATTTAAATGTTTATTGTTTGTTCTTTTTTAGTTTCAATGTTTCTTTAGGAATTCCATTGTCAGTTAGTTGAATATTTTTTGTCTTCAGTGTTCTTCACTTCCTCTTAAATATCTTTGCATCTTTTCTCTACTATTTTTTATATTTAAAGTGTTTTACCTTAAGGTGAGCACTGGTGGCTTATGCCTATAATCTTTGCTACTCAGGAGGCTGAGATCTGATGATCATGGTTCAAAGCCAGACTGGTCAGAAAAGTCTGTGAGACTCTTATCTCCAATAAACTACTCAGAAAAAGCTGGAAGTGGCACTGTGGCTCATGTGGTAGAGTGCTAGCCTTGAGCACAAAGAAGTTCAGGGACAATGTCAGGCTCTTAGTTCAAACCCCAAGACTGGCAAAAAAAAAATTCACCTTTTCATCTTTCTTATTAAGGTATTATATAAGTTTATTTGTTGTTGTGTTTCTTCTAATTTTCACATATTTTCTGAAATCCTATTTTTTATTTCTAATTCTTTTCTAAATTCTGTCACTTCATTTCTTATTTAAACTATCTGATATACGTTGCCTTTTTTACTTCTTTATCTTTTTTCTAGTCTTTTAGCTCATTTGTAAATATATGGTTGCATTTGGGGGGCCTTCTTTCTGATATGCTTCCATTGTCTGTGGTATTTTATTTTATTATGGAATTTGGCTTTAGTAGTTTTCCACTGTTTGTTTTTTGAAATATGTTTCCCAAATTATTTGAAGGTTCAGATTTTCTTTTACTTCAAGAACCTCCTCTAAATGGTATGTGACAGTTGATAAAGCAGTTTTCTTTCTGCAATGTCCCTGCCCTGTACCTGTCCCAGACTTTTTATGAGTCTTTTGTCTCTGTGACACTGTTTAATTCCTTTCTGATCCCCACTCCAACAGATTCTCCCCAGTCTCCTAACAATGCCTGGGGTGGGTGGCGGGGTTGATTTCAGGGGTTCCAGGGACTCCACACAGCTAGCCGTGTTAGGTCTTAACTTTTTATTTTTTTGGTAGGAATTTTATGCTCTCCCCTTTTTATATTCAGCAATTTTTGTAGAAAATACCTCCTGACTGCAATTTACATCTCCTATTACTGTTACTGTAGTGAGCATTCACTGGCTAATTTGGAGTTCTCTTATCCACAGGTCTATGGCATAATTGATGTTATTTCACATCACTTACCTTTGGCTCTTCCTATCCTTCTAGCGATGCCGTGTCCTGTAGATTCTGTAGCTCTCAGTGATTTTGTCCTTACTCATGATATTTGGTTCATTTACTATCTTGTCCTCAAGCATGCTTGTGTTTGTTGTCTACTGAGTTGTTGTGGTTTTTAGCTAATGTTTTGGTTTGGGGTTTTTTTTGTCTGCTCTTAAGTGTAGAATTCAGGACTTTCAAAAATCCTTGTATTGTTTTATAATGTGTCCACACTTCTGTGATATAGAAAAAGGAACTGAGCCTAGATGAATAAAGCAGGACTCATGCCAGCTTGAGGAGAAGAGAAGAAATTTTAGCCAATATGTATCTAACAAACTTGGAAGAAAGAAAGGAAAAGGAGTAAAGTGAGAGGCTTAAAAAGTATGGAAATTTTTTACAAAATAAGATACTCTAGAGGGGCCTGAACAGCAATTCTCAGAGGAGACAGGGGGAATTGTTTTTGCAGGACAGCTAGGTAGGTTTAGAAGTTATATTCCATATGACACCCTTAATGAGAAACAAGTCAAGAACAGAAAAGCTTCTTGTCTCATTTTGCAGTTGAATTGTTTTGTTGTTGTTGTTGTTGTTGTTGTTGTTGTTGTTGTTGTTTTGCTGGTCCTGGAGCTTGAACTCTGGGCCTGGACACTGTCCTTGAGCCTCTGTGCTCAAGGCTAGTGCTCTACCCCTTGAGTCACAGCACTGCTGCTAGCTTTTTCTGAGTAATTTATTGGAGATAAGAGTCTCATGGAATTTCCTTCCTGGCTGGCTTTAAACCACAATCCTCAGATCTCAGCCTCCTGAATAGCTAAGATTACAGATGTGAGCCACTGGTGCTGGGCTTGAACTCTGTGTTTGTAAGGTAGCACTCCTCAAAGACAATTCCATGAGTCACATATAGCAATGAATCAAAATATGAAGGTATATATTTTTGAGAAAACAATGAAGAAGATGTGTAGCAGCAAATATCTAGGCAAAGAATTCAAGAATATTAATTTCTTTGGAGACTCTACCATATACAAAACACCAATTCAACATTCACCCTAGCAGCAATTCTAATATAATGTTATCCCAATAGACAAATCCAGATGTTTTGAATTTTGAGCTGACAATGTATCCATTACAATTGTAATATTCTTCCTCCATAATATTAATGGCAGAACCATAAGTTGGGCACCATACTTTATTTGACATGCTTTATTTAAACCTTAAGCTTGTTCTACCTATTCTTATGCATTGTTAAGATAATAAAGGGGCTGGGAATGTAGCTTAGTGGTAGAGTGCTTGGCTAGCATGCATGAAGCCCTGGGTTCAATTCCTCAGTACCACATAAAAAGCCAGAAATGGTGCTGTGGCTCAAGCCTTGAGCAAAAGAAGCTCAGGAACAGTGCTCAGGCCCTGAGTTCAAGTCCCAGACCTGGAAAATAAGTAAATAAAAATAAATTATTGTGAAAGGTTGAACATTTTTTCTATGTCCGCATAGCTATCAATTAGCACAGCATGAATCAGAACTTAGGTTTAAGCATAGTCGGATAAGATTCTTTTTTAAACTATGTTCATATGTATTTGTCTTTACCAAATTACTATACAAATCCAAATAAAGATATTTGTCTTGGTTTCTGCTTAGTCATAAGCAAGAATTTTTTTAAAAAAATGAAACTTGTGCCTGGCACAAATTAAGATATCTTCAGCCTGTTTAAATTCTGTATACTTTACTAGCTTTGGTCTAGCAATTATGATATTGTAAAGGATACCAATAAATTTCTTTAGGTGATGACAAAGCAGGCTATATTTGAAGAAGTACATAACCTGGAGTGCTCAGTCAGCCTAGATAACAACAACGTCTTGGCAAGGACACATAAGCAAGGAAAAAAACTGTGTCATAAAACTTTGAACATCCTTTGTTTTGTTTTTATTGTAAAGGCGATGTGTAGAGGGGTTGCAGTTACATAGTACAATTCTTGTCAAAACGTGTGCAGTTATTTCTTTTTTCTTTAGTTTTTTATGTTTTCCTAGTTTTTTATTTCTGTGCCTTTTGTCTTGTATGTAAGTTTATGTGATTTGGGGAAGGGAAGGGGAATCATAGAAATGGTAGGACCAAGGATAAACCAATGCAACAGTGATACTCACAAAACACTTTGTTGCAAATGGACTTCACAACTGGGGGGGGGGGAGAATCGGGGAAGGGGATAGCAGAAGAAAACAAGAGAGAGAAGGTAACAATATTTGACAAGAATTGTACACATTTCAGGTGAGAGTCTTAATCACCACACTGCTATGAGATGACTAGGAGTATGGCCAGGATCTCCAGGTCTGGGATGATCCTGTAAATATCCCCACTGTGTTACCCATGCAAATGTTCTTAAAACCCCACTTGTTTGAGGAGAATTTTTTCACAGTTGAATAGGAATATGCTTCAGAGGAAGACGTGCAGGGTGGGGGTCATATGCTCCTGGGGTGAGAGAGCATAATAGAAGGAGACGGGGGAAAAAGCCAGAGAAATAAACTCTTGACGACTCCAGGAGGATCCCTTATGGTAGAATGTGTTGATCCAGACCTTAATTTTAAATAATATAATTCATCTCATTTTCTTATTTCAAAGTTTCTAATATGTTTATTGTCTAATAATATTTGATTTCTAAATTATAACGTTGTCTTCTATCTCATCAACTTTTGAATTTATAATTCTCTTCATCCCCGAAAATCTGCAATCTGAAATCATTTAGATCCCTTGTTTTGCCACCTATGATTTCTGAAAATGTATCTGGAGTTAGCCTCAGTCCATTTTTATGGCACTTTGATAAGGACCAGTTCTTTATTTTTTTATTTTTAAGCCTCCAATTTTATATAAATATTCTTCCAGTTTGGAATAAAAGAAACATTCTATTTGAAATGGAAACTTAAGAATATTTTGTAAAGTAGGGTATAGGTAACCTGTGTAAGCTAGCGTGCGTGCGTGCGCGTGCGCGCACACACACACACACACACACACACACACACACACACACTGACATACTTTCTATCTCTTTTTATGTGAAGATTCCAAAGTTTTCAAAAGCTATGCTGTAATTAGTGTCCACATATGCACACACCATGTGGGGAAAGTTTCAAAAGAGATAACCTTATCTTCTCAGTGATTTTTTTTCCTGTTATAGAAGCTGGCACAGATGCCTCACACAAGAATGGCAAGAACTGCAGGGGGTTGAATGGGAAGTCAGATTGAAGCAGTACCCCCTGCCAAATATGATTGTATATAACCTCCTAAACAAGAAGACACTGAGACAAGATGTCACTGGCTTGATTCATTTACAAATGGAGCAAACATAAACAGGGAAATCTAATGCTCTGATTTTCCTAATTAACTCAGATGATTCATGGTGTGTTAATAACTAAGATCTCCACTCTTCCATCAAGCAGATGGGCAGAGCTTGATTCTTGAAAATTCATCCTACAATTAAGATGCACAGCAGTCCTCTGAGAAACCCAACTTTCAAAGTACCATGATACAAATACTGCAATTTTTTTTAAACTGAATGAATCTAAGCTTTTTGTGAAAGCTCCACAAGAGGAAAATATGAGAACTGAAATGTTTCCATGTGGGCTTACCAAAAGCAAAACCAGAAGCATTTATGCCCGTTTGTTAAAAAATTTTCCCCTAATGATTCATGTAACTGATAATAATCAGTTTCTTGAATGGAGGTTATTGGGATCTTGGAAGTTTACTGTTTCAACTTTCATTTGCCCATATCTTTCTCTGCCAGCCATGAACCACTAGGCCGTGTCAAAGAAGAATCTGAATACTGAGTATCGGCTTCACATATACTTTTCCTCGCTTTAGTAGACCAGTAGAAGCCCTTTCCGCCAGTCTTTCAAATTCCAGGCTTTGCTTGAAAGGAACATGTGCCTGAAGCCAACATACCAGTTTTGGGGGGGAGCTGAGAGTGAAAGATCCCCTTTTGTATCTTCACAACGAACACATTTATGGAGAATATAAAAGGGCCAGGCTTGACATTTCCCGGCTTGTTATCTATTTAATTTTCCATCTGCTTCTTTTGCCACTGCCTTCCAAAGGAACATCTGCTTCATATCTGAGAAAAGGAAAGGGGAGGTTGGATCTGTGCCCATCTGGGTCTGCCATCCCCGAGCTTGGGATCCAGAGTAAAGGAAGAGAAGACGACGAACAAATGGTCCAGAATACAAAAGGAAGACACACACAGTCTGCTAAGAGTAAAGCTGTATTTCCCTTTATTGCCCAACCACATGACTAGGGAAGCTGGGCAGGAGTGTCCACAAACTAATCTAGAAGCAAGGTGTCAGCTGGTGACTGAGCCTCAAGAGCAACTCCCAGGGCTCAGGGCTCCCCCTCCTGCACCTTCATGTCATTCCTCAAGTGTTCTAATCATTTATGGGCAGCACCTGTCAGCCAGGCTTTGTTTGGGATATTTGGAGGTAGAAATATAAGACATGACCTATTAAGATAATATAATAATAAAATAGAAAATAAATAATTAAAAACATAAGCTAAATTGAGGGAATGGTTCACCTAAGTGAATATAGAATAAAACGACAAATTATTTACCCTAGCTAGGGAAAAGATGTTACGGGAACACTCAAAAGGGGAGAAATTTATGCCCTATGCTGTGAGGATAAATGGTGGTTCAAGGAGAGGAGAGGCTGTGCATGCAGATGCCAGGAACAGAGCCAGGAACAACAAGTAGAAATATCAGAAATCAAGTTCTTTTTTCCCCGTCATCACCAAGAGGCAATAATTCACAAGGATACAAGCTGACCTATTGTAACAATGACATGTACAAGACACTATGTTGAAAATGAACTTTACAACTTGCAGGGGGAGGGGGAGTTGTGGAGGGAAGGGATGGTAGGGGGAAAACAAAGGAGGAGGTAACAATGCTCTATAGGAAATGTACTCATTACCTTACTCATGTAACTTTAACCCCTCTGAATATTATTTTTACAAAAAAATTTTAAAAATCCCTTCCTATCTGACCCAAAAACAAATTCCCCAGAGCCTGATCTCACCTATTACCTCTCAATGTGAAGGTATCAATATTTCTATGGAATATATCAACTCAACTAATTGTGGTATTACTTAACTGCAGACAGTCTAGTGGGGATTACAAACTTTCATCAAAGGAAAGTAGAAGAGAGCACAAAATAACTTTCCAAAAGGCCAATGATGGATCAATAATGAAATAGCTAGTGATCTGATTTTAACATTCCTTAAATATCAGTTGAAATTTTATCAGACTAGAATAGAATACCAGCAATATCTTATAGAATACTAGCAATACAACAAATTCTCTTTCTTAAATGATTCTAATGTTTTGAACCCAGGGCTTCAGCTGTTAATCAAACAAACTCCAGTTTTTTTATGCTCTGATTATTTTTCAGATAGGTTCTCACTTTTTGCCTGTGTCAACCTGGAATATAATCCAACCATGCTTCAATAATAACTGGGATGGCATGAACATGCTGTGTACTCAACTACTGGTTGAGGTGGGGTCTTCTGAAATTTTTGCCTGGGTTAGCCTGGGTTAGCCTTGAACCACAACCTTCTAGATGTCTACCTCCTAAGTAGCTAGGATTACAGGTGCAAGCAATCAGTGCCAAGGAACAATTATATATATATATATATATATATATATATATATATATATACACACACACACACACACACCACACACGTGTGGTGTGTGTGTGTGTGTGTGTGTGTGTGTGTGTGTGAGTTTTAGGGCTTGAACTCTGGGCCTAGGCACTGGCCCTGAGCTCTTCAGCTCAAGGCTAGTGCTCTATCACTTGAGCCACAGCACCACTTCCGGTTTTCTGGTGGTTTATTGGAGTTAAGAGTCTCACAGACTTTCCTGCCCCAGCTGGTTTTGAACCGAGATCCTCAGATCTTAGCCTCCTGAGTAGCTAGGATTACAGGTGTGAGCCACCTGTGCCTGGCACAATATATTCTTAATTCTGCAAATTAGTCAGGTATTGAATGCATATCTACTCTGGGACCTTGAAGGATATAAATATAAGATATGACCTTTCTGTTTAAGAGACCAAAATTCAATTACAATGACTGACTTTTAAATTGGCTTTTAAGAAAACTACTTTCTCTAGCTCTGATGTGACAATGACAAATATTTAACATTTGAAAAAATAAATGTTTTGAGAAAAGAATAAGGCCAGCATGCCATTTCATTGCTCAATGAATGTACACGTCTTTTACTTTTCATTGCTGTCTACAAACAGGTATAAAGCGTCCTGTCATTTGCTTTGAATTAGTCATAGTGTATACTGAGATGCAAATGTAGCTGGCATATTCTCTGACTGTGTAATTATGTTTTGTCTTCATCTTAATAAATTTTATTTTAAAAATATGAGTTGGCAAAATGGAAATAACTGTAGAGATGAAATCAAACACAGCATTTGCCCACCAACATATTTGCTTTCCATCTGAAGAAAAAATTTCCTTGTTTTCAAAAAACACATGGAGAAATAAATTTTTGAAGTTTTTATTGCCAAGACATTGCAAACCATGAGATCAAAGTATTGCGGAAAAAACGCAGAAGGGAATTTTTAAATTTGATTTAGCTTATCCAAAATCCTTATGATTGTTTGAGAATATAATGCTTCATGTTACAGTTACTTTCTTAAGTTTAAAGATAATTTTAAATTTTCATATCAGTCTATTAGATATGGTAGATTAGAAAGTTTCTTATGTTGTCCTGAACTAAAGAGATTGAGTGGCTTAGCCTGATTTATAAGTGAAAAAAGCACGACTCAGAAAGATTAAATAATTAAATCTGTGTGCTTGGGTTGACAACCATGTCCCAAGTCTCCTAGCACATTGTGACACATGAAAATACCTTGTCAAACTCATTCCTTTCACTTTTCAATTTTCAACCAAGAAAAAGAATCTTTTGTTTAAGGACACAACCAAAGAAAATTTTTCCTTGGCTGAGCTTGAATATATAATTCCCAACAAAGACTATCCAATCAGATTCATCTGGCTGGTCAGATGACCTAAAAAAGTAGTTTCAGTACCATTTCATTCTGGCTCTTTTCCTTGATCTCCACAAGAGTTCAGGATGGCAGATAGTACCATCCACAGCTTACTCTACCTGCCTAGAAGAACTTGGCAAGTACAACTATTAAATCTACGAGGATCTCGGTGAAGACCTAGGGCTATTGAAATGAATGGCATTTCCTTGCTGAGATGTGCTAAACATTAGACCTTTAGGTAAAGTTACTGAGAGAGGAGGGACATGAGCTGATTTCGGAAGCTGATTCAATATTCTAAGCCTAACATTTTCTGAATTTTAAAAGAACTAACTATGCATAATTTTCTCCAGCTTCAACATAATAGGGGATCAAGCATAATAAATAAGTCAAGAGGGAATTAAGCCAATAGTTGAAACGTGATTGCTTTTTTGGTGATAATAATAGAAAAAAACGTATCATGCCTGTCCATGAAACAAAACAGAAGAAACAAAGTCACGTTTCAGTCCTTTACATCCAGCTATTTGTTTCTTTTTTGTTTTTGACAGACAGCGATTCCATAATTCTCCTACTTTCTGGGTTTGTTTTCCTAATCTGAGACAAATGCAGTGAGAAATGATATATTCTAACGATTTCTGCAATTCTTTCCCTCAACTTCTGGTAGTTGGAGAGAGCTCTACCACACATCTTTTCTCCTCACTCTCCCTTTCTAGGTTTAGTCTGAGATTGGAGAGTCCATGGGGGGGAAATCTGTTCCTAGATATATTTCTCTATTATACTTCTAACTGTATTTGTTTTGTCACTTTTAGGACTATCAAGAAGCCTCCAATTTGGAACAATTTGTCACTCGCTTTTTACTGAAGGAGACCTTGAATCAGCTACAGTCGCTGCAGAATTCCCTGGAATGTGCTATGGAAACTACAGAGGAGCAAACCCGTCAAGAAAGGCAACTGATGCTTTCATACATTTCTATTTTCATAGCAAATTAGTTAAAGGACCTGGTACATGAACTAGTGAAAACAAAAAAAGAAGACTAACAGATAAAAAGAAAATGTCAGAGGATTCCACTAAAAATAATCCACCTCACTTTTTTTCTTATGCTTAGTTTAATTTTCACTAAACTTTAATGAAGAATTTAGTAGGTGGAGAAGTGTTTAAAAGACAGTATCAGTTAAGTAACTTGACAACATGAGGCCAAGAAAACATGAGGCCAAATTCAAACCACAGTGACACCAAAAAAATTTAAGCTTTAAAAGTACTAGATTGATTATATTAATATACATTTAATATGATGCTAATCCTAAAAGAGGCTAATGTGTATTTTATAAATAAAACATGGACACTAAAACTATATTGCAATATCCCAAAGGACAAATATCCTGAAGAAAGGGGAACAATTTCCAATGGATTTCAGAAGAGTGAAAGATTAAGTGTGGCTAGAAGGCGGAATCCACCTTGCGGTATTTCTCTATGATACCTGTGCTTCTCCTATAACTACACATAATTAGAAAGTGCAGAAATGAGATGACAAAGTACCTTATGGCCAAGCGCATCTACACATATTGGGGAGACTTGATAATTTAATAAGCCTACTTATTTGAAGGAGAAAGGTGAATTATAGGAAAGATTTCAAAATTCAATAACAAATATGTCCAACTACAAAGAAAAGTAGTGAGAGTTATTTAAATAAAGGCATGTAGTAATATTATGAATGTGTGCATTGTATTGCCAAATAATTCTAACCAACAGATGGCTTATTTGTTAAGTTCTCCTTGTTAATAACCAGCAAGATAAAGAAGAGCCTGGCAGAGCTATTGCTCTTAAGATATTTTTTGGCTGAGGTGTCCTTTTAGACCTGTAGATGTGTCTTATCTATTCTTTTTGCATCTTAAACTATAAAAAGCACATGATAAGCTTTTTTGAATAAACTGGTAATAGTCTACTCTGTAGGACCATTTCCCTAAACAAATTAATGGATACATAATTATTAGGACATCTACAAAAACACAGTGGGATTTTCAACCATATGTTTACAGCGTCAAAATGAGAGAGGCACTACCAAGTTTTCACCAAAAAAGCCTGTAATTTCACAATCTAATGAGTGTGTGCAGCTGATGAACACGGAGATTCGTCCTTCAATGGATCTGTATATCATTCTGCATATTTCAAACTTGGTATTCTCTTTTGTTGGGCGATTCCCTATTACATGGCAAAGTAACAATTAGCTTTAGAAAAACAACAACCCAACTCCTCAGCTTGGAGCAGAAGATACCAGAAATATCTTAGAGCACAATGAAACTGATGTTGATGTTCCTAATGGGAAAATGACACCTCTTTGGATGTTCTTTTGTTTAGCTTTTCTGAAAATAAAATGAATGCTCCCTTTTCAAAATCAAGCATTTGCCACCTGAGAAGCAGCTCAGAAAAGCCTCTGCTTCCCCTTCTTTACCTGCACTTTGGAGGTTTTTTCTAAAGTCATCTCCTACAAACTTAAGCTATGTATTTGCCACCACAGAGTGAATAAATAATGAATAACTTTTCTTTGTGTTGGGCTATAGACTAGCCTTGAACTTTGTGATTGCTGCCAACAGCTGCACAGCAGCTGTGTTTAATGACAAGGAGCACAGTAACACAGAATTCAAGAAAAGTGAAAAACACTAAGAGAATTAATGAACCTTTCACTTCCAGATTTCTAGCTCAAAAACAGCTTGAAGTAAGGGAAACTGTTCTAAGTCTGATGCCACTGCAGAGAACCATTTTGTATGAGATTTAACTAAAACATCCAAGGATACCCAAACACCACCCCAATTCTGTGACACTTCTCCTTATTGGTTTCTCAGTAAATTTCTAAACAAGTAAATAGAAAAAATACCCCTGTGGGTTTGTACCCACACTCTCCATTGGTTCATCTCTGATGAACCAGATTGAAGCATAAATTAGCTCCAGCTTACACTCATGTGTTCCCTTCCAGAGCCACACTTCCTACTTACTGGCCACCTAAACCAATATGTGGAGAGAACTAGGCCCTCACTAGCCAAAGAAAACAGAGGAAGGCTGTTCCTTTCCCACGATGTCAATCAAGAGACCAAAGAGAAAAGACTTGTCATGGGCCTCCATGATGAATTTGAGTGATAGAATGACATTCTGTTTTAAAGGATGAGTTTCTTTGCCCACGCCATGCTTCCTACCCCTCATTTGCCTCTCTTTTGAGTTTGTCTGGTTACTGGACAAGACATTCCCTAGAAAGCCCTCACTGCCCCAGGCCTTCCACACCACCACCAAGTGCTCCCACTGCAGTCTTTATCCAAACCCACTCACCTCAGCCTCTCACTTACTCATGTCTCATTAGACTTGGAGTGCTTAGGAGGAAAAGACTTTTCATTGTTCTCCTCTCTCCTGGGACAATAAGGAAGCCTATCTGTCTAGTATTTAGAATTATAGACAGAAATATAGACTGAGGCATTGGAGATTGCTTCCATCATCAATTTCTTTTATTCCATCATCAATTTCTATTGATGATTGCCAACAAAAGAATAATGTAAGGAAACCAAGACATAGGGAAAATTAGTGTAATAATAGTAGGTAATACAGATCTGAGGAAGAAGAGAACAGGCCAAGGAGGGAGAGGTCAAAGCAATGTATCCAAAAACTCATCCATCTTATTATTATAAAGGAAGGTTCCATGATGCTCTACACAGTTGAGTCGTATTCAGTAAAATTCCCCAGGTTTCATCAAAATTCCCCAGGCTGTAATCATCTTGCTTCCCCTTCAATATCAACATTGCTCTGGGGTTTAGTATTTGTAAAATCACAGGGATACAAAGACTCATGGGGACACAGCGAATTTAGAGACATCATCTATTCCATCTACAAGCCTCAGGGAAGAATCACAGAGCATCGTTCATCCTGAAATAATGAGCCAGACATGCCCTGTTGGGCAAAATGATGCTGTCCATTCATGTGAAAATGGCAATTTGAGAGAGAGGGGGTTGGACAGTTGCAGTGGCACTGAGGTGAGATTTTCAGGTGGAATCTACCTGGCAAATTAACTGAGAGGGAGCTACTTCAATTTCATGTCTTTTGAAAGAACTTAATAACCATTGACAATAATAATCATTATGTGATGCTGAAGTTCCCCCTCTAGGGAACCCCTGTCCTCTTACATAAACCCCTATTCCTCATGAACTACATTTCTGGGAACACAGTTTAATTAGGTGAAAATTTTCTTTTTTATAATGGAATAACCAACTTTGATCTGTTTTCCAAGTTTCAACTATATCCAGGGATATGAGTGATTCTCTCTGGGCTCAAAAGTTGTTTTTTTTTTCTTTTGAATAACCATCTACCACAGAAATAAGGGAAGGATTTACTCTCATCCACAAGTGATTCTAAAACTTCAGACAGTGCATAGTTCTTTAGCTTGAACCTAGAGAATCTCTGATCTAATAACCTGCTCTTTTGACCACCAAAGCTAATCGAGAGATGGGATTTTCATGCCATAGGAAGATCCACAGGGAGATTTACTTAGATTGAAGATTAAGTATATGTTATTTCTTATGCTCCTTCCCTAAACCCTTCAAAAATGAATTAAGAGGGCTGGGAAGTTGGCTCAGTGGTAGAGTGTGCTTGCCTTGCATGCCTGAGGCCCTGGGTTCGATTCCTCAGCACCACATAAGCAAAAAGAAAAAAGCCGGAAGTGGCGCTGTGGCTCAAGTGGTAGAGTGCTAGCCTTGAGCTGAAGAGCTGAGGGACAGTGCTCAGGCCCAGAGTTCAGGCCCCACGACCAGACCCCCCCCCCAAACAATGAATTAAGAATACTTAGATAAAAGGAAGTATTAATTCCCTCCAAATCAGGAAGGAAATGCCAATTGAACAGAAAACTCCTTCTGGAAGTTTTTGGGAAAGCTGAAACTTCAGGAGGTAGGGGACAGGCTAAAATGCAATGCAGTTGGCATAACAGAACTTTGGAAATCCTCAATTATGGCTTGCCATGTGCCACTGATATTAAGATAAAGAGATAAAGGACTGATACAGTTTTATATCTATCTAGTGGCTCAAACACCTAAGGACTTATTTTCTCCTACTAAAGACATCTGATAAGGCAGCTTGAGAAAAGTATGGTATTGCTACTGATTTTTCCTAGCACTTTTTTTCCTTTTAGACACCTTCACTGCATATCTTCTAGTCTCTCATGGTCCAAACAGTAGAAGATCTAGGCATCATACCCTCATTCAAATAAGGAAGATGAATAGGAAAGAGGAGACATGCCACTCAGCTGGATCCATTCTGGTATTTTTCCTTTGTGTTTTATTTGTTGATAATGGCACTTGAACATAGAGCCTCATACTCACCAGGTTTGCTTGCTCCTATGACTATCACTTGAGACACTGCCTCTAGCTCTTCTTTTATATTTTTAATGTGCCAGTACTGGGGCTTGGACTTGGATCCTAGGAGCTTATCCTTGAGCTTTTATACTCAAGGCTAGTGCTCTACCACTTGAGCCATGGTTCTACTTCTAGCTTTGGGGTGGGGACAGTTAGTGGTTAATTGGAGTTTTTTGGACCTACTTCCTGGGCTGACCTCGAACCTCAATCTCAGCCTCCTAAGCAGAATTACAGGAGTGAACCATCAAGCTGCAGGTATGTGTACATATACATATGTGTATAAATATATACATACGTATACACATAGACATATATATAATATATACATGTATACATATACACACCTACACATTTGGCCTGAATGTTTTATGTTGGGAAAATTAATAAATAATAAAAATTAAAAAGTAATTAGTGATTTAATCATATTCTATATTAACCATTTGCTAAAATAAAGAGTTTGCTTTGGTGAAAATAGAGTTGAGGTATGTTCTAGGCACTAGAGGAGGGAGTTTCTGCTTGTTGTATAACATTATTTACTTTGGAAAAATAGATATATAACTTTTATCATAAAATTAAATTAAAAAGCTAATTAAGCTGGCCCTGTTCATGCCTGTAATCCTAGCTACTCAGGAAGGTGAAATCTGAGAATCATGGTCCAAAGCCATCTCAGGCAGGAAACTCTGTGAGACTCTTATCTAATTGAGAAAAAAATCTGTAGGTAGAGTTACGGCTCAAGTGATAGAGTACTAGCCTTGAGCTTAAAAGCTCAAAAGATAGAGCCCATGCCCTGAGTTCAAGCCCTAGAACCAGCACACACACACACACACACACACACACACACACACACACACACACACACACACACACACAGAGCTAATTAAGGAAAAGAAATTCTGTAGTTTTCTGAAAGTAAGCAAAATACTACAATAGCATACACAAATTTTTTCCCCATCAATAATTTGGTCACAGAAAAAAAGACAGCTTTTGAAATCTCAAATTAAGATACATTGTTTTCTGAAAGCTCAGATTTCTCCTCCCTCCTGGGTTCAAATTCTATAGTGTCAAATCACCTTGGATGTCTAGCGTAGGTGTGTGAGCAGTTATTCTAAAAAATGCCATTAAATACTCAAGAGACATACAGCTCTATAGGCCAGCCGCTGAAGCTCTGCCACTGAAGTGCAGTGTTCTCTCTGTTGTTCCAGACAAGGCCCTACCAAGCCAGAAGTCCTGTCTATTCAATGGCCAGGGAAGCGATCAAGTCGTCGAGTCCAGAGACACAACAGCTTCTCTCCCAACAGTCCTCAGTTTAACCTCAGTGGTCCAGGTAACACAACCTTCCTTCTTCTGCCTCTGCATAGTCATTGTAATGTATATTTTCCCATGTCTAATTTAACAAAAAGTAACTAAGATCATGATGGAACACTTCTCTGCTGAAATGGCAAAGGTGCTGCACAGTGTATTGATGCTAACCATGAGTTCTGACAGAGCTCTGTCTGGGAAGTCCACAGAACAATGGTGGACAGGGAGAAAAGCAACTTTAGTACTTAATACCCAAGAGACTTGAGCTCTGTAGTTTTAGCCGTCATTGTGAAGCAAAGAAGCACCTGTTGGGCTCTACCCTAATATGCTTTAGATCTTCAAACCTTCTAAATTTATTTTGGGGAAAAGATCTTTCTTGGTCTCCTACCATGTTAAGATTAGTCATGGATGATCATTCTGAAGCTTGTGATATAACACAAGATATATTAGAACCAAGCACAGTATCTCAAGCCTATAATCCTAGCTACTGTAGAGGCAGAGATCAAAGGGTCACCGTTCTAGGCCAGCCCAGACAAAAATAGGTTTGAGACACTGCATCTCAACCAATGGCTAGGTGCAGTGGTGTGCATTTATCAATCCCAGTAACATGATATGGGGAAGCACAAATAGAAGAATCAAAGCCCAGGCTGGCCTAGAAATAAAGCCAGACCCTACCATGAATATAA
Organism: Dipodomys merriami; assembly: GCF_024711535.1. Lineage (NCBI taxonomy): Eukaryota > Metazoa > Chordata > Mammalia > Rodentia > Heteromyidae > Dipodomys > Dipodomys merriami. The sequence goes on from NW_027205603.1 coordinate 57,399,838, forward strand.
TGAATGCACAAAGAGGCTGGAGGCATGGCTCAAGGGGCATTTTTAAATAAAAATTTAAAAAATTAAAAAAACAGCAACAGAGTTTAGGGCATAGCTCAAGTGGTTGTGTTAACCTACCAATTGTGAGGCCCAGGCAGGGTCTAATCCCAAGGAAAGAAAGGAGAGAGGGAGAAAGGGAGACAGAGAGGGAAGGAGGAAGAATGAAGGAAGGAAACTTCTAGGCTCCCTAGGCAAAATATATATTATTCTTTGCATTTTTAACTATTTAGAAACCAGAATTGACCTGAAGTATCCTTCTTTCATAGAGATTTTGATATGATTGACACTTTAAATGCTTTGGGGAACAATCCAGATAAGAAATATGTTAATTGTGAATTAAAACGTAAATCCAAATTTTATTTAATATTTTCTTCAAACAGCATTGCTTTCTCTCTCGCTCTATCTCACACACACACACACACACACACACACACACACACACACACAAACTTCTAATTCTTAATATTCATTTTACATTCTGATTTATTCTCTCAAGAAGGCAGGTCTAGAGAGCTGAATTCTGATGTGAAGCACTTCCCTCTTTAATTATTGCTAGTTTTTATTGTAGAGGTTAATAAGATTTCCTGTGATGTTTCTATATATAAGCAGTACTCCTTTGTAATTTAGATCTTGACTCCATTTCATTCCAGGCTAAAGCAAAGATTTATAGTATTAAATGCAATCATACATTCATTTAAATAAATATTAAAAATAATACTACCTCAACAAACACCTGGAAAGTATTTGGAAGAAGCTGCAATAAGGACTTATGAGATGTTAAGAGGTTCTTGTAATGACTTGGACCATAACCCTTCCCCTTTCACAAATAACTATCCCAACAGCAATAATAATAGCATCAGAAAATGTATAATGTTTAAGTTGGTGCCATACACAGATACATATGCTGTGTACATGTGTGTATGTGTGTTCACATATGTAAGCACATATGTATGGATATGTATGGATACTACATCCCCATATACATAGTATATGTATCTCATAGCTGTGAATAAGGAATAAGTATCCTTTTGAACCACTAGACTGACTAGAGAGTCCACATAGACTCCCTGGAAAAAGCAGCACCAGTTCTCTTGCAGCTGGCTATGTTTATAACTGTGCCAATTTATGTCCACCAAGTCAGGGTATGGAATCTAAATTATTGACTAAATTATTTTTCCAAAACAAACCAACTATGTCAGTGAATAGTGAAAATGGTGCTCAGTAGAATCTTGTCAATGTCAAAGATCAAAACAGACAATATTTTTAAAAAGTAGGTCTGTGAAAATGAACCCACTGAAATGTACAGGTCTCTGGTAATCAATAAATTAAAAGGCACTCCCAGAAATATGTATTTTAAAACTGTTTACAAGTTAATAACTCTATATTCCATTAGGGCCAAAGGAGAGAGATAACCAAATGACTCGAGTTTAGTATATTCTTCTTTTGATCTCTTAAGGCTTACTAGAAGAAGACAGCCAGTGGATGACCCAGATAAACAGACTCCAGAAATTAATTGACAGACTGGAAAAGAAGGTAGGTGCTTCTTTCCTCTTTTTCTTACTTCTACTTTTTAAGATATTCGAACACTGCTTCCCATGACTAACAGCCAAGAGCTAAGAATATTTGCTTCATATTACTGGGAGAGGAGTGTTCTCTTTGATCCTTAAAGCAAATATGAAACTCACATGAATTCCACTCTCACCTTTCTATTCCCAAATGAATTTAAAATACGAGAGAAGATTGATAAATAAATCAGTAGGTTTCTATTAGGTTATTAAGTGACCTTGGTGGCAGATGCTTGAGTGCTGCTAAATAGCAGTTCTTAGAAATGATATTCATCTATAGATAGATAGATAGATAGATAAATGTCATATATATATGAACCATTTGCCTCCCTAATGTCATTGTTTCTTACAAATATTCAATAGATATTATTACCAAAATCAATAATCAGTTTTCAACATCAATATATTGAGTATCACTAATACAAGTTTAGTTTTTTTAAAGCTTTAAACAATTTCTAGGACTAAAAGTCTACAAACAGTATTGTTCAGATTAATTATTATATTAATTATTAGACAGTATTATTCAATATATTTCCCTCTGCAATGATACTATATGCAATACACTATACATTTTTTGCCATTTAAAGAAAGGGAATGCCCTTCTTGAAATCTTGAGAATCTTTCAAGTTGATTGGGGAAGGTGACTAGGATATCTATGATGGGATTCAACACTTGCCTCCTAGAAATTAGCATGTTAACGGATTACGTAGTAAGCAAGCTTACATAGTAAGCAAGCAAGTTAGGATTAAGTAAGCAAGTTAAGATGTGATAAAGAGGTCTTTGGAACTAAGTTATATGTTCTCAATTATTATATTTTATCAATTAATTCAGTTAATTTCAAGTAATCATATTATAGTGATGTTCTCCCTGAGAAACCTTTGTCAATCAGTAAAAATAATTGTTTCCTGTGAATGTTAGACAACAAAGAAGAAGCACTGATATTTTTCAGGGTTACTGACTTGGAAGAATCATAGTCTATTTGCAAGGATAAGCATACATACACACGCATGCACACACACAGAAAGAGAGAGGTGGTAAAATAGTTTTGTTTTTTAAAAGAGTGATTTAAAAAAGAATCAAACTGGTAGCTAATGCTCAGTAAATGCTTGCTGATTGATACATGTCAAAGAACTGGAGCAGATACTAACAAATACAGATGTTCCTTGGAGGGAGTGGCCACCATCACCTGGAGTGGTTCTCATGTAGGAGAAGCCTTATGCTGGGCCCTCTATTTTTAAAGTGATGAATAAATTAGGAATTTGATTGTAAGTAACAGAAATCACACTCCTAATTTTAATAGAATTGAGATATGTGGAGGTAGAATCAACAGAAATCAACTAGAAACTTAAATTCAGGAAAAGTCAGCATACAGGCTAGCTCTTGAGACTAGGTAGCAACCAATACTTGGTGTCTTGGGTTATCTTCACTGAAATTAATGAGTTGTAACCATTTCCAGTGTGTTTACGATTCTACCTCAGATGCTGGAAAGTATTTGTCACATGCTGGGCTCTTGGATAGAGGAGTGAGAAACACCTTGATTATCAATCTAACAGTGCTATGTAGAAATGAGAAGAGATAATTCACTGCAAGGAAACTGTATTGTCATTAAAGATGAGATAAATTATCATCAGCTAACAAATAAATAAGTATGTTCTATGGAGAAGTAAAATTCTAGTAAACAGTACAAGCAGAAAAGGTACTGAAGGCATGAACAAAGGTTAGATAAAACAGCTTAGTTCAGTCATTGAGGGAAGTAGAGTCATTAAGGTTATATAGATGGATGGAGGCCAAACCATGAATGGTATTGAGTAATAGACTGAGGTATTTGAATTTGGCCTTGGAGACAAGAGGAATTTATCACTTTTTAACTGGAAAAATAATAAACTAAAATTATTTTTTAGCTAGTAAACTCAGCAGCAAGACACCAATTGGATTAAAAGAAATGTAAAATGGATTAAATGGAGGACAGCTTAGGCCGCATCAGACGGGAATGGAAGTGCAGGTGTGTGTGTGTGCTCAACCCAGTAGCACCAGCCTGAAATGACAAGGGATGGGTCTTCACTAAGTGAGTGAATAGAAGATGAACATTTTAAAGACAAAGTGAAATTAACAGCACCAGCTCATGGGTGTGGTGGAAACTCAAGCTGGTGTCTGAGCATTTGAACCTTTCTTTTGCAGACCAGTAACAAAACAAGGAGAGACAAATGAGAGATCATTTCTAAGGTAGGGTAAGAAAGCTGAACAGATATTTCAGATGTGTTGATTTCTAGGTAGAATAGGACATGTGGGCAGAAATACCCAGTCAAATTAATACGAAAGAAGGGTCAGCAAGTCATGGTCTTAAAGCTACCACCACAAAAAAAAAAAAAAAAAAAAAAAGCCAACCCTCAAATCCTGAGGATGGAAAGGGCACTGAAAATGATATCCTACAAATGAAGAGCAAGTTAAGGGTAACAACCTTGGAGACTTCTCAGTCTTTCTGCCAGGTTCATTCATGTGTTTTGCATTGGCCTCTTATTGAGACAAACACTTAAACTACAAGACTTAGAACAAGTCAACTTCTTTTTCACATTACCATTTGTCACAAGAGTTTAAAAGAATTCATAGGAAAAAAACAGTGGCTACAAACATTAATTTTCAATGTTTTCAATGCTGTACGGCCTAGAAATACAAGATATCTTTTTGAAAACTAAACTCTATTAAAATAAAAACAAGAGTTCTGCTGTTTAGATTAATTTAAACACTATAAATAAACCAGAACCAGCTCACACCCAAAATCCTAGCTACTTACAAGGGTGAGATCTGAAGGTCATGGTTCAAAGCCAGTCTGGGTAGAAAAAAAATGTCCATAAGACGCTTTTCTCCAATTTACCACCAAAATGCCAGAAGTGGAGCTGTGGTTGGGGCTCAACTGGTCCAGCTCTATGTAATCTTGAGCAAAAACTTAGGGACAACACCCAGGCCCTGAGTTCAAGCCCCAGGAATGGTACACAGAGACAGAAAGACAGAGACAGACAGAGACAGACAGACAGACAGAGAGAGAATCAATAACTCTTTTTAGTTTTAGGCAAAACTATCTTTGCTTGGTATCTGAAATTTATACAGTTATTTTCAGAAGAGGAGCTCAAACTTGGCTCATACCTTTTTTTCCTTTTTCTAACTTTAAATCAAAGTATTGTCCTGTGTCTTTTACTCTGAGCCGTTTGTCTCCCTCCCTCCCCTTCTATGAAAGGGTTTCATTTTGAGAACAGTATCTAAGAGCTGTGCTGAAAGTACAAGGTGACGGTTTTGAGCATGGGGCTCCCGCTGGGTGGAGATCAGTGTGAGCTGGCTTAACGAGTAGGGAACGCAGTACAAGTTCAGTTTCCTTCTACAACTTATTCTATGTCACATTAGATTTTTAGAGGAAAACTACCCAATTGCTAAATGCATACCATTCCACTGCTGAGCTCTTGTTTCCCACAGTTGTTAGCACTAGGTTTGATATCCTGTTCAAAGGACATGTACATGTGGTGAAACACATGTTATCCTTTCTGCCCATTAAGTATTTATGATGAATCCTTCCTGCAGTGTAATCCAAGGCCAATTCCATTTGTGTGAGAGAAAAATAACACCTACTATTTCTACAGGTTTCTCAGACTTTCCTTCTGGCCTTTCTAGCCTCTTGGGTTTTATGGCAAGAATCTGATGTTTTATAGCTTATGTTTTGCTTGAAACATTTGCAGAAATCATCTTTAATGTTTGAAAAATACATGTTGACAAGGACAACAATAAGACTTGTTCATTCTTCACAAAGTCCCTTCATGGCCATCCTCATTTAAAAAGGAGTAATTAGGACATCACACTCACATGACTTAAGTTTTTCTTACCTAAGATCAGAGAAGGTAGAACTTAAAAGTGAACTTCAGATGGTGTCTGGAAATACCAGTCAAGGACATGACTAAGTCTGAGTTTCTAGCTATAAAGTATTTTTAAATTCTCAATTCAAAATAAGATGTTTCTGCACAGCTAAAGAAATAGCTACCAAATTAGAAAGACAGCCAACAATTGGGAAAAATATTTACCAGCAATATATAAGACAAAGGCCTAATATCCATTATATATACAGAACTCAAGAAACTAATCCCTCCCCCAAATCTAACAAACCAATCATTAAATGGACAAGGGAACTAAAGAGAGACTTCTCAGAAGTAGAGATAAAAATGTCAAAGAAACACATAAGGAAATGTTCATCATCCCTGGCCATAAAGGAAATGCAAATAAAAACATCCCTGAGATACCACCTTACCCCAGTCAGAATGGCCCATATCCTAAATTCAGACAATGATAAATGCTGGCAGGGATGCAGAGAAAGAAGAAATTTATTGCACTGCTGGTGGGAATATACACTAACACAACCATTTTGGAAAGCAGTCTGGAGATACCTCAGAAAACTAAATATAGACCTCCCTTATGACACAGCCATATCACTCCTAGGCATCAACCCTGAGCAACAGGAACCAGGATATAAGGACACATGCACCTCCATGTTCATTACTGCACTGTTCACAATAGCCAAGATATGGAAACAATCCAGATGCCCCACTACAGATGAATGGATCCAAAAATTTTGGTACCTATATACAATGGAATATTATGCAGCCATTAGAAAGGCAAAACAATGGCATTTACAGAGAAATTGATGAAACTAGAACAAATCATTTTGAGCAAGGTAAGCCAAAATCAGAGAGCCAAATGGCACATTTGTCTCCCTGATATGTGGACGTTAAATTCAAAATGCAAGGAGATACGACAAAATAAACAGGCCTCACAAAACAAAGGACCTCTACTTAATTTGTCATATCATTTCTAAATGACTCCATATTCTTGACCACATATATGGTATGTGTGCATATGTATATATATATATATATATATATGTATATAGATATATATATATATATATATGCACATCTGAGAGAAGCTAGGAGGAGGACACAGAAATCAGAGGGAAATGGAAAAATATACAACAGAGGGGTCCATCAGGGGCCCATCAGTTCATTGATGAAAATGAACTAAGCAACTCAAGGGCAGAGATGGGAGGGAGGAAATGAGAGGGAAAGAGGGAACAGCTTACATTAAGCAAATACCACCCAATGTGGAAGAAATAGTTGTGTTGTCAAAGGTCATAGAATTCACAAACTTTATAGACCATGATAATGACAATTTGCCTTATGAAGGTTAAGATGTGTTTGTGACTTTAAGTATCACTATCCCACAATACCATGAAATTTATGAAATTTATATAATCACTTAATCTCAAAATTATTTTAAAAACAAAAAATATAATTCTCAATTTGCATTTCTGTTCATTATATAATTTCACATTTATGAAAAATCTGTGAATGAGATGGGGTATATATGCAGACATTCTTTTTTTACTCTACATTGATTATCAACTATGTGTCTGGGACAATGTGGCAGCAGGGACACAGTAATGTTCAAAACAGATGAGATCTTTGGCTTTTGAGGTAACAGACAAAAGCAGGTGAGTGGCTGGACTCAGGTGGCTCATGTCCGTAATCTTAGCTACTCAGCAGTCTGAGATTTGTGGTTTGAAGCTAGCCTGGGCAGAAAAGTCCATGAGACTCAGATCTCTTAACTTCCAAATAGCTGTAAGTGGAGCCATGACTCAAGTGGTAGTCTTGAACAAAAAAGCTCAGAGGCATAACCCAGGCACTGAGTTCAAGTTCCAAGACTGGCAAATACACACACACACACACACACACGCACACACACACACACACACACACACACACACACACACACACACACACACACACACACACACACACACACACTCCCTAAAAAACAAATTGTAGAAGTCTGAAAGTCTGAGAAATGAGAAAAATAGACAAAATAGAAAATGCAATGAAGAAAATGTGAGACAATGTGAATAAGATACTCAAAGTGATGGTCTGTGAGAAGTCTCATTAAGGTAGTGTTTGAGCTAAATGGTGAGAGACAAGAAGAAACGCTAGATCAACACTAGAGACACAGAAGATCGGACAGCAGGAAGAGTAAAACAAGTTAGACAACATGTCCAGCATGCAACTACTGAATAGCACAGGGGGACCTCCATAGCTCTGCTATTAAAAGGCAGATGTTACTTCAGAAAGTCTCCATTTCTACAATCTTTCATTAACTTCTTAGCCAATTGAAAAAAACTATTGTGCACAATCTTCAGTTGGAAAAGTGCTTGAATGTGTACTCATCAGAATAAAGTTCCTGAAGATTGAACACTGACTCAAAAGAAATTAACCAATTAGACCTAGTCATTACTTTTTTAATGTTTCTTTCCTCTCTCTGTTTTAATACCTCTTTCCACTTTGAGTGAAGTAAACTTAGAGCAATAACAAGCAATCTGAAATTGTTCCTTACAAAAGAAAAATGGACAGTCCTTATTGGGACACTTCAATTTTATAAAAATCAAAATTATTTCATTACCCTTTAGATAGCCATGTTCTTTTTGTTAAATATTACCATGAAAATCTATTAAATGAGTACATGACTTTTAAAAATACTACATAATTTGGGGGTGCTTTTATCTGCTTTCTCTTCCTCTAACTGAAGGATCTCAAACTTGAACCACTGGATGAAGAAGTTATTGAGGGGAATACTAAATCTGTAAGTACATTTTCAAGTCAAAGTTTTAGATATATGTATTTTGAAGACATTACTTAATTTCTTCCAAAACTCTTTTCTAGTCATTTAAAGTTGAAAAGATAAGTAATAGATATATTTTATTTTGCATGGGTAAACTGTGATTTGTGGAAACCTAATGCCCACTTCACAAGGATTTTGTAAAAGCATGTGGCATATAATAGGTGCAAAATGAGTTTTTAAGCTTGTATAAATAATCTATGAGTTACTGAATAATTGAATGAATATAACAATGAAATTTTGTTAAAAATACATTTTGAAAACTCCAGTAGGTTGAATGTTGAGCATTTGACCTAAGTTGGGGAACTTTAAATGCTCACAAACTAATCTTCAAAGAAAAAACTGATTTGCAGAGAAAACGGAATATACATAACCCTAGGGAAAAGATGTCTATCCAGAGTGATCATGATTTATGGAAATAGAATAAAATTGACAAAATTATCCTGAAAGATAGACCAAGTTGCAACAGAAAGAAATTAGCAAATAAATTGAAAAGGATCACACATAATGCCTTACTTATGCAAATATTTTAATATGCTCAGTTTGGAGAAATTGGATGTTTTCTACATTTAATAGGACACCACATTTTAATATCCTGAGTACCTATAGAATATTACATTTACTTGAATACTTTAAGTACATTGCCTTAGAGATATTGAAAGATCAGTCACATTTACTTGTAAGAAAGACACCCTCATCTCTGTAATGTCCAATTGCTCCACAGACACTGATTGCAGGTTGGAAGAAGGTGACTTCCACCCAGGTGGGAGGCTCCTGACCCTCTGCTCAAACACGTAGCACAAAGTGATTCTTTAGAGGGAGCCAAAGGGAGTCTCAAAAAAGCTGAATAATGGCGTAGATATGCAGACTTTCCCCTGATATGTGCTATATTTTCTACTACATATACTTTTTATTTCTCTAAAGAGGATAAAATCTGTGTGAATTCCACAAGAAGTGGGAAAGTGAGAGGAAAGAGTGTGGAAAACTCAAGCTAGGAATACCTTGCTAGGAATACTACTTCATAGGTGGAGTTGTTAACTTCATGATCATGTGCTAGCATCTCAGAGGTTTAAAGGGAGACTCTAGTTCAGAAAAACTTTGGGAAACACAATTGTCTATTTTTAAATAATTTCTAATGAAAGACTATAGTCTCTATTCATGAGATAGAAAAAGTCACATCAATGTTGTTTGCAAAAGGTGGCAGTTATACACATGACAGAAGAGACATAGATTGCTGCCAATTCTAAAAGGTGAACTCATAGGATATTGCTAATTTAATAGTTTATAGAAGTAGTTTTTATAAAATAGGACCGAAGCTGGGAAAGTGGCTGGGTGGTAGCCTGCTTGCCTTGCATGCATGAGGCCTTGGGTTTGATTCCTCAGCACCACATAAGCAGAAAAAGCCAGAAGTGGTGCTGTGGTTCAAGTAGTAGGGTGCTAGCCTTGAGCTGAAGAGCTGAGGGAGAGCATCCAGGCCCAGAGTTCATGCCCCACAACCAGCAAAAAAAAAAAAAAAAAAAAAGGACTGGACAAAGTAGGACATTTAGCTTTCAATATTATTTGAAAGCAAGAATATCTGTTAACTCTTAAACCATGAGTAGAGGCAAAATACACATACACACACACACATATGTAAATATATATATATATATATATATATTCTTTCAGAACATTCGTAGTAGCAGTTTGATAGTGTTTGTTTTCCTCAGAATTACCAATATGACATTTGTCATTTAAAGTTGTATTTTTTCACTAGTATGTATAAAGCCCTAGGTTTCTTCTGGAGCAACACACACACACAAAATGGAATTCTTTTACTAAAGAAAAGTTTACCTTTTTCTACTAATAAAACACATGAGAACTTAAAATATATATATATATATATATATATATATATATATATATATATATATATATATATATCAAGCCAGGTGCCGGTGGCTCACGCCTGTAATTCTAGCTACTCAGGAGGCTGAGATATGAGGATCGTGGTTCAAAGCCAGCCCAGGAAAGACCGTGAGATTCCTATCTCCAATAAACCACTAGGAAACCAGAAGTGGCGCTATTGCTCAAATCGTAGAACACTAGCCTTGTGCTGAAGAGCTGAGGGACAGCGCCCAGGCCCAGAGTTCAGGCCCCACAACCAAAAAAAAAATCAAAAAGTGAGGAATAATTTTGCATCACATTTTTTCAGAGCTGACCTTGACTGACCCATCAAGTGCATGTTAAACATGAACACAAAGAACTCAGTCCTCACAATAGCTGCATGAGAGGTGCCAACAGTGCCATCATTTCACTAATGAAGGAACCAAGGTGTAGAGAGGTTTCAACACTCCAGCCAAACCCCAGCAGTTTGACACCAGACCTATTAACATCACCATACCAGAACACTCCTAATCTAAGTATTTGGTAGATTTCTGGCCTTCTGTTTGGAAGGGAAAGTGTGGATTGACATTATTGTTTCATGAGACTTCCTACCATGCAGCTTAACATTTTGCTTGATGGTATTATGTAAACATGCAGCAAAAGCCCTGAACTCTACTAGCTTCCATACCTTGTTTTTTGAGCAATGAACCATTACATCATACTGACTCCAGGAAGCAATTTCTAATTTTAAGCCCAGTTTCTCCCTGTTAACCTATAGTAAAGGAAGTAATGTGCATTGAATACTTATCCTAGGTAAGATCCTGTACTTAATCTTCCCCCAAAACTCCAAGATATGAATACCATGATTGCAATTTTATGTGTCAGAAGACTTAACATAAGGAAGATTAAATAACTTATTCAAAGCCATCTAGCTAGTAAAGGCCAATTCTTTCCATCTATATCCCTTCTTGAAAAAGAAGAGGAAAAGATGGTAAAGATAAAAGAGCACTTAACAACTGTGCAATGCTCTAGAGTTTTCAAGCCCCCTCAGATTCTCTTCTGTAATTAATAATTACATAAACCTTGCTAAAAATTATAATAAAAGTCAGAGGTAAACAAGAAGTATCATATTTTGCTTCTTTTGTCCACAAATATACTATTATTTATATGCCAACCCTGATGAGAAGGTCTAGAGAGAAACTGGTGAATATTACAGACTAACAGGAAATACAGGCAGTGAAACAAGAATCTGTAATAAATGTGATGAAGATTGGTATAGGGAAATAGATTTTCACAGCAAAGGGGCACAACCTAATTTAGGATGCAACAGAATGCATCCAGAATGACATATTTAAGACAAAGTCAGACTGAAAAGTAGGATTTTAAAAGTAGTGTTTATGCATCTCATAATATATTAAATTTGTCTAATGTGCTGAAAAGAACACTGTGGTGCTACAGCAGAATATTAAAATATTCTAAATAATTTATTAAAAGCAAACTTAAAAACAGCAATCCTTACTGGGTGTCAATGACTCAGGCCTGTAATCCTAGTAACGGGAGGCTAAGAGGTGAGGATCATGGTTCAAAGCCAGCCCAGGCAGGAAAATCCAGCAAATGACTCAAAAAACCCAAAAGCAGTGCTGTGGCACAAGCGAGGCTCAAGAACAGAGCTCATGCCCTGAGTTCAAGCCCCAGGACTGGCAAAAATTAAATTAAATTAATAAAGTGCCATAAGAAGCCCACAGGCAGATCTTTAGGGAAATCTTCAAAACTACAATTGCTACAGTAATCAGATTTGTTACAAGAAATGGTTCGCATTCAATCCCTTAAAGATGGCTCCACGTAATATCATGATATTCTGAACAAGACCTATTATATATAAGCAGATAATATGTTTGAGAAAACTTTAACAGTAGACATACCACTGGAAATTCATCCATGAACACACATATTTTGAAATCTCATTGTAAGGACTACTATGATATGTCTACTATCACAAAATAGCCAAGAAAGTGGCGCTATGCGATATACAACAGAACTTCACTATAAAATATGATGACTTGAAGACTGTGATGATGGTCTAAGTGTACATTGGAGATACTAAGGGAGGTTATTAAAAATACCAGTGCCTGGGTCCCACTGCCAGATTAAGTGCAGTCTTCAAACTTCCCAGTGATTCTACTTGAATCACTACTTTTAAAAAGGAAATGTGTCATTGCAAAGGACATTTTTCTTTAGCTCGTGTTGTTAGAAGACATTGTTAGAGGACATTTTCTTGCAAATGTCCCACCTGTATTGTAGCCTTCATATAATTTTCGTCGTGGAATAGATGGATTTCGTTGGCCCCACTGATTGCTTGCCAGTGATTTTCCTTGTGAAGAAGAACTGGATAGGCACTAAGGGGTCAGCTTTGTGATACCAAGACAGTAAGCTTGTCCTTTCCTTGGCAGCACATCATGCTTGTTCAGCGTCAGATGTCTGTAATAGAAGAGGATTTGGAAGAATTCCAACTCGCTCTGAAACACTATGTGGAGAGCGCTTCAGCCCAACGTGGATGTTTACGGTAAGCGCCGAGGCTGAGCCAGCACTATGGGCTGTGCAAAGATATCTTCCACTTGAGTTAAGGGTGAGAATCTGGATGAAGCCTCACATGACACGCTCCTGCCCAGTCCAGTCCTTGGGATGAGGCCATTTAAAGTGTTTAACCTGCTGTTTTATTATTTGATCCTTGGACCCTAGCTGCTTTGATCATTAGAAGCACCAAGGGAAATAATAATCATCTAAATGAGGAATTTCAAATAGACTGAAGGTCCTCCTGCTGTACCCATGCAGCCAGTGCTCATTTCCAGTCATCTCCATAATGATGCCTCCACTCTCAGGCACCTAGCCTTGATTGCTGTATGCCCTGTGTGTGGCATAATGGCCATAGTGCCATTATGAAATTGCAGGACTCTCTGAAGTCATGCTTTCAGACCTGGATTAACAAAAGAAAAATCAGCCCTTTCGTCCTTTCCTTTCTTCTCCATTACCACTACTTAACTCAGATATACTATTGATCATCTTCAATTTTTCTACTCTTATCCATCTAATACTAGAATCATTTTCCAGAAGGAATTCTAAAAATTCCCTTCATCTAGAATTTGCAATAATTTTTTGATTAGTATCCTAACAGTCTTTGTTCTGACCTTAGGATTATGTTGCCAACGAAACCCAGGAATCCACATCACTGCTGCTGTTTGTTCCTCTTTCCTGAGCTCTGCCTTAGCTATGCACAGCTGGCCACTCTCTCCCCCTTCCAGAAATGTGTACTTAGCTGCCAGTCCCTGCCAGCCCATGTTTTGCTTATGTACAGGGCTCAGGCCCAAACTCACCTGCATTCTGCAAACTTCCACATCTAAATCTATCTCTGGTTTGCAAACTTGTTATACTCATATACTGCATAGTGTTTTTGAATATTGCTTTGAAAAAGCTTTATAAACAGATGTTTGTGTGGCCATGCATCTGTGTGTATGTGCGTACTACAGCATTCTTGTTGTCTCTGAGAGACAGTAGCTAATTATATTTTATTCACACCACAGCAGAATCTTTCCAGCTCTTGAAGTGAGCTAGTATCAAACTGGGATTAAAGCTAATATTTCATTACCTTTGTTGGGGTTGGCGAAAGACTCTGTTGGCTCCATGCTTCAGTTTCCTTATCAAGAAACTCATGATCCAGGTGTAGTGGTCCATACCTGTAATCGCAGCTATTCTAGAGATGAGGGTCAGAGGATCACAGAGGCCCACTGGTCAGGCATTCATGATCCTATTTGAAAAAAGAAAAAGCAGAAAGACTGGGGCCATGATCCAAGTAGTAGTGCACCTACCTAGCAAACATGGTCCTGAATTGAAGTTGAAATATTACAAAAAAAACAAACCAATGCAAAAAAAATCAGTTTTGAGTGTTGAAAACAATGTCTTCCATCCACAAAGAGCAGAAAACGTGAGCTAGAGTCACTCTTGCCTCCTGGGTGAGCTCCTTTCTGGAGTATATTTGCTCAATATCATCAACAGCTCACAACTTCCCAAGGAAAGAACATGTTTCCATTATGCTGTCATACTACTGCAAATCAGGCCCAGAAAGTTACAGATCAAAACTCCATTGTAGTTCATTTAAGTAACTCAAGAGACTTGCCAAGGTGGGAATATTTGTGAGTTAAAAAGGCTTATTCATTTAACCATAAAATTGAATATTTGGAAAATGAAAAGGCATCTACATATTCTTTTAGACATAAAAGTTGCAGAAGATAGCTCAGGAAGTGTGTGTGTGTGTGTGTGTGTGTGTGTGTGTGTGTGTGTGTGTGTGTGTAAATATAATAGAGTATGTTTCAGTGTATCACAATCTCCAGGAAATGACGAGACATTTTATGTTTGCAAAAAGGTTCAGTAGCAAGGCTTTAACATGTGATCAGAACATGATTTGAAGTCAGTAGACTAGCCCCAGGAAGGGGAAACATGGTGTGGAAATAAGAGAGTAGACATATCTGTGTAGCCTGCTGCAAAAGCTGTTGTATCAATAAGCAGGAAACACTGCTCTGTTGCCACCTACTGGGAGGCTGAGGGAAGTAGAGTATCCTCCTATAAAATACTCAGCCTCTCCTTTTTTCTTTGCACGATTAGTTTGTTTCTCATTAGCTCTTTACTTACCACTGATTCTTTTATCCAATTTGTTGTTCTGTGAAATTATCAAAATTTAAACTTGTCAGCTGCAATGAGAGTGAGTCATCACACACAGGTAGCACATACGTGGAAGACATGTTAAGTCAGTATGCCTAAGTTCAGTTTTTCAGATGTACTAATCAAATTTAGTTCTCTGCCTACATTGGCTGATCAATCAAATGGCATTCTTGTTAGCATTTCTGCCCCTGTGTACCCATCACAATTGCTTAGTGCTTGATAAATAAAAGCTCTGTGAATTACCAACTTCACTGTTCTTCCATAGTTAAGACACCGAATGTAGCCATAATGTAATAGAAATATCAGGGATTTGTGATACATACCTATAAACCCAGCACTTGGAAGTCTGAAGCAGAAGGGTCATGAGTTTGATGCTACCCTGGACTACAGAGCCAGTTTGAGGCTAGTCTGGGCTACACAGTGAGACTCTGTCTCAAAATAAATAAAATAGAAACTTCATGATTTATAAGATTAGCTAATTACATCCATTGTCTTACTCTTCAGGGGAATTATAAGAAGCATATATTAAACTCCATTTAGACCCAGCTTGGATAGGTTAAACAACTTGTCCACATTTGACTCTGAAACTTTAATCCTTCTTGTCAATTCTCATCTTTGTGTTAGATATGCCTGAAATTCTGCAGCTAACCAAGGGTAGAATGGGTTAGCTCCTTTCTGTTCCAGATACAAGAGATTCTTTAAGACTGTCACATTGCTGCCTTCTCAGTATCTGACTAAGAAACTTGGGTGTTTTGAAGACTGACAAAGGCTTTGTCCAAGGTAGTCAGTTGACTTTTACAGAGTAGTGAAAAACTCAAGCAGTTACACACACACACACACACACACACACACACACACACACACACACACACACACACACACACACACCACACACACACACACACAGAGTGTTAGTCTATAATCATAAAGACCTGTTAATTCCTGCTTGGCAAGGAGAGGTACCAAATGAATCATTATATACACAGTGTATTGATTAAACCATGCTTGAAAACAGAGAAAGAACAGTTCCTGCCTTTAAGAATCATAGCATCTACATAGAAAAACAGGATACTTATTCATGGAGCAATTAAAGCTATTTTCTTGGCTGAAAAATGGACAGCTGCTAAACAGAGTCAAGTGACTTCAAATTTGTAAATTTCATTGGGGGAAGAGTGCTGGGGCCATATACACTCTCAGCAGGTATTCTACCACTAAGTCACATCAGCTGATTTTTTTTTTTTTGAGACAGGGTCTATACCATGTAACCCAGGCTGGACTTGAACTTGCAATCTTCCTACACCACAACTGGTTGAGTCCAAAAAATGAAAAGTTCAAATAGCATGAAAAGCAAGCTTTTAATGTAATAAGTAATACAAATAAGTTAGTTTCCATAAAGCAGTTGATGGAATACCTGATATGCTAAGAAAGCAGGTATGGATTGAAATGTGTCCATTTCATGCTGCTACATTACATGTGGAGGTTGAAAAGTCCTAAAATGGAATCTATTCTTTTCCAAGAAAATATACATATGCAGATTAATTTCTGGAATTCTCCCCAAAACTTATTGTTGGTATTGGAAAATCACAAATTCCATCTTGTATTCCATTCTTAGAATCCTATAGTAAATCTTTCCTCAGAAAAATATAAATTTAAATAAATAACAAATATTTGGTACATACCTTAATAAGGCAAATTAGGTAAACAATTATGAAAAACACCAAATGACAGGCAAAGAAATAAGAATAAATAAAACAAAACCAAAAAAAAAAAAAAAAAAAAAAAAAAAAAAAAAAAAACCTTCATCAAAATTTCTGTGCGTGTCTACTGCCACCTGCTGGTCAAATTTAAATTAATTCTAAATCTACATTAACAAACAATATTGGTAAATTCTTTGTTCTCTACT
This sequence comes from Dipodomys merriami, assembly GCF_024711535.1. Taxonomy (NCBI): domain Eukaryota; kingdom Metazoa; phylum Chordata; class Mammalia; order Rodentia; family Heteromyidae; genus Dipodomys; species Dipodomys merriami. Next base: position 57,416,626 of record NW_027205603.1, read on the forward strand.
AGTTCAATTTTGTTCTATTCCCTCATCTTTTCCAACATACATATATATACAAATGTATTATGAAATAATAGCCTGGACAAGCTAGGCTCTCAGATGTAAAGGTAATTTTTGACTCCCATTCTTTCCTGTTTGAGAACCTGTTCTCTTTTTGGTTCTTTTTGTTTCAACACTAATTTGGATCTTCATCTCTCACCTGAGCAATTTCACTACTTGTCTCGCTTTTCTCCATGTCCTCTATGCTACTGGAGCATCCTAGGCAAATGCACTTATCTCTTGAGCCACACCCGCAGTCCTTTTGCCTTGTATTCTGCTTTTGAGACAGGGTCTCATTAACTTTGCCTGGGCTGGTCTCTGTGTTCCTTTATCTACTGCTTCCTAAGTAGCTAGGGATTACAGTATGAATCATCATATCCTGCATCTGAATATATTATTGATAAATTTGTTCCATATTCTGCAAGCACTTAGGTTTCCTATATGAAGTTAAAACTTTTATATTACATACAAAGATGAGAAAATAAAACTTTCTTCCTTTAATTTCTAGTGGCAATTATGACTTTTCTATTTCAGTGTTTCTATTCAGAAGCTTTCAAATGAGCCTCGCTACATGATTTATGAGTTCTGGGAGAACAGTAGTATGTGGAATAGGTAAGTTATGAGCAAGACTGATTTGTTTTGTGAAAGTGGGGAGGTAGCAATATGCCTGGTCTACTATTCAGACTTGTATGAAAAGCTTATTTACCTCACCTTAAAATCTGCCTGATGAACTGCATCTCAACATTCCTAGTATTTGTTTCTTGGATTAGAAAACAGTTCCTTTTTGAAGCACAGATACTTTAAGTACTGACTCCACATAGCATCTTCCATTTTACTAATGCTTTTGGATAGATTTCAGAAGGACTATGGGTGTCTAAGAAAGATGGAGATATGAAGTTTCATAAACTCTGTAATTATTTCGCTTTTAACAAAGGTATAATGTCTCAGACAATCATAATGCTAAATTTTTTCAAGCACTACAAATAAAAGAAATTCAAGACACTAAAAAGAACAAATCAACTTTGAAAGAAATTATCTTAATTTTAATATTTTTTCTTTTTTTAACTTGATATGGCAAAGTTTATTTCTGGGTAACAGAGTGCACGAGCACACAAAAGAGGGTGTTAAGCAGAGCACACAAACAAGAAAAAATGTAATAAATGTATACTAAAAAAAGGGATGAAGGAAATATTACTATTCAAAGATTGTACGAACAGTTCAAACTATACAGAAAGCAGGTCTCCAATAAGTCCATATTGTACAGTGTGTTAAATACAGTAATGGAGGTAATAAAACACCTGGCGATTCATTTGAAACATATTTTGCCTTAATTTTTTATTTATTTTTGTGCTGATCCTGGAGCTTGAACTCAGGGCCTTCATGCTGTCCTCGGGCTTTGAGCTCAAAGCTAGCGCTCTACCACAGCTCTACTTCTGGCTTTTTGGTGGTTATTTTTGAGATAAAAGTCTCATGGACTTTCCTGCTTGGGCTCTGATCTCAGCTTCATGAGCTAGGATTACAGCCATGAGCCACCAATACCTGGCTAAAATTTTATTTTTGGACCTTCAAAAGAAGGTGATTTGAAAGTCTCAGGATGTAGCTCAGTGGCAAAGCATTTGCCCATCATGAATAAGGCCCTAGTTTCCATCTCCGTAATGTGTGTGTGTGTGTGTGTGTGTGTGTGTGTGTGTGTGTGTGTGTGGTACACGTATGTGTACACACATATATAACATACATGCATACATACATATATATGTATTAAATAAACAACACATTCAAAAAGCTCTCTATGCTACATTGAAGGTAAAAATGATACTAGTCATATTTCAGATGCAAAAGGGAGCATAGTCAAGTTCATGCTTCCAGTCCTACACTAAGACAGATGACTTTCATGTCAGTTCCTCTTCTAGGGATGGAAAATTTATAGTCAGCCTTAGCTATTCTATTTTTTAAACACCCAGACTATTAAAACATTCATTATGCTTAAACTTCTTCCTGAAATTAGGATAAACCCCCTATTTATCTTCTGCATGAACTGTTTACTTTTTTCTCTATATTTTTGATTAAAATTTCAAAGCTATTTTTTAGGTAAAATAACAATGAAAGGAAGTCTGTATCCAGGCACTTAATCTAAATCACACGGAACCTTGTCATCTTGATTGAATTTGATTTCTTTTGCACTCTACATATGAAAGTAAATAAAAAATGTCCATTTTTAACTTGTAATCATTTGTACAGCCACCTTCAGACAAATTATAGCAAGACTTTCCAAAGAAGCAATGTGGATTTCTTGGAGACTCCAGAACTTACATCTACTATGCTGGTCCCAGGTAATTATCCCAGGTTCCTGGTGCTTCTGTGTGCTTGTGTATTTTTCAAGGCCCAGTGTGTTCTTCCTTACCACCACACATTTTATTAATGGTGCTCTTTTTCTTTTTAATAAATCTTATAACTTAGGTTCAGAAAAAGAAATATATTCTATTGCATTAATCAATAATTAATCATTGTTAAAAGCTTAACATGTTTCTAGCTATATTAAACTTATACTAATGGTTTGCTAGTCACTTTCAAAATTGCGTATTTCCAAAAAATATTCAAATGTGGTACTATAATTTAGTGTATGGAATACAATTAGTGTTAAGTGGCCCATGGGGTGGAAATTACAGTTTTGTTAGAAAAACATTCATTATAGCTGTAAAAATAATACTTCTACAGCTGGACACTGGTGGATCATGCTTGTAATCCTAGCTAATCTGGAGCCTGAGATCTGAGGATTGTGGTTCAAAGCCATCCCAAGTTGAAAAGTCTATGAAACTCTCCAATTACCCACCAAATAGAAGCAGAGTTGTGGCTCAAATAGAAGCGTACTTGAGAAAAATGTTAGAGTTCAGGAACAGCACCCAGGTTCTGTGTTCAAAGCCCCAGAACCAGCACACACAAAAAGAAAAGAAAATAGTATTTGTTACTGAGGAAGAAGAGAATGGTGACAGGGAAAGAAAGATTAATTTAAACGAGTTGTCTAAGAAGTCTGACCTAGTCGAAACATAGGTAATTAAAATAATTAAAAATTAAGATAATTGAGAACTAAAACTCATTTTGTTCTTCATCCACTCATTTACTGACTATATCTACTGAATACTAATATGTGCTTGGCACTGGAGTACTGGAATACTTATTTACTAGTACTGAGTTCTGGTTTTGAACAAGAATTGGCTGGGAATATGACATTATAGGGTAAAAATACTTATAAAAATACTTATATAGTTTATATGTGTTCAGCTTGACAAGAATATTTGCAAAGAAAAATGTCTACAGGAAAAAAGCAGCTCTGGCCAAAAAACTTTATGTACAATTGGAAGTAATAGGTGTAAAATAGTACTTAAGAGAATAGATGACCATTTCCTTAATATTTTTAAAAGATGTGGTCTCAAGTTCAAGATTATGAATATCATAAGTCACTGAGGGTTTTTCAAACAGAAGATGACATCCTCGAATCACTAATAACTGACTAGAGGGAGGACATCCTGGAGACAGATTAACCAGGCAGGAAATGACATAGACCTGCGAAGAAGAAAACTCCTGAACTGAGAGATACCGAGTTTGGGACTTCTCTCACAGGTGCAGTTTCCAGTAGTTAATACCAAAATAATGATTAAACTCTAGGAATGATGAGAACATGTATGGGTAAGAACAAAGTAAGAGAGTCCTGAAGAAATTCCTTAGCATAAAAGAAGAAGAAAAAAGCCTCTGTTACTAAGGAAACTGGGGCATCAAAGGGAGGAGAATCAAAGGAGTGAAATGCTCCTTGGAGGCATGTGTAGTAAGGAGTGAGGGAAAAACTGGCACTGGAAATTAGACTTGACAAGAATTTTACTAGAGTGTTAAGAAAAAAGTAGAGTACACTTTGAGGGATTGGGCAGCAAATGGGATGTGAGTCTCTACATACTGGAATTAGAGCTAGGTGAGGAGACAGGGGAGATCAGGTGTGAATGCTTTCAAGTTGGCCGATTTAGGTAGCTTAAGATCTAGATATATATTTATTATCTAGCTTGAGAAGAAAGATACTTATCTCTGACGTAGGGACTAATGGACATACAGAATTTATTTCCCTTTTCAGCTCAAACTCAACCATCCGAGAAGAAAGGTATGAATGTGATTGAAATTTCTCATGCTTCATGTTTCAATAAAGATGCAGGTGACTATGGCAGCAAGTTATTAAGGAATAGACTGCTGCAGTAATTGCCTTTAATTTACCAAGAAAGCTTTAGTGAGTTATTATACCAGGCTTGAAGAGTCTATTCTAATGAAAAGTCTACTGCAACCTTTGTACATAGAACGTAAGGAAAGGAGATGGACATTTTTCTTATCACCTGCTGTTGTGAAATCCTTGTCATGTGTAGTTTCATAAATGGAGGTATAAAGAGCTTTAGCAGCATCATATATGTTCTGGTTATAAAGTGTACAAGAAATCCTGCCACTTGTAATTTTGGTTGGTGTCTACTAGCATATCCATTGTGATTGCTTAAAATCCTGAAACCATTGGTTCAGCAACGTAGAGGGAAAGAACGAAGTTTGTTCTTATTGATGTTTTGAATCTTTCCAGGTCAGACAACACCTGAACCAAAATGAGTAGAAAAAGAATATAGAAAGAGGTGGTGGTAATGAGAAGTGGAATACTATTTTTTTTTTTTTTTTTGTCGGTCGTGGGGCTTGAACTCTGGGCCTGGGCGCTGTCTCTCAGCTCTTCAGCTCAAGGCGAGCGCTCTACCACTTGAGCTATAGCGCCACTTCCTGTTTTCTGGTGGTTTATTGGAGATAGGAGTCTCATGGCCTCTCCTGCCCGGGCTGGCTTTGAACCGCGATCCTCAGATCTCAGCCTCCTGAGTAGCTAGGATTACAGGCGTGAGCCACCAGCGCCCAGCGAAGTGGAATACTATTGCAGGCATTGGAACAAATGAAGTGAGCTAGTAGAATTTCCTGGCTCAATGTTACTTCGTTATTATCTTGGATTAACTCTCTATATGCACTCACTGGTATAGGAAATGCTTTAAGAATAATGGAGCACAAATAAAACTAGCAACTCTTGTTCAAAGTCCAATTTCAATGTAATGTTTTAATTGTTGTCATCATGATTTGCATTTAGATTACTTTTTAAAATTAAGATACCAGTTTACTTAAGATACATTTCAAGAGATAAACAATAGTATTCAGATATAAAAATGCATGCACTGGGATGTGGCTCGAGGTAAGAGTGCCTGCCTAGTGCAAGGCCCTGAGTTCAACCCCCACTACTTCTATAAAATTATAGACAGATAGAGAGATAATATAGATATCCTTATATAATTTAGTTTATATGTATCCATAAACTAAAATGTCCTATGAATCCTATGAATTCTCAAATATAAAAATCAATCAAATAAATCATACTAGAACACAGCAGCCCAGGTCCACTAACCACCTTGTGAACCATTCAAACAAAAAGAACTTAAGCTGTTTTGATTACTGTGGCTTTATAATAGAGTTTGAAATTTGGTATTGATATTCCTCCAGCACTATTCTTTCTGTTGAGGAGCGTTTATGCTATTTGGGGTCTTTTATTGTTCCATATGAATTTTTGGATTGCCTCTTCTATTTCCTTGAAGAATGAGGTTGGAATTTTGATAGGTATCACATTGAATTTGTAGATAGCCTTGGGAAGTATTGCCACTTTCATGATGTTGATCTTTCCAATCCAGGAGCATGGGAGTTTTTGCCATTTTCTAAGTTCTGTTTTGATTTCCTTTTTCAAGTTTTTAAAGTTTTCATCATAGAGGTCCTTCACTTCTTTGGTTAATTCCTAGGTGTTTTATTTTTGTGGGGCTATTACGAATGGAGTTGCTTTCCTAATTTCAGCCACACTTTTCTCATTGTTGGCATATAGAAAAGCCATTGATTTTAGGGGGTTAATTTTATACCCTGCTACTTTGCCAAAGTTTTGAATCAGCTTGAGTAATTTGGGAGTGGAGTCTATGAGATTCTTTAAATACAAGATCATGTCATCTGCAAAGAAGGAGAGTTTTACTTCTTCTTTCCCTTTTTGGATCCCCTTTATGTTTGAATCTTGTCTTATTGCTATAGCTAGGCATTCTAATACTAGGTTGAAGAGAAGTGGAGAGAGTGGACATCCTTGTCTTGTTCCTGAGTTAAGAGGAAATGGCTTTAGTTTTTCACCATTAAGTATAATGCTGGCTATAGGTTTGTCATATACAGCCTTTATTGTATTGAGGAATGTTCCATGGATTCCTAATTTTTCCAAAACCTTCATCATAAGGGGGTGTTGGATCTTGTCGAATGCTTTTTCTGCATCTATTGAGATAACCATGTGGTTCTTATCCTTGCTCCTGTTGATGTGATGTATTATATTAATTGATTTACGTATATTGAACTAGCTTTGCATCCCTGAAATGAATCCTGTTTGATTGTGGTGTATGATTTTTTGGATGAATTGTTGAAGTCGATTGGCCAAAATTTTGTTGAGAAGTTTTGCATCAATGTTTATCAAAGAAATGGGTCTATAGTTTCTCTCTTTGATGAGTCCCTGCCTGGTTTTGGGATGAGGGTTATGATGGCTTCATAGAAGGTGTTCAGTAGTGAACTTTCTCTTTCAATTTCATTGAAGAGTTGGAGGAGTATTGGTGTGAGCTCTGCTTTGAAGGCCTTGTAGAATTCTGCTGTAAAACCATCTGGTCCTGGACTTTTCTTAGATGGGAGATCTCTTATTGCTGTTTCTATTTCAATGCTTGATATGGGCCTGTTAAGATGGTTTAACTCATGTTTTGGCATGTCAATATTTGCTAGGAAAAGGTCCATTTCTGTCAAGTTCTCAAACTTATTAGCATAAAGTTTTGAGAATAATGTTCTGAATTCTTGGTTGTTTCTGTGGTGATGTTTCCATTCTCATCTCTGAGTTTATTTATTTGGGTGTGTTCTCTTCTTTTTCTGTTAAGATTTGCTAAGGGTCTGTCAATTTTGTTAATTTTTTTCAAAGAACCAACTCTTTGTTTTGTTCTTTCTATAGTTTTTTTGGATTCTAATTCATTTAATTCTGATTTAATTTTAATTATTTCTTTCCGTCTATCTTGCTGCTTTTTCTTTTTTTTTTCATTATTTACAGAATATTAGCTTCTGTAATCAAACCCACGTAGATAAGACCTTACATATTTAATACAGTTCGTTTACCCCTGTACAAATGAAAAAAAATTAAGTTTAACATTTCTAGACCAATATGGCTCTTGCTGCTCTTTTTCGAGGAGGTTCAGATGTCTCATTAAATTGTTGGTTTCAGATCTCTCCAATTTGTTGATATAGGAACTCAGAGCTATAAACTTGCCCGAGTACTGCCTTTGCTGTGTCCCAGAGGAGCTGGTGATTTGTGTGCTCATTTTTGTTGAATATCATGAACATTTGAATTTCCTTTCTAATCTCTTCCATGACCCACTCGTGATTCAACTGTGTGTTGTTCAGCCTCCATGTGTTACTGGACTTTGTTTGGTGGCTTTTGGTGTTGAGTTCTAATTTTATTCCCTTGTGGTCTGAGAGAATGCAAGGTATAACTTCAATGTTTCTGAATTTGGACAAGTTTGCTTTGTGGCCTAAAATGTGGTCTATTTTAGAAAATGTTCCATGTGTTGCTGAGAAAAACGTGTATTCTGATGCTGCTGGTTGAAATATTCGATAGATGTCTGTTAAATCTAGTTATCTATGCAGTTGTTTAGATCTGTGGTTTCTCTGTTGAGTTTTTGCCGAATTGATCTAGTGGGGGGAGAGTGGTGTGTTAAAATCCCCAACAATTAATGTCTTTGGATCTATGTGGGATTTGAGGGAAAGTAGTGTTTCTTGGATAAATTTGAGTGCTCCATTGTTTGGTGAATAGATACTTAGAATTGTAATATCCACCTGAAGGAGAGATCCCTTAATTAGTATGTAGCAACCTTCTTTATCTCATCTCACGAATTTTAATTTGAAGTCTATTTTATCTGATATTAGGATTGCAACTCCCGCCTGTTTATGGGGGCCGTTTGCTTGGTAGATTTTATTCCAGCCTTTAACATTGAAAATGTGTTTGTTTTTACAGGCAAGATGTGACTCCTGAAGGCAGCAGATAGAAGGATCTTGTTTTTAAATCCAACTAGACAGTCTATGTTGCTTAATTGGAGAGTTAAGTCCGTTAATGTTGATAGATAGGACTGAGAGGTTATTTGGGAGTTCCTGCCATATAATCCACCTTCTTGGGGGCTGCAGCTACTGGGTTCTTCCTATGGTTCTTGGATTCTCAGTTTGGGTGCCGTTTCTTGGCCTTTCTTGTGATCTTGTTGGTGTTCTATGTGTAGGACATCTTTAAGAATCTTTTGTAAGGCTGGTTTGGTGGAGATATATTGTTTCAATTTTTCTTTGCTATGGAAGGTTTTTATTTGGCCTTCAGTTATGAATGAGAGTTTAGCTGGGTACAGTATTCTTGGTTGATAGTTGTTTTTAGGGCATGGCATACATCATTCCAGGCTCTTCTTGCTTTGATTGTCTCTGCTGAAAAATCTGAGGTGATTCTAATTGGTTTCCCTTAATAGGTGATTAATCTTTTCTCCTTGACAGCTTTAAGGATCTTTTCCTTGGTCTGAATTGATCCTGTGTGGATTATAATTGAGGGTCGGATATCCTATTCTGGTCTGGTCTATTTGGGGTTCTAAAAGCTTCTTGTATGTGAATAGGCCTATCTTTTTGCATGTTTGGGAAGTTCTCTGCTAGGATCCTGTTAAACAAATTTCCTAGACCATTAACTTCTGTTTCTAGGTGCTCCTCTACACCCATTATCCTCAGATTAGGCCTTCTGATGTTATCTTCCAAGTGTTGGATAGATCTATCATATTTCTTGGACTTGTCTTGGATGGTTGTATGTTCTTTCAGGGATACAGGGATACAGGTGGACCCATTGCAACAATGAGAAGTACAAGTCGTTATGTCGAAAATGAACTTTACAACTTTTACAACTTTGGTGGGGGGATTGTGTGAGGGAGCGGGGAGAGGATGGGAAGGGATGGGAAGGGGAAACAAAGGAGGAGACTACAATGCTTGACAAGAAATGTACTCATTATCTTGCCCATGTAATTGTAACCCCTCTGTACAGTATTTTCACAAAATAAAAAAAATTAAAAAGAACTTAAGAACTCCAGACATGATAACTCTTGGCCATAAGAGAATGAAAGTCCTACATGTATGGGAAAAGAGCATACACAAGGAAGCAAAATACTGCTGTCCACAAGCTAACAGCTTTGGAAGCAAATTTTATTTCTTCCTATTTGTTTCTTACATCATTCCACCAGCGCATTTCCTTGCTATGGGTCTGTGTTTGGGATATTGTGTTTAGGAAAACTATTTCCAGTGTTAGGATGCAGGTAAAAATATTATTTAAAGTACATTCAACTTATACTCAGTCTTTCTGAAATCTATGTATACCAGTATCTTACATGTTGTATTTCCTAATTAATACTTGTATTGCGCAGATCAACAACAATGTGATTTTACCATCAGAACATTTATAATCTCATTGCCAAGATAAGCTCAATTCATATATATAACAAAAAACTCTTTGAATACTTACTAAAATAGTCAAAAGATAACTGTTCCTTAGGGAGATTTCAGTGTCATCTCAGTCTGTAAATATTGACTAGAAAAATAGTTATGAAGATTAAAGGTACAGTAATGCTCTTTCTACAATTCACACTTTCCTTTGCCCTGAAAATTGTTATTGAACTTACTCTATGATAATTCTAACAACAGCTTTTATGCATATATTTTGGTGTATGTTTGTGAGAATATGTGCAAATGTGTATGTGTATATTCACATATGTACATATATACTAAAAGCTTCATTATTAAAAATATTTTTTTTCTTTTCAGCTTCATGGTGGATCCTGAACAACAATTAGATGTTCCTAGGCATTTTCTTTATAGTTCCCAGTGCAAACAAGTGGTATTATCAAAACTGTCAATTAGAAAATTATTTGTGGTTGTTGATCTACTGTATACTTTTATTTGGTAAATATACTGCAAGTGTATTCTTCAAAAGTATAAGCTATAACTATCCTTTATGTGAATTTTAGCTCAATTTTCAAAGCTCACTACACTTCTCTAAATATATGATGCTAATTGCTTTGCTGCACTGTAATCAACCTAAAATAATGTAGTGGCAAAATTCTATGTGAAGAGTTGTGTATGTAACATTACAAAACTGTGAAATTATGATAAAGAAAAATTACTTAAAATTGAAACTTTTAGAGTACTATGTCATAGGACATCTTTAGTTGAGTGTTATATGTAATAAAGGGTTAAACCTATTAAACATTTTTCCTTAATGTCTATTCTACTTTAGTTACATGATCTCATGTCTATTCTGTTACCTTACTTTAAAAATTATTACACATGCATAAAATCCAATTGTGGTTATCAGCTTTCTATCTGTCAGATAAAACTGGTTTTTCTCAAGTGAACAATTTTGTGATGTGAGAGTACTATTTAGTAATATTATTTCTATACCATTGATTATCATCACAATTCTCTTTATGCAAGTAAAACATTATCAAGCAAAGAAAAAGTTTTACTTTGAAGAAATCTGATTCAAATTTTAGGCATATGCTTTTGGTGTATTATCAGACAGTTGACTTTTCTTATAAAAAGTGTTAAATTCTTTAGTAAGAATTTATAAATATACAGTACTTGAAAATTTTAACCCAAATAAATAAAGAGGTAATACAAAACAAACATAAAACCTCAAGGGAAAAGATATATATTCTCTAATTTCTACATGAAAATGATTACAAGTGACATAAAACTGCATAAAATTTACTCTTCTTTGCAAATATTTTAATAAGCATTTCTTTTGGCTATAAACATTGTTAAGGAAAATACATACAGAAATGTTCCCCATTATTCTCTAGTCCAAATTCCTTTGAGAGGATGGCCCTTCAAAAAGGAGAATTGTAAAGTTTTCTTTAATGTGTAAACAATGTGAAAGGAAAAGGAAGACTGAAATAAAATTTTTCTTCATAAATATAAAATTTGGCCTAAAGTATTTTCTAACTTTTTCAGTTATGGAACGTTGACTTTTACTGAACACTTTTCTATGTCTTCAGACCTTATTCAGCTTCAATAAAAAAAAGAGTATTTTATAGCTTCTGTAGCAATATTTCACACACACAAACACACAGAAATGTGTGTATATGTGTGCATATGTCTTTGTTCAACTCTGAAGATGACAAGAACTATAAAACAGCACCTGGCTCAACTCTTTTAATATTTACAAAGCAAAGAACAATAATGGAGTTGTACAGTGATTATTTAAACAAGTTATACATGTGTACAAAGGCAAGTAGGTAACAAAACAGTCTTTACAGTCTCAATCTGATTAAACATAGTAAGAATGGCTCAAAAGACTGAAACCTAAGTGGGTTTTTTTACAGAGTTTTCTTGAAAATGTTGGCTATAAATTTTAAAAATAAAATTATACAAGTCTTTTTTCAAAAACATAAATTAGAACATACTAAATATTGTATTAGTTGGCCCACTTCAGTGTCCAACTAGAAAAGTATATGAAGTCTAGGTAGTTTCCAAAATAGTTTTATGGTAGAGTAACTGGAAAGAGCTTCTGGCTGATAACTGTGCTAAATGGGAAAGCTCTCTAGACTGAATACTGGAAAAAATTGGAATTAGACTGAATATTGGAATTATTCTAACAAAATTTTAAAACTAGAATCAAAAGGACTTGAGAATAGGCAAATATAAAAGCAAAACAATTTATTCTATGGTAATTCTGACACCAGCTATTATACATATATTTTTGTGTATGTTTGTAAGAGTGTGTAAATGTGTATGTGTGTGCATTTTCACATATATACATATATACTGAAATCTATGTTATACAAGGAAAATAGTAGGGACAAAACACAAATTTTTAAAAAAGGACCCTAAATATCTCATTTTAAAATAAGCAATAAATTTATGGTTAATGAAAAGATTTTCTTTCTTAAAAAAAAAATCCTCTCTCTGCAGAACCAAGTACTGAAAAACCAAGTACTAAAAGTACTACAAAGTACTAAAAAGTACTAAAAGACCAAGAAGGGAAATCTACCATGCACTAAAAGTGAAATCTGGAAAACTAACTCCCAAACCAGTGAAGAAAAAGGTACTGGCTTTAGGCATTCACATTCAGTGAAAAGTAAATTTTCTGCCTATTGATGACCTTGAATGCCTTGCCAGTAGACCCAGGGATCTGAAAGAAGTAGAGACTTTATACTTACCTTTCTATCAGCAATTTTTACATTCTTCTGGAAGTAACTTCATTTTTTTTTAGATAACTGTATCATCCAGAGTGAAAAATATAGACTTGTATCAAATTTCTAGGAAATAAAAGTTTGAACCCCCAAATTCCTTATCCATATGTTCTTGTTATTAATTATAGAGCTGAAACTTAATGCACCTCAGTTATTTTCAAATGCCAACATTTTCCTTCTTTTGGAACTAAAAATATTTTTATTTTGCAATTGTTCAACTTCCACTATTTATATAATCTGATTAGTGATGTAAGTAGCAATTATTTAAACTTCAGGTTCATTCACTACTATTGTTTTCCAATTGTCAAATTCTGCTAGTAGCTATGAATCTAAGACAATGTTATTATTTGAAACCTAGAAGCCAATCATATATTTCAAAATAAATATCTTAACAATTCTTCTGTTACTGATAACTATTGAACATCCTGAATTATTCTAAGCCTCTGGAGTGATCGTAATGATCTGTTGAAGTGCTGGTATAAAATTAGTGGGAAAAAGAACAAAAGCAATTTTAAAAGCAACGAGAAATTATGTACCAGATATACATCGTAGCAAATACTTTATATTTGAGAATCTTTACAGCTTACATTTCCATTCCATTATTACAAGTGATGAAAAAGAAAAACTTGCAAGTAGCATGCAAATAATAAATTCACAGTCTTCCCACTTCACTAACCAAATTCCTACTTTCCAGTGTTACTTCCCAATTTTTGCAGGAAACTGCCTGCAAAGCTGAAACTGATTAGAAAATTCTTTATAGTTTAAAATATTTTTCTCATTTTAGGAGAAGCCAAATAGCCAACCATCAAAATTAAAAATAAATTGAATTGTCACAGTCCATTACAGTTATTGTTATTAGATCCACTTCATTTGCAGGTGTCCAAAATATAAAACGAATAATTCTTTATCTTCAAATTCATCTGTTCTTAAAATGCTACTTAAAACTTTGGTTGTTTTCCTGTAATATAGAAGAGAGTGAATTTATTGATTAAACTATCGTTTTTACAGATTGGTTTATCAAATCAAATACTGTAAACCTATGTAGTGTTTACAGAGCTAAATGCATGTTAGTATAGGAACTATTAAATTAGTTAATAAACTTTTTATTGTTTAGTGGTTCAATAAACATGTAATTCATTTTTAAACGCATCATACAGTGTTTTAAATTTGTTCTGTTTCTGTGATACCTAGTTTTATAAATGTTATTAACATATAAAGCAAAAGAAAACCTAATTGTAACGTATGTTTGGGCAAAATAAAGTGTATCTCAAACTTTTATTTGCAAAATAAAGTGTTAAAGTCTAAAAATAAAAAAGTGATTATATTCTTATATTCATTCTCACAGACCATTCTCAATACAAAGAAGAGAAAAATTTAAAATATCATCAAGTACATTTTTCTCTTATTAAATATTCCTGAGAGGTATTATGAAAAATTTTAATTGCTGATTTCATTCATTTTAACAAGAACTGGATAATGGTCTCTAAGTTCTTAGGAAGTTAAATTATGAAATAAATGTTAATATAAAATTTAAGTAATATATAATTTATAAAAATTGTAACATGAAATAGATGCTATGGAATTCTGAAGTTTATAATTCCAAAAATAGGAGCTAGTACTCTATCTCAATTTCAGCAATTATCAGTATAACAATGTGTCTCATCTCAATAAAATTCTAGTTGACTTTACCTAAATAGTGTTTATGAAAACTATTAAAAACTATAGCCAAGTGTTAGAACAGAAGAATAGAGAATAAAAACCATCATCTACTGCCAAGTGCTAGTGGCTCCTGACTACAATCCTAGCTACTCAGGAGGCTGAGATATGAGGATCACAGTTTGAAGCCAACCTGGGCAGGAAACACCATGAGACTCCAATAGACTACCAAAAAGCTGGCAAGTGGGGCTATAGCTCAAGGGGCTGCAGCTCAAGTGACAGAGCACTAGCTTTGAGCGAAAACAACTCAGAGACAGCACCCAGACCCTGAGTACAAGCCCTAGGATCAGCATGCACACACGCACACACGCACACACGCACACACACACAGAGAGAAAAATCATTTACTGAAGGCTAGAGGTGTGGCTCATATGGTAGAGTACCCACCTAGCAATGATGAGGCCCTGAGTTCAATCTTCAATTCCATCAACAAAAAAATCACTTACTGAGTTCATAATGATAGAAATAGGCATCCTGCTAAATGTTCTCATATATAATTGTATTTAATCCTAACTGCCAAAGATAATCATTCTTATTTGCAATTGCAAAATTGTGACACAAGAAGGCTAAGTGATTTGTTCATTTAGACACAAATACACAAAATGGAGATACAATTTCATGCAAAACCTAAATCCTAAAAAATATCCTAACAAGTATATTTGTATGTATATTTTGATGGATTTGATGACTTGACACAGAAATATAGAAATATAGAAGGCAAACAGCAAGGATATGTTGAAGAAATAACTGGAATGGCATGCTTTAATGTATAAAATACTCAAATACTCAGACCTGCAATCCTAGCTATTCATGAGGCAGTGATTAGGAGGGCCATGGTTTGAGGTCAGCCTAGTCAAAAAATTCACACAATCCCATTTCAACCAATATCTGGGTAGTGTCAAGTGTACCTGTCATGCTAACTATGGTGGAAAGGATAAATAGCAGAACCACAGGACAAGAGAGCCTAGGTAAAAAGTGAAACTGAAAAATAACCAGAGCTAAAATGGCTGGAGGTATCGCACAACTGATAGACTGCCTGCAAAAGCAAGGGTGAAGCCCTGAGTCCACATCTTTATACAGCCTACCAAATACCAACTGAACAGAATACAGTGCACACACAATGAATGTATTACGCCAAAGATGTCATAGACATATCCGTTCAATAAATACTGCCAGAATATGGGGTTATCCATACAAGAAAAGTAAAATTCAACCTCACAGAAAGCAATAAAATAAATCTAAGGTTGAGATTGTAGAACTTAACAAAATAGAACTTTTAGAGTATAAGATGGCATTTTCATGAGTTATTAACAGAATAATATTTCATAAGCAAAATATAACTATTCCATAAGTGATAATTATTTTATAACTGGTTATGTTATACATTTACATTTTCTCTTTCAGATAATTAATTTTATGAATATAGCAATATGAAAAGATCACTATCTGCAGATATAATCAAATAAAAATGTTGAAGACAGCTAGACACCAGTGGCTCACACCTGTAATCCTGGCTACTCAGGAGGCTGAGATCTGAGGATATCAGTTCAAAGCCAGCCCAAACAGCAATGTTTGTGAGAGACTCTTTTCTCCAATAAGCCACTCATAAACTGGAAGTGGTACTGTGGCTCAAGTAGTAGAGCACTAGCCTTGAGCTGAAGAGCTCAGGGATAGTGCCCAGGCCCAAAGTTCAAGCCTCACAACTGACAAAAAAAATGTTGAAGACAGATATTCAAAATTCAATTTTACAATACAAACTTTTAAAGTACTTACTGGTTTTTGAAGTACAATGGGATGATCAGGCAAAAAGTCTGGTTTTTTTCTGCAGATGGAAACACTTGAGAGCTTCAACAGGAAATCTCTGCTGTATTTAATTCTCTCTGTAGATATTAAATATTAAATGTAATGTTATAAAACATAACAGTTTCTAGATCACTTTTTGGCTAATTTCTTTCTGGATGTCCTTGAACTGTTCATTATTTTATAAAATGATGGATAGTATCTATGCAAAACGGAGTGGGAGAAGACACATTGAAAAACATCTGCCACTTCTAATTTTCCTTTAACATGGAAAGGAAATTAAGAAAGAGAAAACTGGTAATTCGGGTATAGTAAAACGAACTGCTACTATAAATTATAACAGCAGCATTATCAATTGTCCATTCAGTTACCCCCAAATGGGCCCTAACATGAGCCTAACTAATCTCAATCAATACAAAATTTTAATCCAATAAAAATTAATTCAACTCAAGAAATATACATTATGCTTTTAGTGTGAATAGGGAGTGCTCTGTAGAAATAGGAGACACACTACTGACCCCCTATCTTCAAGGTAAGCAATGATTCAAACATATACCAATTTCTTATCAGAAAGGTTCATTAATAGCTATCAACATAATAGACCATCATATGCTGGACAAGAAGATAGGAGGCACAATAGTATTGAAATGATGAAAGAAAAGAATTGGCAACCCCAAATTCCATGTCTAATTACAATTTTAACTTCAGAAACTTCCTTTCCTATTTCTGATAGCTAGAAGACCTGAGGTCAGGTACAGAGGCAGCTATCTTTAACTCTCGTATGGAAATTACATACAAGACAGAGAATACTAGGGCAAAAGTATATCACAAAGCAGAGCCACTCAGTGCACAAGCTTAGAATTTTACATGGTATGTAATAAACTTTCATCTTGTTTTAAGCCATAGTTTATCCAGTATAATCAGATTTCCTTTTGAGTAGCCAAACCAATAGAGTGATTAAGAGTCCAAAATCAACCTAAAAGATTATAGTAACATTTATTATGTATATGTTTGTAGCTAAGCAAGAAAGTAATGTTGACTTTATATAAGCACTAATTCACTCTGATAAAATTGGGGAATTATAAAATTTTACCTTTTTTAACTGGAGACTGATGTTGCTGTTGTTCATTAAGACCTTGAGAAAAGGCTTGCATTCCATTCGTCTTACACTGTTCAACAAAAAAATGCATTTAACACAGGCTTAAAACTTACAAATTAGCCTATTTTTATCACTGAGAGATAATTTTCCTACATTAACCAGGAAATATTTGGAGTCAAAGTATAAGCAATCATTAAATGATAAGCTTATTAAAATCAGTATATTCACATTAATTTTCGTCAGATTATGCTTATTTTTTGAGATAGGATCTCATTATCTAGCCCAGACTCAAATTTAAGAGTTGTCTTTGCCTCAACCTACTGGGTACTGAAATTATAGGCATGGATCACAGAGTATAACTATTTTTGAAAAGGAACATGATACCAAGGGTGAATTATATTGGTCCTAAACATAGAGAATCTCAGAGTCACGTTTATTAGCTTATTAAAGTGTTTTATCTACAAATACTAGAATATTTGCTCTTAGAATCTCACATGAAGAAGATCTTGATGTTGAGTTATATGTGGAATAACTTTTAGGTAAAACTGGCACTGGAAATAGAAGACAATGACACAAAGAAAAGCAGAAACATAAATGCACTGAATGTACTGATGATTCTTTTATCCAGTTGTTCCAGGACTATATTTTAAGATTGGCTAAAATGGTCTGATGACCTTTTTTTTGATAGTACTAAAGTCAGCCCTCATACTCACTCAGCTTGCTTGATAGTAGTCAGGTCCTAAACCACTTGGGCCATGCTTCCAGTCCTGCTTTTTACTGGTTATTTTTGAAATGGGGGGAACTCATGGACATTTCTGTCTGGGCTGGTTTTTAATTCTCCAGGTATCAGCCTCCTGAATAGCTAGGATTTCATGTATAAACCAACAGTGCGTAGCTGATGTGATGGTTTTTTTAAACTTATTTTTGACTCCTATTCTGATTTCATGATCATCAAGATACACTATGATCACAAGTTAGATCCCCATCAACCTTCCTACAAGCAGAAAATAACTAGTTATCCCAAACTAGAGAATACCAGAGAACAAAATAGCAAGATTTCTCATTATAAAATAAATGGTTTTCTGATTATATAATCAGTTTTATAAATTTGACCAATACAATCCACCCCTAAAAGATTACTTCCTCTTGTACTGATACAAGCTAATTTGCAAACAGTCCACATCATAATTCTTTAAGGTCAATTTCTTTGGAGACATCAGTCTTCAAAATGAACATCTCTGTTGGCAGGTTGTAAGCCGTTCCTTAACTTTCTTCAATTGCTACCAACGTAAACTGTCTAAAAGAAGGAGGATTCATTATCTGATACTGTAACTGTCAACTACTGAGACATCAAAATAATTGATAAGAAACAAAAATCAGAAGGAATGACACTGTCCTAAGAGAAAAGTACACATTACATGAATTGTGAATTGTTATCCCCTCTGTACAACACCATAATAATAATAAAATTATGTTTTAAAATAAAAACAAAAACTCAGAAGTTGATTTTGAGTAAAGATAAAAAATAGGAAATGTTTGGTTCTTCACAGTATTTTGTAACTATTAAGAGTAAATTTACTGAAATAAAGCATTCTAAGAATGAAAATTTTAGCAGATGAACATTTAACTAGGTAATAGCACTCAAGTGCTAGATTTAAAATCAAACTCCAATATAAGATTGTACTATCATATCTGTACATATTAAAAACTGAAAATACATAGGAGGGAACCAGTGGTTCATGCCTGTAATCCTAGCTACTCAGGAGGTTAAGATCTAAGAACAGCAGTTCAAAACCAACTCAGATAGAAAACCCTGAGACCCTAATCTTCAATAAACTACCAAAAATCCAGAAGTAGAGCTGTGGCACAAGTAGTACAGTGCTAGCTAGCCCTGAGCAAAAAGAACTCAGAGACAGTGCCCAGGCCCTGAGTTCAAGCCTCGGGACCAGCACCCCTTCCCCCGCAAAAAAGACTAGCTGTGACATATCACTATGCTTTGTATCAAAAATAAAAATATAAAACAGACACCTGTGCTCAGAAACAAACAGCAAGACAACTCTTTCACAAATCATATTCCTAAAAAAGAAAACATTTGCTGTGCATAATAGATTAGAATTAAGAATATATTATTATAAGAGCATATAAATTAAGAAAAAGGGGCTTGGGAAGGTGGCTCAGTGGTAGAGTGCTTGCCTTGCATGCATGAGGCCATGGGTGTGATTCCTCAGAACCATATAAGCAGAAAAAGCCAGAAGTGGCTCAAGTGGTAGAGTGCTAGCCTTGAGCTGAGGAGCTGAGGGACAGCACCCAGACCCAGAGATCAGGCCCATGACCAACAAAAAAAGAAAAAAGAAAAAAATAAGAAGAAAAAGGCAACACATGAAAAATGATCCAATGATATGAATTGGCAATTCACAAAAAAAAAAATAATTTAAATGGTCGCTCCTAACATCTGAAAACTTCTCAAGCAACAAAGAGGTAGAATTTAAAGTTCACAAAAGAGCCAGAAAAAAAAATGTTGAAAGCTGACCGGGAGATGGATAAATCAGAGCTCTTATGCACAGTATATATAATCACTTTAGAAAGTAACTGGCAGTATCCAATAAAACAATGTAAACACACTGTTTAGACCTAGTAAATCATTAGTAAATTTAACCTAGTAAATGACTAGTAAATCACCTAGTAATGTCACAGAACCTATCAAACTTGGACAAAATGAAAGATACAGGTGGATAGTTAATGTAGCATTTATTATAAATTAAGAACAAGTGTTTATCAATACAAAAATGGAACAAAAATGTGGTATATTCACATAAAGTATTTTTTTTTTTGGGTCCGGTCATGGGGCCTGAACTCTGGGCCTGGGCGCTGTCCCTCAGCTCTTCAGCTCAAGGCTAGCGCTCTACCACTTGAGCCACAGCGCCACTTCCGGCTTTTTTCTTTTTGCTTATGTGGTGCTTGGGAATCGAACCCAGGGCCTCAGGCATGCAAGGCAAGCGCTCTACCACTGAGCCACCTTCCCAGCCCCATAAAGTATTTTTTTACATCAGCATTCATAGAACTGTTTTATTCATTGTAAAGCTGCCTCATATTACATTTACAAATACACTAATGCTTGTAAATTCACAAAGTATCTGGATTAGAATGGCTACTTCTGTTTAAGAGGAAATATGTGATTAGGAGATACAGACTGGATGAAAAAATTTTTATTAAAACACTATATTTTGAATTTTATACTGTGTAAATAATTTACTTAGTGAAAATTTTAATTTTAATATAAACTAATGTAAATCTCAAAAATAAATAAGTGTACAATAGTATTTATATAAATTGTAAAACAGAAGAATTCTATTCATTGTAGCAAAAATCAAATATATTCATGTACAAAATAAAAATGGGATAGTTATCAATGAAACTGGTGGCAAATAGAATCAGAGAAAGATATAAATTGGGGTAATGGTGCTCATGCCTATAACTCTAGCTCTTTAGGAGGCTGAGATCTGTAGAATTGAAGGCAGCCAAGAAAAAACAGTCTATGATACTGAAAGCTGAGTGGGTGTGCAGGCCTTAAGTTCAAGCCTTGGTATCAGTACAAAAAACAAGCAAGTTCTCCTGAAAGAATTTATAATCATATCAGGTTATTCTTTAAAATATTTTTAAATCAATATTGAAAAATGTGCTGGGTACCCATGTTTCAGACCTGTAACCATAGCTCCTCCGGAGGCTGAGTTCTGAGGATTGCAGTTTGAAGCTAGCCCAGGCAGAAAAGTATGTGAGACAATTATCTCCAATTAACCACAAGAAAAACCATAAGTGACACTGTGGCTCAAAGTGGTAGCCTCTAGCAAAAAAGCTCAAGGACAGTGTCCAGGCCCTGACTTCACGCTCCATAACCAACAACAGCAACAAAAAGTTTAAATCTGGAAATGCTAGGTATATATTTGACAAATTGTCTTTAACACAGCTTTAAAAGTTATCATAAGTTAATGGTCAATTTATAAAGTATAGTACCTATCATAAAGAAGCAATCCAAGAACTGTTATTTTCCAGCCTATAAATTTTAATATTTCCTTTTATTTTACATGTGCACACATGCACACAAACATGCTGGGATTTGAACCCGTAACAGAGTAAGCCTGCAAAGGTACCTACAAAGGTACACCCCTGGGATCATATTTATTACTATTCCTAGGACTTACTCTGCTAACTCCACTTTGTAAGCACTGAGTGTTGCATGGATATTCATTTTGAAAGTTGAAAGGGAACACTGGTCCTGTGAGGAGAGGAAAAAAAGGCTATTTTAAATAACTATGACTTAGATAAATATATAACATCACCTTAAAAAATGTATGATATCCTTGAAACTGCTCTTAAATGTTTTCTGATATTTCTTTTATTCAATATATATTTATTCAAGCCTCTGAAATATTAGCCTCTATGTTGGGGGATAGGTACACAAGCATAAAGAGTTCACAATCTAAAAGATAAGCTTATAAATAATGACAATACAATTTGATTCACATTAAGTTGTGTGAGATTTAGAAAAGTTACTAGGGGAGTTTGAGATGTCAGGAAGCCTTCACAAATGGAAGTAATTCAATCTGAGTCTTATTCCTCTGGGGCCTCAGTTTTTCAGGGAGTTTTGAAAGTATATACTGAGAAGGTAAAAAGTTTATGCACTAAACTTTTCTACCTAGTAAAACCTCTGACACTGTCTCAATCTTAAAAGAATTAAATAAGAGATAATAGATCTACCCTCCCTCTGGCCATTGCATTCACCCAATTAATAGGTTTCTTTTTTTAATTTAATTTTCTTATAAAGATGTTGTACAGAGGGTTACAGTTATATGAGTAAGGTAGTGAGTAAATTCTCGTAGAGCATTGGTACCCCTTCCCTTGTTGTTCTCCCACTATCCTTTCCCCATCTTCCCTGTCCCCAACCTCGCTCACACCTCCCCACCTCCCCCCGCCCAAAGCTGTAGAGTTCATTTCCAATATACTGTCTTGTGAGTGTCAGTGTTGCAATGGGTCATCCTGTGTTCTTGTTTCAGCATTTTGTTATTCCCCTTTCCCTCCCCAAATTAGACAAATGTATATACAAGATGCAGGGTACCAAAATCAAGCAAAGTCACGAGGGAATATACCATGGGGGGAAGAATCTACAGAATAAACAAAAAAATCACATAATACAGGGGCTGGGAAGGTGGCTCAGTGGTAGAGTGCTTGCCTAGCATGCATGAGGCCCTGGGTTCGATTCCTCAGCACCACATAAGCAGAAAAAGCCAGAAGTGGCGCTGTGGCTCAAGTGGTAGAGCACTACCCTTGAGCTAAAGAGCTGAGGGACAGTGCCCAGGCCCAGAGTTGGCCCAATGACCAACCAAAAAAAAATCAGATAATACATTAAAAACAACAGCAACAAAGAAAGATCTCTTGTGTCCATATCTTGGGGTTCGTTTCCCTTAGCATCATTTTATATGGTCATATATACATAGCTTTGGAGCTTTTCTGCTCATCTGATAAAATTAATAGATTTCTTTAAGAAATGTAGAAAAGAGGGTACTGGCAAACAGCTAGTCACAGATAGGAGTTACTTATAATGTTTATCTCCCTTTATAGTCAAATCTGAGCTTTGACTACCTCAAAGGACATGAGATGGCTAAGTTACTATCCAGGAATGAGCCATTAATTCCATTGTCTGCCCCAAGTCACAGCTATCTTAAGAATAAACAAGACCAAAGTGGAGACAATCTTTCTTGAAGGAACCAGGATGGAAGAAAGAACAGGGAACAGAAACTGGTACTATTTCTACCTTTTCTGTTTCACTTCTGTACAATTAAAAACACTTGGGTAGTCAGACACCCATGACTCATGTCTACACAGGAGGCTGAGATCTGAGGCTCACAGTTCAAAGCCAGCCTGGGCAGGAAAGTCTGTGAGCCTCTTCTCTCCAATTAACTACCAAAAAAGCCGGAAGTGAGCTGCAGCTCAAGTGTTAGAGTATTATTAGCCCTGAGCAAAAACTAAGGTACAGTTCCAGGTACTGGCACAAAAAAAGGGCCCAGATAGCATGGCTCAGGCTCAGATCACAGAATATCAGCCAATGAGCTAAATTAGCAAGTCTCAGACATCGGGTTCAGTCCTAGGTCTTGGACAAAATAAAACAAGACTACATTTTCCTTTAAGTAAGCAATTCAGATAAACAAAAACAAGTATTGAAATTAATAAGCTGCGCACCAGTGGTTCACGCCTATAATCCTAGCTACTCCAGAGGCTGAGATCTGAGGATCACAGTTTGAAGCCAGCCCTGGAAGAAAAGTCCATGAGACACTCATCTCCAAAAGCCTACTCAGAAAAAGTTGGAAGTAGCACTGTGGCTCAAGTAGTACAGCACTAGCCTTGAGCACAGAGCCCAAACGCTGACTTTAAGCCCAAGAACTGGCAAAATATAATTTTTTTCAAATTGAAGTAAGTGATCTGTACATCATCTAACAAGCAATTCTGGCAACAAATAATAAACAATTTAAAATCAATTTTAAAAGTTAATATTCCAATTTAGAAAATAAGTATCAAGAGTTTGTCCAAAATAGCCTTGTAGGCAAAAAGAAAAAAACAAGTTTATACTTTTGTTTAGATTTTGTGAAATTAGATATGATCCAGGTAAAGTACAGCTCTAATCTCTATTAGAGTACAAATACATCGTCACTGGTGAGGACTCTGAACATGCTGTTTTGTGGAAAGATTGTTGGTCTTGTTTTTGGTTTGCATATAGGTAGATCTTTTTTTTTTTTTTTAATTTATTTTTTGGTCAGTCATGGGTCCTGAATTCTGGGCCTTGGCATTGTCCCTCAGCTCAGCTCTTTAGCTCAAAGCTACAGCTCTACCACTTGAGCCACAGCGCCACTTCTGGCTTTTTCTGCTTTTGTGGTGCTGAGGAATTGAACCCAGGGCCTCATGCATGCAAGGCAAGCACTCTACCACTAAGCCACCTTCCCAGTCCAGTAGATCTTTTAAAAGGCTAATTTATCATGATTGTGCAGTGACCACAGCTTATTTGGAGCACAATACACAGCAGAAGCGAGTTAACTACACAAATGAGACATGAAAAGAAATTCACACAGTTCTTCTTAACCATTGTTGGTCTGGCATACTTTAGACTAATCATCTTCACTATTATTATCTTTAAGGAGTTAAACAAAAAAGTTTCAACTCAATGTGTTTACAAATAATACATCTTGATCATTATCAACCCTTCTAAGACTAATAATCTTAAAACATTAACAACCTTTTTCTCTAGGGAATACTTCAAAACTTCAAGCAGATAAGACTATTACTGTAATTTTTATTATTTCTTTTGAAGTCTACCTTTGTCATTTAGAGTTTCAAATACTAATTAGTCATTAATAAATTAATATTTAAAGTGCTGTACACTATATTACTCACCAGGGGGAGAAGTCAGATGACGAACAGGTCTTGCTGGTTGAAGCGGTTTACCAATCAATTTTTTGGTTTCCATTGTCATAAAGACCTTGAGGTTCCATACTTTAATAGGGAAAAACACATGTTTATTATTTGGACAAAGTAACAAAGACATTTTACCTTTACACAAAAAAACTACTATACTCAAAGATAAATATTTTTAAGAAACAGACATACAGAGGATTTAAAATAATATGTAATAACTTCAGAGCTCTTCCTAACATTTGTCTTAATTTTTAGACTATTTTCCTTCTTTGAGCTGGACATAGTGGACCATACCTACCAGTGCTTAAGAGATTGATGAAGGAAGGTCATGAGTTTGAGGCCAGTGTGGGCTAGTGAATTTCAGACTAGTCTTAGCTATGCAGAGAAGCTCTGTCCTCAAATGAATATATATATATATGTAGGTATTATATATAGATATATATTTATAATATATAAATATATATAATATGTATAATATTTATATATTATATGTATATATTATGTGTATATATTATATATACATACATATTATATGTATAATATATAAATATTATACATATATATAATATATAGATAGAATACATATTGTATCTATGTTTATTTTCTTCCTTTTACTTTTGTTATTCTAATCTCCTGATTTATCTCCTATTTCTTTGATTGCCATTTCTAACTTCCATAATAACTGGTTCTTCTGCTCTCCAATTAAATGTGTGAATACCACTCATTTAGCTGTGGTTTTAGCTTGTGGCACTTGAGTCTTTAGCTTTAGCTAAACTCTATTCTCATGGTTGCAACTACCTAGTGAACATGATAAATACAACCTAATGTATATTTTTAGAATACCATTTTGAATTTCAACTTATATTATCATAGGCATTTCAATTAAATATATGCAAAATCAAATTGTTTGATACAAAAACTATACCTCCTCCTGGATTCCTTAACTTCATCACCTAACTGCCTGAGAACACCTTTTAGCACATTTGCAACCTGATGCTTTAAATTATAGTATACATCCCATAATTAATCCCTAATTCCTGCCCATTGTAGTTCCAAAAGATATTGCACAAGCATTTCCCTCGTTCCCGCCACTGCTCTCTTAATTCCACAGTTCTTCATTTATTTGATTACCTTTGAAATAGATATAGGTGCTCCATGATCTTGGGACACCAAAAACATGTCCCCATAGTGATGTAAAGAACATTATGCCATATTATAATCATTTTTTCTTCCAGGTTTAACAAAAATGAGGAACAGGTTCTCCTTAAAGTGAGGAAAAGTATTTACCTAGTGCCACCTGCAATTAACACAGTACCTGAACTGAATCCAAAATAGGTATTAAATAGCATTCCCTGAACAAATGAATTTAGCATCTTTTCAAACTACAATATTTAACACTTTTTTTTAGGAACTGGGACTCTGAGAAGGGGCTCATTTTGATAGGCAAGTGATCTCCCACTTGAGCTACACTGTAATCCTTCTTGTTTTACTTTGTTTTTAAGATAGGGCCTTGTTAACTTTGCCAGGGTTAGCCTTGAACTCACTCTCCCTGCTTCTACTTCCTGAGTAGCAGGAATTATAGGTGCACACCACCTTGCCTGGCTCCTTTACATGTAATTTTGCTCTAAAAAGAGCTCCAGGTACCTGACATCTTCTAGATTACTAATATTGGAAACAGATGTTAATATCCATGGCATAAATAGTAAACCACCAGCATATATGGCCATTTAGAACAACTTTATAAATAAGGCATGATCAATAGTTACAGCTCATGTTTCATGTCAGTAGGCCAGGAGTGGTGGTACATGGCTATCATCTCAACACTTGGAAAACAGGCAGGAAGATTTCAAGTTTGAGGACATTCAAGACTACATAGAGAGACCCTGCCTCAAAAACAAAGTTACATGTAATCTTACCTGGATTCACATCATGGCTCTAGCACCTAGCTATATATAACTATGGATACCACTAGTCTCCACCTTCTAGGCCTGAGGTAAATGTATATAAAGTACTTACCAAAATTATTGGTACATACTAAGAGGTTAGTACATGTCAGCTACTAGCATTATTCTCATTTTATAGATACTACTTAAAGAAATAAAGTAACCTAAAGATAAGAGAGTAAGAAGTGAGGAATATTCTTTTTTTTTTTGAGGGGAGAAAAAAATCCAAAGAATGTTTTATTAACAAAGAGGAAAATACATTCTCTCATTTCATAATACAGTTGACTCCATTGGAATAGGGAGACTCTGCTTAACCCAAAACTGTAAGTCTCATCTGCAATGCAAATTTAAGAGATTTTTCAGTGTATTTTTTTAATTTGTTTTCTTTTTTTTTAATTTAATTTAATTTTAATTGTGAATATACTGTACAGAGGGGTTACAATTACATGGGCAGGATGTGAAGGAGGCTGCAATGCTTGGTGAGGAATATTCTTATACCCAGGCTGGTGGACAACTTTCTACATTCAGACCAAAATGATTAAGTAATTTTTCATATGTGCATAGATTAACCTGTAGCCTATTCCAAATTGGCCTCTATTGTACAAATTATAGTTATATATCATCAAAGTATGTCTCTGGTATGTACCAGTGTCTAGTATACAGTGAATGTCCAATAAATTGTTGCATTCATGGTATTTTGTTTCACCATATATTTGAATTTGCAGGTTCCCTGTCTAGAGCTTTCTTGACCTCATCTTTCTTACAAGTATTCATTTTCATAGCTTCACTGGTAACATTAAATAAAAATATTTACATTAAATCCTCCAGTAACAATTCCTCTTTCCTTATTTTCCTCCTACTGTACTTTATCAGGCTTCCTAAAATATATCATAGTAAGTTTATTATAGGCCTATCCAAATATACTATGAATTAGCTGAGGCCCCCAAAACTAAACTTTATTTATCTTTGCATCCTAGTACCTGTTTTCCTAAATAACATCTATAAATTTAACTTGGCATTGAAGGTGTTCATCCAAAAAATAATTGTTACTATATTAATCTTAAACAAATACAAAATCCAAGTTACTATTTCCCTTGATTATGTGATAGGATTAGTAACTACATTTGTATTCCAGTAAGTAGGAAAATGTATGTATATGTGTATACATATGTACATGTGCATATATATTTCAAATGTTCTAAAATTTAAACATGTTAAAAAATTATATGCTAACATCTTAAGTAGCCTAAAAAAAATCCTAACATATAAGTAGCCCCTCAAAGTTAACAATAATAACTAAGCACAAAATGTAATTTTTTTCCCTGAAATTTGGGAATATGCCAGTCAGTGCTTCAAATCAGTATCTACCTACTTTGTAATATATATATATACACACACACACACACATACACACACACACATACACACACACACACACACACACACACTAATGAGGAGATATACAAAATAGCTATTGAGAATCTTCTATAAACATACCAATGCTATCAATCAGTACTTGTTGGCAATACAATTTTGATGTAACAGAAAGCAAAATTAAAAAGGTTATGAACCTAAAACCTCAAATATTGAGTATTTCCTATATGGAAAGAAATATTTAAAATACAGACCCTAAAGCACTAATATTAATACATTCATTCTAATGTTATTTTATGTTTATCATAACCACTATAATGAAGACCAAAATACTAGCATGCAGTAACTTTCCATCCTGTTTCTCATATGAAACTGGTCAATCACAATACAAAAGATGACCTTGGCAGCCATTCTTTATTTTTCATTGCTCAGCTGAAATTGAGTTGTAGGTTGTAAAGTCTTTTCCAGTTGCTGAGCAAGGCAAATCCATAGTATTCAAACAAGGGATTTTCAAGAGCTGGGTAGTCATAGAACCCTATTACATGAATTTGCAAAACAAGTAAACAAAAACTTAAAGCTCTTTCATTGTCACCTACCTTTCAGGTGGCAGCAGGAAAGAAACAGCCAGGACTCCCCCCATATAAATTCACATCAATCATGAAAATTAGGGAAAAAAGGTGCCATAGAATACTCTTTTTTAAGTAAACTATGCCTGTATAGAAACACTGACATTATAGGAAATGTGAGTTGGAGATTAGAATGCATACTACATAAATACTATCATCATTTTATTAATGGAAAAGGTTAAGTATTTACAAGACATAATTATTATTCTCAAACTCATCTATGGAATTAAAATCAAGACAAAAAAAAATCAAGACAAAATTCCATGAGCTTACAAAGGTAGAATATAAAATTACTTCAATCTTTGATGCCTACTTGGTGCAGTTCAAAAATGATTCCTGTGATGCTGCTGCTACTACTCAGTAGGCATTTGTATTAGCAACTGTTAGATAACACTTGCAAAAGAATCAGAATCTCACCTGTCATACCAGCAAGTGATGAGCCTAACACAAAGGTGTATTTTAAAATGAAAACATCTAGTTTTGTGACACCAATGGTTTTAAAGGACATTCTGAACTGATGCCTTTAAAATATTCATTCTGAGATAAAGTGTAGGTGGTTTTCATTCAAGTTCACATGTAAATAACAAATCATTTTAAAAAGACAAGCTATTTATGAACAGAATATTGCTTAGGTATCAGTAAAGAAACAAGTTTGCTGTTGCTATTACACATACGGCAATAACAACTATCTCAGGTTCATATTCTGTTTTAAAAATTGATCACATCAGTTCTCAAACTACAAATTAAGCTAGATTTCTAAAATACAGTACACTGGGGTACTAACCAATTTAGACAATTGTCTAACCAATTGCCTAACCAATTTAGACAATCTTAATGCTAGGCATATATTTTTAAATTAAAATGCCATTTTTAGTTCTTAATGTATGCTAAATCCCATCCTATTGAATGCTAAATCTTGTTTAACTTTGATAAACTGCTAGAAAAATTATTACTACTTTACAGATGATGAACAGGCAAAAATACACATCTACTAATGCAATCCACACAGCTAATAAGTGCCTAGTAAGGATTTAACTACAAAATATGTTCCCTATGTATAAAATTGCCTGATAAGATATTTAACTACTCACTATTCCGTGCAAGCATGTTATGTAGTGATAGAAAAATTTAACTATGAGAATGCACACTTATATATAAATCTTAACACAGTAATTGTGTGTTTGTGTGTGTGAGAGACAGTATTGGGACTTGAACTCGGGTCCTCACACTGACTTGGCTTCTTTTGCTCAAAGCTGAATCATACCTCCACTTCCAGCTTTTTGCTAGTTAATTGGAGCTATAAGACTCACAAGTTGTTGTTTGCCCAGGCTGACTTCAAACCTTGATCCTCAGATCTCCTCTTCAGTAGTTAGGATACCAGCATAAACCACCAGCATCCAGCAGGATAAAATTTTACATGCAAATATTTTCCATTCCTCCAATTTAGTTTTTCTTAGAATATTAAATATAATTTTATGTTTTCCTCATTCTACAAGGATAGTACCATAGTAATCACAGGTCATAGCATACATAAGTAGTAATATGTACTTTTTTTGGAAGCTGTATCTTAATACTTAATGCCAATTTAAATTATAGATTTCTTATGGTTAGGGGTGTTAGCACAATGGAAGAGCACTTACCTAATATGCAGCAGGACCTGGGGTCCATCCCAGCAATTCCCCTGACCCCCAAACAAATTCTAGACTGCTTTGGAAAATGCTGACAGTTTTACTGCAATTAAGAATTTGTGTATATTTCCCGCACAGTAACTAGATAACATCTAATCTCAATTTGCATCTTCAAAACATTACTTTCACAAAATTAGTATGCCTTAAAACCAAATGATAACAATGGTAAAACGATAGAGACCAAGAGATAAGCAATTATGACTAGGTTGGTGAAAGTCATTTTATTAACATTCCACAAATCTAGTGGCACTATTTCACGGGGGAAGGCGTGGAAAAACATCCAACCCCCCCAAAAAAAATCAAAATCTGTAAAATCCATCATACCGTATTCTACACCTTTTCTCTACAACCAAAACAAGTTTTCGTGTGTGTGAACGATCTTTCAGTAGAAATTCAACTGAACCTTTTAGTTAGCAGAAAACTGTCCAAGCCATAGGTGTCTGACTACCCTCACATTGGACTACTGGACCTTTTCCATAGCTTTTTTGCCACAGGGGATTAAAAACCCTGAAACCAACCCAATGCCTGTTACCAGTGCCTGGGACAAAGATGGTGTTGTGGACAAGCATCTTTAAAGACAGACAGACAGACAGACAGATGTAGACAGAGAGGGAAAGAGATCGAGTAAGACTGACATTTATACTTTCATTAGCATCAATTAATTGATCAAGGAGGGCTGCTGTTTTGACCCATCCGTGTAGGCATACCCCGACCTTCATCCAGTCACCCGTCCGCCACCCTCCCCTCTCGCTTCACCTCTCCCATTTTCTCCTCCTTTCCAGAGCGTTCCCAGCACTCTGCTCTCCGCGCCCTCTCACCCGGCCAGGTTTTCACTCTTTTCTGTTAGTTTGGGGGGGGGGGGTGTTTTTCTCTTTTTCGGCGGTACTTCGTCACCATGTCCTCCTCGGGCTGTCCCGCGCTCTCGCGGGCGCCCACCCCACTCGGCATCCCCCCGACGACCTGGGGAGGGCCCGGGGGGAAGGCCCCTCGGGAAAGGCCCGCCACCCTCCCCGAGCCCCGCTCCTCCCTCAGCACTCTCCTCCCCCTCCCCTGCCTCAACGTCCCCACCTCGGGGACGCCGGCGCCCCCCACCACCCCGGCCTCCTCACCCGGGTCCCGGCCACCTACCGCCTCAAGATCCGGGAGGGCTTCGGGGCGGCAGCGTCGCGGCGCTCAGCCCAGACGCGGCGGCCGAGCGCCCCGCTGCCCGTCGGGGGAACGGCTTCGGCGGGCGGCGCGTCGGCTCGCGGGCCAGGGGAGGGCAGGAAGGCGGGGGCCAGGGGCGGAGGCTGCGAGGGGCGCGGGGCGGGGCCCGGGACGGGGCCTCGGCGCTGGGTCCCCCGGAGGACAGGCGCGCCCCCGTGGGGGCCACAACCGTTAAACCGGCGGCGCGTGCCGGCGCGGGGCGTGCGAGGCGGGAGCCGCGCGTCGTCGAGCGCGGGAGACGGCGAGCGGCCTCTCCGAGGTGCTGACGGGATCGCCCTGGACGGGGCGCGCCCGCATCCACAGCCGGTGGGACCCCAGCGGGAGGCGGGACTGGTGGGAGGGGCGGGAGGGGCGGAGGCGGGACCGCTTTGCGCGGGGCGGGGCCTGCGGGCGGGGCGGGGTCTGGGGGCGGGGCCTGCGGGGCGGGGCCTCCTGCGCAGCTCCGCGCGGCGGGAGCTGGAGCGGCGGTGAGTAGCACCTAGGGCTCCAGGCAGCCTCTGTGAGGGAGGCCGGCCGCCTCTGTGAGGGAGGCCCGGCGCCTGGCGCTGACGAGGGAAACCGTCCCACCCCGTCAGAGCGGCGAGCGCACCCCGCCGGGCCCCCGCTGTGCGTCCGGCCTTCGGGTTCACCCCGGTCCGAAGTAGCTCATCATCTCCCGACAAGTGCGGCTCCCCGGCGGCTCCACCGGACTCGGCGGCCTCCGCTCTCCACCGGCGTTTTCTTCTTTTGCTCCCTGGGGTCCCCCCGGCCCCCGAGGAGGGAGGCGGGCCGGCTAAGCCCCGCGATGGAGCGGGGCGTAGATCGGGGCACAGGAGGAGGCCTGGAAGGTCGAGTGAAGGCTGTGGAGCATGCATAGCTGGGAGAGGAAGAGGAGGAGAAGTCCGGAGAAGAGGAGCCCCCGAAGGAAAAGGTATCTGTGTAAGGTGGGGTAAAAGGGACTGGAGTAAAACGGTAGTGAGGAGCGTGAAACAGGGGAACTGGAATCAGACTTGGGGCCGTGACCCAAGTGACACTGTCGAAGAATTTTACACAACTAGTGTGCAAACTTATCATACCCAAAATCAAATGCTGGCAAGATCATTCTGGCAGCTCTGCGGAGAGTGGTGGTTCGAGAGAGCAGAAATGTAGCAAAACTCATGGAGAGGGCTTTCCTGCGGATCATGCTAGGATGATGGAAGACAGTGGGCTTATATCTGAGCTCAGTGGGTCAGAAGGGATAAGGGATAGTAGATCTGGCAGATGTTAGTAACAAGTATTTAAATTCCATGACAGACAGGAGAATGTGCAGATAAGGCGACTCTTGAGTTTCTAACCAGGGCACATAACAGTGGAGACATATGTCAGTGGGGACATAAAATAGGGAATACAGGTGGCAGAACAGTTTTGGAGAAGGAACTGATGAGTTATGAGTTGGGACTTCCATATATGAGGTTATGAGATGTTTAGTTTATCAAAAAAAGCCATTTTGTATATATACATATAAAACAGACCACATGTGTAGATATATATATATATATACACGCATATATATCGGTATATTATAGACAAATTGAAACATTAGGAAAAGGATGCTGATTAAGTAAAACACATCCCAGAAATGATTTAGGAAGAATACAAAAGGCAAATTTCCCCCAAAGGAGACTGGAAACCAGGGTCAAGGCAAAGAAAACTTGACTGGAATGGGCTATCTCAAGAAGGATCTCTGAAAAGGGATCATCTAGGTATAGAATAAGAAACTGTTTAGCTAGAGCGAATGGCAGGTATTGATAGCCTCAATAGGGAAAAATATTCTATGTTGTAGAAATTGATGACAGACAAGTATGGCTAGACTTTAAAGTGAAAAGATTCTGAAGATGAATTTGGAGAAATAAGAGAAGCAGGGTGTCTTGTAAATTCAAGAAGATGTGAATTTTATTTTTTAAGGGTTGGAAAGCATCAAAAGGTCTTCAGAGGAGGGTAATAATATGGTAGGATTTACTATTTTTTATTTTAATTGTTTGCTGGATCTGAGGTTTGAACTCAGGACTAAGTAATCACCATTTGAGAAATGCCTCCAGTCCATTTTGTTGTTTAATTGGAGTCTTTCAGACTTTTCATCCCAGGTTGACTTCGAATTAAAGTTCTTCAGGTCTCAGACTCCTGAGTCGAGTCACTAGTAGGTAAGTAACAGGCATGAGCCACTGATACTCAACCAGATTTACCACCTTCAAAAATGTGAGGTTTCACAAGCACTTCCATGTAGAATCAAATTCTTGCTAGCTATTTTGGTGTAGATATGGCTTCCATGAACACCAATACCAGCCACTGAGATGACGCACTTGTCATCAGAGATGAAAGTGCAGGGTCAAAAAGATGTGTCATAATAAGAAGGTAGCATGTGCTATAAGACACCACAAGTCTGTGGGCAGTGTAGTCCATGTGTCTCTTCAACTCTCAGATGTAGAAAATTGTAGGTCCAGTATACAATTCTCATCAATCTAATCACAATAAATGCTCTCTTGAGGAATATATTTACTAAGATTCACATATAATTTCATATGCATCTTAAATTATTTTGTAACTGCTCTCTTAAATCAAGATTACTTTAATAGAAATCTTACCTGTAAAGTTTTCAGGGAGGGATGAGTGAAAATATTGTAAGGGGTGACACTGATCAAAATGCATTGTGTTTATAAACTGCTTTATTTAGTGGCAACTCCTTTGTACAGCTACTTAAAGGTAATAAAAATATGAACATTTTCAGGTAAAATTAAAACCAATAACTTGAGGAAAGAGACTTTTTATATAGAATATACTGAAGGTATTCTATTTTTATATAGAATAAACTGAAGGTTTTGACCACTGATGAAGAAGGAACCACAGAAACATTAAAACTTAAAAATCTAGAATTTGTAATGAAATTTTACAAGAACTTTGACAATCAATGATTTTCAGCAATTAAAAGAGTACTTAGGGTTACAGTCTAAGAAATCTTAAAGTGCCCCCAAATCAGAAACTCATAACAGATTTCCTCAAATTACTAAACATTGACATACCTATTACATGTACTGAACTATAAAACTAATTCTCTAAACTTTTAATAATGAATAGCATCGTTGAAAGAAAAATGTATTACAAAATTGTTGCCAAGTAACACAATGAAAAACTATTCAGGTTTGGTAGCTCTTACCTACAATCCTAGTCAGAAGGTGGAGATCCTAGTCAGAAGGTGGAGATCCAGGACGGTCAGGTTTGAGGCACCCTGTGCAAAACATTCCCCAAACTCCATCCCAACCAATAAAAACCTAAACACAGAAGTGTGCAATTATCATATCAACTATGAATAGGAAGCTAATGGTGCAAAGCCAGTCTGGGTAAAAACATTTTAAAATGAGTGGAAAGGGCTGGGTACACATGTGGCTCAAGTAGTAAAGTGCCTGCCTGGCAAGCACTAAGGCCCTGAGTTCAGACCCCTAAAGGTAAATAATAATAATAATGTGGGCACCAGTGACTCAGTCCTATAGGCGACTGTAATCCTACCTACTTGGGAGGCTGCGATCTGAAGACAGTGGTTCAAAGCCAATCCAGGCAGGAAAGCCCATTAAACTTGTATCTTCAATTAACCATCAAAAGCTAATTGGAGCTGGGCACCAGTGGCTTATACCTGGAGTCTTGAGAAAAAAACAGCTCAGGGACAGCACCCAAACCCTGAGTTCAAGCCCCATGACTGACAAAAAAAAAAGGTAACTGGAGCTGTGGCTCAAATGGTAAAGCACTAGCCATGGCAAAAATGCCCAGACACAATGCCTAGGCTGTGAGTTCAATGAGTCAAGCCCCAGTCAGCACTGGTGGAAAAAGGGGAACAAGAAAAAAAGGGGAAAAAAAGTATAAACTATAAAATTAAAATATAGGGAAAATTGTGGTCGTTTAGGAAGCTGAAAACATTTCCCAAGGTTATATTTGTCACCCCACATCCTCTATGGCTTTGGAGTATGGGGGATCTGCCAAAGGCTTGGAGAATGAATTAAGTAAAACAAAGAAATAGGAATCTCAGATAATTCACAGCTAACATGTGTATATGTTTCTCTTATTTACCTCTGCCCTCACAGTGTTGAGTGCTGGGAACACACACACACACACACACACACACACACACACACACACACACACACACACACACACACACACACACACACACACACACACACACACACACACACACACACACACACACACACACACACACACACACACTTTAGTTGGAAATATAACCTTGGTGCTACTGAAAGATGAGTAAGCAAGCAAAAGTAAAGCAACAGCGTTCTTTCAGAGTTTCCAAATGATCTCCTCACCACTCTCCTTCATTAGTCTGCCTCTCATCTAATCAACAAACATTTACAAAACATTTTATCTTTTTTTTTGGTCGGTTGTAAGACTTGAACTCTGGGCATGGGCACTGTCCCTGAGCTCTTCAGCTCAAAGCAAGTGCTCTACCACTTGAG
The DNA here is from genome assembly GCF_024711535.1 of Dipodomys merriami. Taxonomy (NCBI): domain Eukaryota; kingdom Metazoa; phylum Chordata; class Mammalia; order Rodentia; family Heteromyidae; genus Dipodomys; species Dipodomys merriami. Next base: position 57,452,415 of record NW_027205603.1, read on the forward strand.
CCACAGCATAGTGGTTAAATTGGAGATAAGAGTCTCCAATTTAACTTCTGTCTGGGCTGGCTTTGAACCGCTATCTTCAGATCTCAGTCTCCTGAGTTGCTAAGATTACAGGTGTGAGCCACAGGCACAGGACTACAAAACATTTTATAAAGGATACATATACTCATATTTTCTCATAGTAGTAACTGTCCCCATCCCATTCAGTTTCACTTGGGAATAATAAAAGGGAAATTCCAGAAATAAGTAATTCATTAGATTGAAGTGTGTATTTTAGAGTAGATAAGTAAAGTTCTCAAGACATGAATCATCCCTTTGTCTAGCATATACATACTGTATATGCTACATATCTACTAATCACCTAGTAGCTGTCTCAGCTGTCAGATTGACTGTTATTATTTTGCTATGGGGTTGTGTTCCTGAAGCCCTTTATTTACTTAGCAATGGCCCTTAAAGCAGAAGAACTATGATTCTAGCAATTTTATCACAGTATATTCTTATATGTTCCTATTTTATTATTAGTTGTTAGCAATATCTTAAGTGTGCCTAGTTTATATATTAAGCTTTATCATATGTCTGTATGGGAAATGATATATTTTTAATGCTATCTGCAATTTCAGGAATGCATTTGGGAGTCTTGGAACATACCTCATAGATAAGGAGATGCTATTGTATAGCAATTTGATAAAAGATTTTGTAAGCTAAGCACAGCAGCTGTTATCCTAGCTACTTTGGAAGCTGAGGTTAAGAATATTGCAGTTCAAGTCCAGCTTGGGCAAAAAGTTCATGAGACTACATCTCAACTAACAAAAAGTTTGGCATGGTGAAGCATGCCTGTCACCACAGCTATGTGAGAAACATAAATAGGAGGATCTGGCCTAGGCAAAAAGTGAGACCCAGAACTGGAGATGTGTTTCAAGTCATAGCCTTGAGAAAAAAAAAAGGGGGGGGGGGAATTACAAGCCAAGAGTTCAAGCCCCAGTTTCAGCAAATAGGACTGTAGGTCAAGTGTTAAATAACTAAGTTAAAAAGAAAAGGTGAGGGGCTGGGAAGTTGGCTCAGTGGTAGAGCGCTTGCCTTGCATGCCTGAGGCCCTGGGTTCGATTCCTCAGCACCACATAAGCAAAAAGAAAAAAGCCGGAAATGGCGCTGTGGCTCAAGTGGTAGGGCACTAGCCTTGAGCTGAAGAGCTGAGGGACAGTGCTCAGGCCCAGAGTTCAGGCCCCACAACCGGACCAAAAAAAAAAAAAGAAAAGGAAAGGTGAAAGTAAAAAAGTTAAGAATGAAAAAAATGAATAAATGAACAAATCAATCAAAGTGGTAGAAAGAAGCTATAATAAATATTTGACTTCACTCAGATAAGCAAGAGTTGAAAAGGTTTATCCTTGTTATGTGCTAGGAATTCAAACTCAAACATATTTTGACCAATACTCAGTTAACAAGAGAAGAACAAAAGTAACCCTATGAATAACCAAAACAGTGCAGTAGCTGTAGTGGAAATGTTTGCCTCGAATCAGTGTTTTAACAATTCTGTTCATGGGTCAGAGGAAAAGAGAAATCATGGGTTCAGACCTCAGAATTATCAAGCATAAAAAATTTACTCACTTAGAAAAGAACATTTTTTGCATATAGAAGGACAAAGCCAGAGACATGAATAGACCAGTTAATATAATGCAGGTACTGGTGGTTCACTCCTGCATTCCTAACTACTCAGGAGGCTGAGATCTGAGAATCACAGTTTGAAGCCAGGCTGGGCAGGAAAGTCTGTGAGACTCTTGTCTCCAATTAGCTCTAAAAAAAGAGCCAGATGTAGAGCTGTGGCTCAAATGGTACATGCTACCCTTGAGGAAACGAAGCTTAGGGACAGGGCCCAGGCCCTGAATTTAAGCCCCAGGAATGGCACAAAATAAACAAAAACAGTTAATATCAATAGCACAGATAATTTAATCATGAGGAACACAAAATACAAGACCTTTATTAATAGTGGGTTAATTTTAAGCTAAATAAGGATAAGAGATCTTTTATCTCATAAGGATATGGAAAGGACTTTAGGCTAGGTATGATAATAAATGGCCATCTGGAAAATAAATATGTGGAAAATAGATTAGGAAGTGATATGAAATAAGCAAGGGATGAAGCAAGGCAGAGGTTTTTACAGAAACATATACTCATAGATAAGTAGATGCTATTGTACAACAATTGTTAAAAAGCTATGGCAATGAGTATGAGAGTCATAAATAAGGAAGTATGTATACAGAAAGAAGAACGTCCATATAGACTGTGAGGATAAGAAAGTAAAAATTATAATACCAGTTACTGACTCAGATGAATATAGAGATCAAAAGATACTGTGATTTCTCTGATGAAGCAAGGAACGGGTGTAGGAGGAAAGGGCCAACTCTAAAAGGCAGTTTGTGGGGGAGAAGGGGGTTAAGCTGGTATGAACCCAGGGTACTTTACCACTACCATTTGAGCTACACACCCAACTCTAGAAGTCAGTTTGAAATTTTAACAGAAGCAAAGAATGGTGAGTCTAGACCATAATATTAGACGAACCACTCATACTGACATTTAAGTCAGTGACACATGTTAAGGATAGTGAAGGTTGTTGATTTATGAGGGTGTTAAAGGAAACTTACTAGTGGTAGATCATAGAGAGGTTAACTATCAGAAAGGAATACAACAGGTATGAAGGAAGAGACTAAGAAAAGCAGCATTATGTATGCTAAGGGATTGTTCACAAGTCTCCTAAACTTTCCTAAAGACTTAATAATCACTAAAAAAAAAAAAGTAATGAATTTCTTCCAAGATAATGTAAATATCCAGTATCTTAAAGATATTCCTGATGTGGAAAATACCATACATGGTGAGGCTTTTGGGAAATTATACTGTAATACCAGGAATGTTTCATAGTCCTGCATCCAACCCTTAATATTTACAATTTGATCAAAGCACAGCATGTGATTTTTTTTCTGGTCACTAAGTTACCTTAAATGACTTTGCTAAAAAGCTGAAAGACCATGGAATCACAAGCTTGAGGACAAGTTTTTCAAGTTATCTCTAATACACTCAAAATCCCAAAACAATATGAGCTCCTTTTCATTTTTTGTAAGTTGTGTGGCTTGAACCCAGGGCCTGGATGCTGTCCCTGAACTTTTTTGCTCAAGGCTAACACTCTACCACTTGACCCATAGCTACACTTCTGGTTTTCTGGTGGTTAGTTGGAGATAAGAGTCTCATGTACTTTCCTGCTTGGCTGGCTTTGAACAACAATCCTCAGATCTTAGCCTCCTGAGTAGGATTATAAATAGGAACCACCGGTGCCAGGCCTATTTTTCTTCTTTTACATAGCATTCCCCCTCAAGCAAAATGCATGTGAAGGAATATATAATATTTATTTAAACTGCAAGTGATCTTGTAAATGAATTTAAAAATTAAAAGCTTTTACAAATCATTTTATTAGCAATCTGTGCTATTTTACCGTAATTTGAATTTAAAGCTCATTGTATGTTGATTTTCTCATGTTTAACAGACAATACTCCTGTTCAGTCTTCCTAGATTTTGTTACCTAAAGAGAAAAATTTAAATGCACTAAAAATCAGTTCAATTGGATACAACATGAAATTCATAAAATATTTTGGAACTAAAATACTGTTATTTTGAAATTAGGTAAGCTACAGACAATGAACAGTAGGGGGCACAAAAATCAAAAATTACTACAAACTGCTACAATTAAGGATCATATACTAGAAGATGATTATGATTATGCCTCTGTGTGCATGTGTGTGTGCGTGTGTGTGTGTGTGTGTGTGTGTGTGTGTGTGTGTGTGTGTGTGTGTGTGCACACACACACTTGCTCCAGTACTGGGGTTTGAAATTATGTCTGGGTTCTGGACCTTAGCTTTTCCCATCCAAGACTAGTGTTTTACCACTTTAACTAGAGTTACAACTTCTGGCTTTTGTTAAGTCTAACATACTTTTCTTATTGGGCTGGCTTTGAACAGGACTGCCAAGATTATAGTCCAGAAGCAACAGGATGATACTGCATATAACAATGTAAAATTTCAATTCAAAAAGGAAAAATATGGATTGATAAATTCATTATATATTTTTTCAAGTTGTAAGTCATTAAGAAATAAATTAGCTTATTTTATATTGAACATTAAATGTGTTACAGATGGATGTAATCTGAATTTTAAGATGTTCATGAAAATAGCAGAAAAATCAAATGAATATTATAGAAGAAAATGATGTGCTTTTTTTTTTTTCTTTGATATCAGTTGTGGGGCTTAAACTCGGGGCCTGGGCTCTGTCCATGAGCTCTTTTGCTCAAAGCTAATGCTCAACCACTTGAGCCACAGCACCACTTCCAGCTTTTTCTGAGTAGTTTATTGGAGATAATCTCACAGACTTTCCTGCAAGGGATGACTTTGAACCACAATCCTCAGATCTCAGCCTCCTGAGTAGTAGGATTACAGGCATGAGCTAATGATGTACTCTTTTACACATGAAAATGATAGCAATATCTCAAGACAATTTTGGAAATGATACTTAGTTTCTTTTTAATAGACTAAGACAAAGTGACTTTTGGACAATAACCTTTATTAGTGTGTTTTCCAATTACATATAATCCTGAGCTACTGTATTTATACATTTACCATTTGGTCTGTGACATTTACATGGATTTTGCTCTAAACTCTCTGAGGAGTACATTTTCATATGAGTCAGGAACACAAATAATTTTAAATATTAGTTTTATCCCTGGAAACGACAGTTATTTTACTTAAACATTGCATGATGTAATTCTATATGAAAGACTTTAGAGCATTACTTTTTAAACAACTTTTTCAAAACTGCAAAAACGGGCAGTGCAAGAGCTGATTCCATAATCTTAGAGAATTCTTAGAAAACTATGCCGCTAGTTGTCTTTAATCTATTTCCTTGACTAAATTCAGCAATCATCTGAACAGTCATACTTGAGAAAAATGGTTAAGAGTAATTCTAACCTTTAACATTTTAGCTAGTGCAAAATATCTAGGCTCCCATCACATCTAAGTGGTGCACAGTTATCCCAACAAGAAAAATACTCTAATTACAAAGGAGTAAACCCAAAGTAAATATATCTTTAATTAAGTGGTTAAGTATTATAAAACATGTTACGTGAAATACTTCCACCAGTCTATAAAGGAATACATATGACCTATTAACATTAACTCAATAAATCCAGAGCAGATGTTTAACTGGTAAATAAAAAGACAAAAATAATGAAAGGCAAAAAAATCCTGTGAGCTTTGAAAAAAAATTTTATCCAACATCTCTGTGGGCAAATAAATATTTTTCATTCTTGTATTTTACATTACTACCAAAATATTTTATCTTTCTACAAACAAGACAAAATGAGCATACAGTATCTAGAAATGTTTCTCTGACAAGAATACCAAGTTTTTGAAAGTACACTCAATTTTTTTTTTCCTGAATAAGGTCATTATAATCTTAGGTTTAAATTGCTGTAAGCAGTTCAGGCAAAAATAATGCATATTGCTTTGTTTTAAAAGCAAGCAATGTTAATACTGCTTAACTAAAACATAATTATAAATGCAAAACTATTGTAGAAACATTTATAAATACCTCTTGGGAATAGTCACAGATTGGCAAGTAATGGAATAATGATTGAGACCCATAGCAAAGGGGTAATATATGGTGTTTAGTGACAAATCTGAAAGTATCTTTAATAGATTAAAATAACATAAAAACACAGCTTTATTTTTCTGAGTTTGAAAACCTAGCAGCAAAACAATTTGCATATAACATAGTGCAATGAGCATTTGTCCAGAAAAGACTCCCAAAGTCTTGAAACTAGTATACATAAACCAGGATGGAATCCATTAGGATAAATGATTTAAACATGTCCAGAGTAGCTTATCAAGGACTGTGAGACACTCTCACCTGCCATCACTGAATCAGAGGCCAGCCTATGCAAAACTGTGTTCTGGATAACTGACTCTTATGGCTCCCCAGTAACAAGCTCGGATAAGGCAGATCAAACCTAAGAGATATGCAATTGCCCAAGAAACATAGGTTGCATGGAATCGCCTTGCAAAGTCTTGGGTGCCAACCTAAAACAACAACAACAAAATATATGTATAAATATAAAATTAGAAACTTAAAGAAAATATAGCTTAGAGAACCTTGTGTTGGCTTGTATGTGTGTGATTTGTGTGAAGCATAACCTCAAACTGAACTTTCAACATCCCTATAACCTGATTTTTGCCTGCAGACATTACTGCTACTTATATTAACTATTGCTTTTTGTGCTACTGGGGTTTGAACTCAGGTCTCCAGCTTACTAGTCAGGTGTAACCTCTCCAGCTTATCTTGCTTTAGTTATTTTCCAGGTAAGTTATTATGTTTTTTGTTCTGAGCTGGCCTAAATTGTATCTCTCTTACTTAAACTTCACTTGTATCAGGCACCACCACTACCCAACTTTTTGTTGAGATGATGTCTGGTTCACTTTTTGCCTACCCACCATATTCCCTATTTCTGCCTTCAAGTAGCAGGAATTACAGGCATAAGCTACCCTGACTGAACTTAAACATAAATTTTATGAAATAAATATAACAAAATACACACACACACACACACACACACACACACACACACACACACACACACACACACACACACACACACACACACACACACACACACACACACACACAGAGCCAACCATGGTAGTGGGTCAATGCAGGATACACAAAATTTTGTCTCAAAAAATTAAAATATTCTTAAGAAAGCCAGGGACCAATGGATCATGCCTATAATCAAGACTACTAGGAAGGCTGAGCACACACACACAATCTAAAATAAGTTACCTTTGAATAGCATTTAATTTATGTAACTCAATATCATGTGACCTAGTGAGACACTGTTAATAATATGGAATCAGATATACTGACTGGGGAACACAGTAAGAAGAGCAAAGTGGCAGCACAAAGATCCTCCCTTCTTTGTCTGGCATAACCCCCATGCCAAGTGGTTAGCTTCTGTCTTCCCTAAAAATAACCCATCCTCCTACTGGTAATGATTCTCTGTTTGATATGGGATGTGGATAAAGAAAATGATTTTTCAGGCTTTGTCATTTTGTTGGTTCTGCTCTACAAATGGGCTTTTGTTAAATGAATGGCACATTCCCAAGTTTTTAATAACTTTGACAAAGATCCAAGGTACTTTTTTATCTAGGAGGGCAAATTCCATTTAAAACAGGTCAGCACACAATAAAGCCCATTATTTTGTCTAATAATAGTCTAATAAGGTATTTTTAAATCATTAATGAACAAAAAAAATCAGGTTTCTGACTGCCTGTAGTTTTTGTTTGTTTGTGTGTTTGTTTTTAAGGTGGTAGACCCCCATGCCAGGAAGGCAACCTTCTCAGAAATGACTGATATGTTGTCTCAGTCCTCAGGCTGACCGCAGTAGGTAACGTTGAGAGGGAAGAATTCTAATAGTAAAGTAGTACTCACAGTTAATCCGACACCAATGAAAATACAGATCATTCCGATGGTAATATAAGCACAGCAGCGTCTTCGAGGAAGTGCACTACCTACAGAAGAGCTGTAAATCATACAAAAGAAAGACATCACTAAGAACGTGTGGCCAGTGTCAAGATCATGCTTAACTTGGTAAAATATCTCAAGGAACGTTTGTCAAATAAAAAAAAATTACAAGACTGGATCACATACTAGAAAAAATTGATAAATGTGCTTCCTTGGAGATGTTCTAATTTTGCATAAGCACTAGTTTTAATCACTCAAATTTTGTTAAATCATTAAATCTACTGCAAATATACATCATAAATTTTCCTCAGTACTTGAACGACAACATCCACATCTAGATGACCCAGAGGCCACCATTAATCACCATCTTACATGTTGCTATCTGAAGTTGTTAGGACATGTAGAATTCATTACGCTTATGTCATGTTTGGCTTAGACTACTTTTTTAAAGTTTTCAATATATATTTTGTATTGTAAAGATACTGCACAGAGGGGTTATAGTTACATGAGTAAGGTAATGAGTCCATTTCCTATCGAGCATTGTTACCCCCTCCTTTGTTTTTCCCCTACCATCCCTTTCCTCCCCAATACCTCCCTCCCCTTCCCACTCCTCCCCCTTTCCCCCCTGCAAAGTTTAAAGTTCGTTTTCAACATAGTGTCTCGTACATCTTGTTGTTACAGTGGGTCATCCTGTATCCTTATTTCAGCATTTTGCTATTTCCCTTCCCCTCCCCAAATTAGAAAAATGTATATACAAGATGTAGGACACCAGAATCAAATACAGTGACAACAGGGGTTATACCATGAGGGAAGAACATACAAAGAAACAAAAAAAAAATCACATAGTACATTATAAGTTCATTAACAAGAACAGCAAGATAAAATCTCTTGTGTCCCTAGACTACTTTTAAATTGAATCCCTATGCATCCAGTTAGTGGTTTCATTCTTGACTCATGGCTAATTGTTTTTCATTACTATCTAGGTATCTGTCTCTGGTAGCCTACTATATCCTAAACCAACCAAGTTTTTTTAGAACCACATATTGAAGAAGTCTCAGGTTCTAAGTGAACATTATAGTACCTTTTCTGTGAGCCAAGAGAATAATTTGAGTGCATTAATCTCAGTATGTGAATTTTGCTTAGCAAATGCATGTCCTTTTTTACACTTAATCACTACTTCTGAGAAATCTCTCAAGAGGAAAAAAGGAAGTACTGTTACTCCATGACCCAAGTGCCATCCCAACAAAAGGGTAAAGCAACAAACAACCTACAATTGTCTTATTGCACAGATACCAAACTCTCATATTTAATTTACATATGATTCTATAAGCAAGATACAGGATTATTTTGCCTATGGTAAAACTTAATGTGACTTGTGGCTCATTCCTGTATTCAGAAGGTTGAGATCCAGAAGATGACAGGTCAAGGCAAATCCAGGCAGAAAAGTCCATCTCCAATATAATCAGCAATATCAGGGCTGGACACATGGCTCAAATGTTAAGAATCCCAATCAAGCAAGCAAATTAAGCAAGCATGAGATCCTGAGTTTAAATCCCAGTACCATAAGAAAAAACAAAGTAAGAAATGACTAATAGATGTGGTTTGGACTGTATGTTGCCATGGCTTGTTCCTTTTTATTTTTTCAATACCCAAGATGAGAATGTACATATTAGTATGTGAAGATCTAGTTATCCATTTTCATAATTGCATTTCATTTATGAGTATAATTGTTATCTGTTAATAAACCTTCAGATTTTTCTTAATATTTTAGTGTAATAGTGTTGCTTTTAATAACACTTGCTAATATATGAAAGAATTTATCAAACATACATTTAGGAATAGAATTGCTGGGTTGTACATATATGTATATATGTGTATATATACATATATATGTATATTTTAATAAAGATCACATCCATTTATGCATATGTACACATATATTCTCAATTTTGACACTTCCTTTCTCAATTTTTAACTATTTTATGGATGAGAATAGTTATTTCATAAGTTTTAATGTGTAGCCATGGTTTCTAGCAAGGGTGAACATACATCTTTTTAAATGCTAGCTAGCTATTTTTTCTTTTTCTATCAAATGCTCATTTACATCTATTGTCCCTGCCTTAGGCTATCTTTTGTTTAATCATACACTTAATTAATGTGGCTGGGTACTGGTGGCTCATTCCTATAATCCAACCTACTTAAAAGGCTGAGATCCAGAAGATGGAAGTTCAAGGCAAACCCAGGCAGAAAAGTCCATCTCCAATATAATCAGCAATATTAGGGCTGGAGACATGGCTCAATGATAGAATAATCAAGTGGTGATTTTTATATAATCTACATACTATTCCTCACAGCTCTGCACTCTGCATATATCTTATTAGAGTCTGTGGTTTAAAAATCATTTTAATATCTTTTGGTGAAGTTTTTATTAACAAAATCACCACAGAGAAAGGAAATTCTAATCTAGACATAATTATCTATTGCTTCCCTTAGGATTTTCAATTTTGACCTTATATGGAAAATTCATTCCTATCTCTGTTATAAAAATATATTTCTATTTTAAAAGTATCAACATTTGTCTTTTATATTTATGTCTTGCTCCATAAGAACATCGACCTTATAATTATCATTCTTATTTTGTTTAGTGCACAAAAGCACAGAATTTATGTTTCTGATGAAGTGATAACAGTAATAGTTCCTTTTATACAGAGGGAAAAGTAGAGTGCTTGCTACAATAGAGAAGTCTGAACTATAATTTGTTTCCCTAGCATATAAAATACAAACATAAATTTTGCAGCCTAGAGTTGATAAACATCTCAGTTCTGTGATATACCAGCACTGTCTGACTCAATACAGAAACAAGGTTCTGCCATACTTGCCTATTCCAGGAAATTAGAAGAGGAAAGAGAAAACAAAATCAAGCAATTCTCTATTAGAGACTGGAAGGAAGTTATACTTAATATTTTTTGTTCACATTCAATTGTCTATAACCTAAACACATGGCCACACCCCCTGCAAGGAATGCTAGGAAATGCCTCTAGCTGGGTAGCTATATACTGCAAAATCCATTACAGCAACAAAGAAGAGTATCATCAGAGCCAGGAACTGGTAGTTCACATCTGTAATTCTAGCTACTCCAGAGGCTGAGATCATAGGATCAAGTTTAAAGCCAAAAAAGTTTTCAAGACTCCATTTCCTATTAACCAACCAAATGTCAGACTGGAGGCTTGGGTCAAGTAGTAGAGGATCAACTATGACCCAAATTAAAAATCAAACAAAAGCTCACTAGATGTCAGCTTGATCTTGGATTTCCATTCTTAGCTCTTTTCCTCCCCATCCCTCTCTTTGCCCTTCTCCCTCTTCAATACTGGAGATGGAAGACACACCTCCTTGTGTGATAGACAAGTGCCCTACCACTTGAGCTATCACTAGAAATAATCTTCGATTTCTGATCTTAGATTCTTCTCTCCCTTCAATACTGGAGATTGAACCCAGAGCTACTTGCTTGATATGCCCTAGTCTTTGTACTTTTGCCCTTTCTACTTGTCATTCTCCTGCCTCCACCTCCTGCATAGGCATGCTACTCCTGCAAACTGCAAGCACACAATATTTGACTACATTAAAAGCAAATGGATGAATACAGTGGGATTTTAGGGCAAGGTTAAGACGTGAATAGGAAGAGGAGTGAATAATCTTAGCTGATAATAGTCATATTGTTGAGATATGAAAAGAATTTTATTCAAGAAGCAATCCTGTCAGGAAAGGTTTCTTCAGATGAACAGTAAAAGCAAGAGATATTTCAGCTAACTGGTGAAGTTAAATAATGTTTTACACTTAGGCAAGAATGAGGAAGAGACTAACCAGGAACTGCAGGTCTTGCAGGATAATACTACTCTCCTAATAAAGAGATCTCTGAAGGCAAAAAAAAAAAAAAAAAAAAAAAAAAGACTGAGTGACAGAAACAAGATACCATATAATACTCTATGGAGGTAGAAGACTGTTGAGTCTGGGACACAGGAGGTTATGTTGTGTAAATATGGAAGAAAAACATCTCTAGAAAAGCCCAGTAAAGACATAAGCCTGGCAGATTTTATCTACATTGCTAAGAAGTCTGAAGTTTAATTCTGGACTTTAGGCATTGGGTGTATAGTAGAACACACAGTACGTTTCTGCCCAAAGGGAAAAAGAAGTTTTTGCCTCAAAATAATATGCCAACAAATAAAGGAGAAGCTGAACTGATAAGATATTAGCATCTAGATATGGGGAAGAAATAAATGATTTCTGTTATCACCTGAGTAAACAGATAACTTTGGCTGGTATATTCACTAACACATAGGAAATTTAGTTTGCAGAATAGGGTAAGAAATTATTCATGGTGTGTTTGAGATGCCAATGAGATGCTAGGTTAAAATGGTGATATGTGAGGTAACCAACAGAGACTGTATATCGACATTTTAAGTTCCAAAGAGAGATTGGAGGCGGTTTTGATAGATAGATGATAGTGGCATATGAGAAATTCAGACATTAGGTGGTTAACTCTCAAATTATGGACAGTAGAGGAAATGAGACCAACAAAGGCAATAACACACAGGATTGCTCTGAGATGTGGGAAAAGCTCAGGAGAAAGCAGTACCTAAAAAGCAAGGAAAAAAACATTTTAAGGAAAAAACAAACAGGATGATCAACATAACCAATTACTTAGAGGGAAAAAAAAGCAGTATAAAGACTAATCTTTGAATTTGCAATTGGGATGTAAACTTCTTCAGAGCAAATTCAGTGGCCTAGTGGGGACTGATAGTTAATTGTACGTTGTTCCAGAGAGAGTACAGAATCATGATCAAATGAAGGCATACAACTTGAAGACATCTGCTTCCTTATGAGAAGCAAAAGGGAAGTAGGCACACAGACAGGAAGTGTGAACCTACAGGAATTCATAGCCCAGTCACCGTTAGGGGATTGGGAATAAACTCTCACAGAGCCTGGGAGAGTTAAGGGATTTGGGAGGCAGGTGTTTTAACAGAAATAAGTATCTAGAGATTGTTGTTTTGGAGAGTGATAAAAGGAGTTAAGTGAGCAGTTTTAGAAGGTATTTAGAGCAAAGCTGTAGCAAAAGTGTAAAGGTGTACCTTTTTAAATACCTAAACAATATCAAAATTTTTAGGTTTTGATTATCCTGGTAAAGGAAAAGAGAAGACCATGCCTACATTGATTCAAGATTGGTGATTTTAAAAGCAGACTGATAAGATGAAGACTCAATTAATCTAACAAACCTATAGTTCTCTTTATCTCAACCATGTGCAAGATGAATATTATCCTCTGCCAGATACATCTTTCTTTTGTTCTTTCTCTCTCTCGATTTCTCTCTCTCTTCCTTCTTTCTTTCTCTTTCTCTCATTCTTTCGTTCTTTCTTTTTTGCTAGACCTGGGCACTAACCTAGAACCTCTTGTGCCCAAGGCTAGTGCTCTACCACTTGAGCCACAGCACCACTTCCAGCCTTTTTTTCCAGATGAAAGTCTCACAGGAAATTTTCTGCCCAAGCTGGCTTCAAACTCTGATCCTCAGATCTCTGCCTCCTGAGTACCTAGGATTATAGGCATGAGGCACCAGATACATTTCTTCTAGATCCTCCACAGACTCTTGGAAATAAGGTAGAGATACCCCTCCCCCGCCCCTGCCCAATCACTGACCCTCTCCCTTCAATGCAATTTATTTTACAATGTCTATACACATCTGTACCCCAAGTTGTCTACCGAGGCATAGGTAACTCCTCTTGCAGTGAACCTAATTCCTCCTCATCTTTCATAAGTTAGTTCAATATCACTCTCCTTAAAGCTTTTCTCATGCTGCTCACAGCACAGCATGCTACATATATCTCCTTGAAAGCATTCAAAATTTTGTGATAGTCTATTGTCTCTCATTTACAAAAGTGGCAAGATTCTGCCTTTATTTCAAACACCAGTTTACTAAATAATTAGAGCACCAAGTGGCAAGATAATAGGATAATGTCTGACAGTAGAAATCTGCCATTGTTTAAAATGGTAGGAGATGATTCATAAGGGGGACACATCAGTAGTGAAGAAGTTGTATCTGATGACAATTTGGATAAAATCTATTAGTCTTAGCTCCATTATAGTATTTGCATAGAAATACAATTCCAGCTCTATTTAAAAGTAGGACAGTGATCAGAAGTTGCCCAGTTTAAAAAAAACAACAACAAAATACCACCTTTTACTACAGTAGCTCCAGCTACTGTATAAGTAGAGAAATGACATTGGGAGAAAATGATTCTTTGCTTCTGCCAGAGAAGCTTTCCTGACACATTTGTGAGATCAATATATAACACAGTGGCTTCCTAACAATGACTTAGTAACACCTAAACTCAAAAGGAATTCTAGGATTCTTATGGTTTAAAGAAAGAAAATTCTGTCTTGGACTGTGACTCTAACAGATCATATGGGATCTTACTTGAAAAGCAATCAAAAAGGAAAGAAATCTGGATGTCCACTACAGGTTTCATGTGGTAACAGTTTCAGCCCTCAGACTAGTGATTCTCGGTCCTCCCATGGTTAGCATGTGACTCCAATCTACAAACCTTCCTCTTAGAATGATGGTTACAATAATCTCTAGTTCATGTGAATTTCTATGTAAATCCCCTAAGTTATCACTACAAATTCTCCTCTATATTAATACACTGTCTTGTGATCAGAGAATGTCTAGACATTCAATACTTCTTTATTCTGGCCAAAAATATTGTCATTGTTCTAAAATAACTAGAAGTTTCTTGAGCAAAATTCTTAACCGCTGAACAGTTCCCCATCTGTAAAATGAGGATAATAATCCCTGCATTGCAAGATTCCTACGAAGTTTATCTCTACTAGTGTATATGTGTGTATAAAGGAGCTATGCCTGGCATCCTATCTGCTAATCACAAGTCTCTCTTTTTTGTTTGCTATAATATTTATCCAAGTTGATGCCTTTAGTGAAGCTACTCTTTTTCTAAAAATAATATACAGAAATACATGTCATTTACATATGCATTCTTCAAACGCATATTTTTCTGTGTACTTATTTGGGATCATCCACTTTGCTTCTCCATATGCAAATATCTACTGGATTCAGTAAAGAACTGGGAAGATTGATTTCACAAATTTAAAAAACCTTTTTTAAAGCTAAAATATGCTAAAAAAAAAAAAAAAGTTACTCTAACTGGACTATATTTAGTGAGACTCTGGTTTAGCAGAGATAAGTGGAGATATGCACACAACACATTCTCACTTTTTAGACACTTTAATTTCTTCTAGAAGTCATTTTTGGGATTTTTCTGCTTTGGGATTTTTCAAAATAGATAAAAAAATAATTATTTCATACTAAAGGTCACACAAACTAAAATATGATCCTATATTTTCAATTTCAAAAAAATTGTCAAAATATTCCAGTTGAGTTGACTTTGCTGATACTGTAATTCACACATGTTGGTGGAGAATAATTTTTAATTAAAGTTCGTTATGAAAATAAATGCTAAAATAAATGCTATGGGAAAGCAATCTTCACAGGCTTGAGTGTGCCATTTTTAGAAAGCCAGGTTGAGAAGTGTCCCAAAGTTGGAATTTAATTTTTTTTATTGTAAAAGTGATATACACAGGGGTTAGAGTTGCATGATTGAGGTAATGTGTACATTTCCTTTTGAACAGTGTCATCCTCTCCCTCGTTCTCTCCCAGTTTTTTTCTTCCTGATTTCCCTCATTTCAATGTTGTATAGACCATTTCCAAGATAGTGTCTAATGGGCATCACTGCTTAAGGGTTCATCCTTTGTTCCACCATTTCTGTGCTTTCCCTTACCCTCCCCAAATCAGATAAACTTATATGCAATTAACCACCTGGACATGATTAAACCACAATCTAAACATTTATGCAGTAAGAACAAAGGAGGATATTCTTAGGAGAGGATTGCAAGGGCTCAATAGCTATGATAGCTCAATAGCTATCAAAATGAACTCCAAGAAATGGAAGTAAGTGTATTTATTTAAATTATACTGTCCTTGGTTCTTTTTATTTTTCTTCTTTCCTTTTTTCCTTTGGTTAATTCTGCTGCTTTTGATTTCTGTACCCTTTGTCTTATATATAAGAAACTTTAAGAGACTTAGCACACTCATTCCCTAATGGACAAAGCATGGATTGCTCTGTATAAATAAGGTTAACATCCAAAAGGCCCTGGACTCAACCCCAGCACTCTCCAAAAAGAAACCTGACTTTCTAATCTTCAATCTTGGTCTTCTTTTTTACCTTTCTAGAAAAAACACAGAGGGTATAATTCTTTTATAATTTTAGGGAAATATCTGTAAGTATTTTGGTAGTTTTATTATCCAAACAATTTATATCAAAATTATCTAGGTAACCATTTTTTTTCTTAGAAGATTTAGACTCTTTTCAGAAAATTTACAATCTCATACAGTGAGGTTTCAAAAACCTACTGTATTTTCAAATGTGTTCTACACAATAAACAATATGGCTTGCACGTTCATTCCCTCTGAATATTCAAACTTTGGGTTGTGCGAGGCACAAACAGCTCCAGTGGGAGCTTTGGGCATCAAATGCCTAACAAGAGATTCCCTTGTAGACAAGATATTGCATAATAAGATAACAGTTCATCGCTGAAGGAGTCCAGTGGGAAAGGACCTTTGGCAGCTTATATCTATGTGGTCTCCACCAGTTTTTGCTCCATTTGCTTTTTCTCTCTTCTGATTTTGCTTTGTACTCTGTCTTAAAATTTAAAAAAAAATCCTGTCTCTGGGTACCACAATATAGGGATTACAGTATGCCTCCTAGAAAAGGAATCTTGGCATGATCTTGAGAAAATCCAGTACAGACACAATAAAAAAATGTTGTTATTTCCCATTTTCATATAGCAGTTATTTTTCTTAGACAAAAAATGGAGATAAATAGAAATAGAGATAAGTTGACTCGTAGATATAAGATGACTTGCCTTACTAAATCATCTTGTATGGTTAAGATAAGACAAATAATTATATAAACTCCCATGGTAATAATCACACAGATGAAAAAAACTAATAATAACTGTGGATGCTAAGAAATTTTAAGTTTTCTCCTGGATTGCAACCCATTTTACAAAAACCAAGTTTTGACTATTTGAAAAAGATCATATCCCTCATGACATTTAAAAATCCTCAACAAGTAATTGATGTTTATTTTTTTAGTGCCAGTACTTGGGCTTAAACTCTGAGTCTTAGGCTTTTACTCAATACTGGCACTCTATCACTTGAACCACATCTCCACTCATAGTTTTTCACTGATTAATTCAAGATAAGAGTCTTACAGCTTTGCTTGCCTGGGCTAGCTTCAAAATAATTGTAATACTAGCTACTCAGGAAGCTGAGATCTGAAGATTGAGCTCAAACTCAGCCTAGATACAAAAAATATGCAAGACTCTTATCTCCAATTATCCAGCAAAAAAAAGTTGAACTGAAGGTGTGACTTAAGTGGTAGAGTACCAGCCGTAAGTGAAAAAAATTCAGAGGTGAAGGCCCTGAGTTAAAGCCCTAATACTGGTTCAAAATAAAATAAAATTGACTTTCCTTTTGAGAATGATGAAATCAAGCCTAAATATTTTACTTTCAAAATGAAATATACTAGTTAGTTCAATTATATTTTAACCTCAAATAAACATACAAATGGTTCATTCATTTCACAACTTTTCTTAAAGTGAAAATCTACTTAAGTAGGAATTCTGAAGAACTTCTCAATCATATTGTCAACTTACATTTTTTTGCAGTGTGGGCATTTTGCCAGAGTGTTGAACCTCAGTTCCATCCACTGAAAAATAAATGAAGAGAGGGATTGAAAACTAAAGCAAAAAAAAACTCTCCAATCTGATAAAAATATTTCTTAGTTTAAATGACATGGGAGTTGACAGGAGAAGCAATTGCTTCCTCAGGATTACAGGAATTTTTCGCTCCACCTTTCTCACCTCCCTCTGAAATAGTTCCCACGACTTTTCCAAGGCTTTGATGCAATCTAGATTTGCTTTGCCACAAAAATGGAATGCAATATCGTAATATTTACGTTCATCTTTTTCCTCTGCACGTTTTAGTTCACATCTAGGATATTTCATTTCCCTTCAAAGTTGTCTTCCCTTGAAATGAGAACCAGTCTTTTGAATACTTGAACATTCTGATTTACCTACCATAAAGCTATTGTCCTATTCTACTTGTGTGAGGAGCCACAAAGTACATAAACTAAACAAATTAGATAGAGGCAGAACTAAAATCATGTATGAACATGCTTACAGGATCTTACCAAAACAGATGACTCTTATGGGACAATGTTCTCTTTAAAGGTTTCTTCCATGTAAATGTAGACAAATACAATGTGCTGCCTTCCTCACAGGAATGTTACTAAAATACTTGACATGGCTTACAGATAGTAGACTAAAGTTCTTTAAGTGGACGATTCTTATACATTTAAATTAAATCTCCATAAAATATATTTTTAAAACATATTGCTGTTTAAAAATGTATTGCTGTTTCTATTTCAATGCTTGATATAGGTCTGTTAAGTTGGTTAAACTCATCTTGGTTTAGTTTTGGCATGTCAATATTTGCTAGGAAATTGTCCATTTCTTCCAGATTCTCAAACTTATTAGCATAAAGATTTGTGAAGTATTCCCTTGTAATGTTCTGAATCTTGATTGTTTCTGTAGTGATGTTTCCATTCTCATCTCTGAGTTTGTTTATTTGGGGGTGTGGTATATATATATATATATATATATATATATATATATATATATATATATACACACACACACACACACACACACACACACACACACACACACACACACACACAATGGAATTCTATGACTCCATCAGAAAGAATGACATCGCCACAATTGTTAAGAAATGGAAAGACCTGAGGAAAAATTATATTAAGTGAAGTAAGTCAGGCCCAAAGAAACATAGGTCCCGTGGTTTCCCTTATTTGCAATAACTAGTATATGTCTGAGACAAGCAGAAAAGGTCAGATAAGATGATAAGTGAAATGAACCCCAAGGTAAGGACACAAGTGGTTTTTTTCTTTCTTGCTCTTGTTTCTAATGTATTTATAAGGTACCATGTGATTTTTTTGTTGCTTTGTATGTTCCTCCCCCCACAGTATAACCCCTGTTTTCACTGTATTTAATGTTGGTATAATTTGGGGAGGGGAAGGGGAAAAAAATGTTTAAATAGAGATACAAGGAGAGAGGTACAAGACACTATATTGGAAAAGGAACTTTACAATTTAGGCGGGGGGGGGGAAGGGATGGTAGGGGGAAAACAAAAGAAGAGGCAACAATGCTTGATAAGAAATGTACTCATTACCTTGCTCATGTAACGGTAACCCCTGTGTACAGTATTTTCACAATAAAAAACTTATTTAAAAAATAGGTTAGGGCTGTGGCACCTAATTAACGTATTCCACACACTAGGTTCAATCTCCATTTACTTTGTGCATGCTAGGCCAAGTGCTCTGCCTTTAGCTCCCAGAAGTGGAAGGTAACAGAAAAAAAGTCATTACTGAGCTCACATCCCACTGAGCTTCTCTCATTAATCTGAAATTCTCAACAACAATTCCCACCAGGTATTTACTATGTTCTCTGAATCAACAAAAAGTGCTTTTCAGAAACTTTTACATCACCTTTGAATTCTATACTTGAAAATATTCTTTCTGGCTAGAGAATTAAAGTTTTGAACCATAATTACTGTCAGAATACAGAATACAGAGATGGTAATATCAGTCCATTTTTGCCCTACATATAAAGTAAGATCTAGTTTCAAAAGTTGGTCTCTAGTGTTCATATTTGCAATTTTCTTCAGTGCAGGGGCATGGAGAGGGATTTTCTAAATACATGAATTATGTATTTTTAATTACATACACCATGTCCCTCCCCCCACAACCACACATTTGAACTCTGTTTGAATTAGTCTCTTGAATTCACTGCCAGATCATTTAAAAACTTAAATATAAATCTCTGTAACAGTTGTCTTTGATTTTCCTTTACTTCTCTCTTTTCTATGAATTCACAGTTTTCTGTCTCTCAGTTCTTTATACTAAACATCTGGGCTTGTGCCTCTTGAGTTTTGCTCCTATGCAGTCCATTCTATACATATGACTTTAGTTTATATTCAACTACGAATAAGCCCTCCTACAGCTTTCTTTACTCCTAAGAGAACAACACTTCCTTTATATAGGTATTTGTGTGTGCGTGTGTGTGTGTGTGTGTGTGTGTATGCGCCCGCGCACACACGCATGTGCATGCATATATAGTTTTATCTATTTTTATATTGAAGTCGTTGTACAAAGGAGTTACCATTTAACAAGGCATATGATATATCTTGATCATCACATTCTTACATATCTTGATCATCACATTCTCCTTTATCTAGTCCTTCCCTCTCCTCTTAATTTTGTAGGCTACACATTGGATTCTTGTCTGTAATTTCCCCTTTGTCTTCTCTTCATTATCTACCATGCCCTACACCTTCCAATTACCCGCTTCCTGGTATTTCATTTGGCTGAACTTTGATTTTGGCTTTCCAAGGAATTACACTATTTGAAATCTCCATTGAATCTACCATATTTTAGTTAATACATTTGTATACACTTGCATACTGCCTAATATATTTATGAGTTTGTAACCTATATCTAGCTAGCTTTCATATATATATATATATATATATATATATATATATATATATATATATATATATGGAACATGGATCCTTTGTCTCTGTGGGCTTGGCTTACTTCACTTAATTTAATGTTTTCCAAGTCTTTTTTTCAATTTCATTACAAATGTTACAATATCATCCTTTCTAATGGATAAGTATCCAGAATAGAGAGAGAACTTAAAAAATTAAATCCTCTAAAAACCACAACCATGTTTATTACAGCACTATTCACCATAGCCAATAGATGGAACTGGCCCAATGCCACTCAATGGATGAGTGAATCAGGAAAATGTGGTATATATACACAATGAAATTTTACTCATCCCTGTCTATGTGAAAAACAGCAGATAATTTCTATTTTGTCTTTTGCTACTATTAGATTAGAAAACTCTATAAAAAGAGAGACTCTGCTTCTTGTTTACCACAGATTCCTTGGCACCTAGAAATAGCCCAGTACCTGGTACAAATTCAATGTATATTGTTAAACAAATCAGCCCACATAGTGTGGCTACAAAGATAATCCATGGTAAAGATTTGTTATACAACTGTAATAAGTCAGAATGCAAAGTCATTGTGGAAGGAGATCTGAGTAAGGAGAGGAAAAAAAACCCTATTTTGAAGATTTTTCAATGGCATCTTTTTCTAAATACAATTTGTTTAAAAATTCTTTAATATATATTTATCATAGATCAATATATTTTATTAGAGGATACTATATTTAGTTCTCATGTTTACAAATACACTGTCAGAAACTTGACAGTTCTATAAGAGTATGGGAAGAACTGATGACCTCTATTTTTAAATCCAAGAAAATGTCAAAAGCCATACAGAAATGTAGTACATCTATTGGCTCAGTTGTGAATGTAATTCACCTCATCATTAAAAAAGGAAAACAAAAACATGTAAACACTAATATTATAACCCTACTGAGACTATGGAATCAGGATTAGGAAAAGGAATATAAGTGGGTTGTTCATTTGAATGATAAATCCTCAGCTTGTAACATAATTTAGTAGTTAATGTTCAAAACTACTTCATCAAAAAGAAGTGAGGTAAGTGAACTTGAACTTGTAAGTGAACTTGTAAGTAAGGAGGAGAGCACCTAGAAGAATTCAGAGTATTTGGGGGATGATATTTGGGGGTCAGATAGATAAGGATACTGTAGTTTTATTTGACATTGACAATTGTCCATATAAATTACTTTAATAAAAGTAAAATAAAAAGGCTGGGAACGTGACTTAGTGGTAGAGTGCTTGCCTTCCATGCATGAAGCCCTGGGTTCAATTCTTCAGTACCACATCAGTAGAAAAAGCCAGAAGTGCCACTGTTTCTCAAGTGGTAGAGTGCTAACCTTGAGCAAAAGAAGCTCAGGGACAGTGCTCAGGCCCTGAGTTCAAAACCCAGGACTGGCAAAAAAGAAAAAAGAGAGGGACAAGAAGCAAATCCCACATACTTTCTTAAGCTCATTCAGTCCTTCATGACAGCAATCACATCAAATTGCTTTTACTCATACCAAATCCCTTAGACTTTCTCATTATTTGATGGTTTGTATATCATGTGAAAGAGTTAATTTCCATTTCTCTAAGTATAAAGCAGAAAAATTTTGATAAATTAATAGTAAGAAATGTTCTGGAATTCCAAAACCATGAAACAGGCCTTAGCATGTGTATTTTATTACTAAGAAGGTGAGAAGAGTAACATTTATTTAGGGGCTGGGAAGGTGGCTCAGTGGTAGAGCACTTGCCTTGCATGCATGAGGCCCTGAGTTCAATTCCTCGGCACCACATAAGCAGAAAAAAAAAAGCCAGAAGTGGCACTGTGGCTCAAGTGGTTGTATGCTAGCCTTGAGTTGAAGAGCTGAAGGACAGCGCCCAGGCCCAGAGTTCAGGCCCCACGACCAGACCAAAACAAAAAAGATTTATTTAGTCACCAAGTCAAGATATCATAGCTAAACTCTTTATCTTACCTAGGTGGCTCCTTTTCTCAATTGGACCAATTAGAGGCTTTATGATTTGTCAAATTCATAGAAGATACTGTATGCCGTAGCTTTAGGTCATAACTGTATCTTTGGTTAATTGCCTTCCTAAGTAGACAAGGGTGTATTTTAACTTGTGATTTGATGTACATTTGACAAAATATTAAGACAATTAGCAACTATCAAATCTACTAGATTTGATAGTTATAAGTTGTTCTATGACAAATATCCAGTTACTTACCAGGAACGTGTTTCCACAATGCCCACATACAACTCTTGTACCTTCTGGTTGGATTGGCAATGCAGGTTGAGCTGGTTGTTCTTCAGAAATAAGCATTACTGGGCCAAGGTTAATTATGCGTCTACTGTGAAAAGAAAAAGAAAATGGACTGAGGGCAAAACCTGCAATACATGGCCAAAAACATGGAGTGTGTCTATGAAACTGTTAACGCTTGATTTTTAAATTAAATTATTCTCAAGCCTTGGATCCCAAATCACAGAAAATATCAATAGTCTGACTCTCAAAAGCGAAAAATAAACCAGGTAGGGACTCATCAAAGAGAGAGAACTATAGACCCATTTCTTTGATGACTATCAATGCAAAACTTCTCAACAAAATCTTAGCAAGTCGATTTCAACAACTCATCAAAAGAATCATACATCACGATCAAACAGGATTCATTTCAGGGATGCAAAGCTGGTTCAATATATGCATCACATCAACAAGAACACGGATAAGAACTACATGGTTATCTCAATAGATGCAGAAAAAGCATTTGACAAGATCTAACATCCCTTTATGATGAAGTTTCTGGAAAAACTAGGAATCCATGGAACACTCCTCAATATAATAAAGGCTAAATATGACAAATCTACAGCCAGCATTATACTTAATGGCAAAAAGTTAAAGCCATTTCCTCTAAATTCAGAAATGAGACAAGTATGTCCACCTTCCCCACTCTTCTTCAACCTAGTATTAGAATACCTAGCTACAGCAATAAGACAAGATGCAGATCCAAATAGGGGATCCAAATAGGGAAGGATGAAGTAAAACCCTCTTTGCAGATGACATGATCTTGTATTTAAAGAACCCCATGGACTCCACTCCCAAGATACTTGAGCTGATAAGTAGCAAGGTACAAAATTAACCCTCAGAAATCAATGGCTTTCCTATATGCCAATAATGAGAAGAGCGCGGCTGAAATTAGGAAAGCAACCCCAACCCTTTTGTAATAGCCCCAGAAAAAAAATAAAATACTTAGGAGTTAACAAAATAGGTGAAGGACCTGTATGACAAAAACTTTAAAAACCTGAAAAAGGAAATTAAAGGAGAACTAAGCAAGTGGGAAAACCTCCCATGCTCCTGGATTGGGAGGATTAACCATGAAAATGGCAATACTGCCAAAGGCTATCTACAAATACAATGTGATACCTATCAATATTCTAACCTCATTCTTCAATGAAATAGAAGAAGCAATCCAAAAATGCATATTGAACAATAAAGGACCCTGAATGACAAAAATAATCCTTAGTAGAACAGCACTGGAGGAATATCGATTCCAAACTTCAAACTACTACAAACCATAGTAAACAAAATGGCTTGGTACTGGCACAAGAACAGACCTGAGGACCAATGGAATAGACTGAAGACCAAGAAATTAACCCACAGACCTATAGCCACCTAATCTTTGATAAGGGAGCTAAAGAAATAGAATGGTGCTGGCAAAATTGGTTAAACACTTGTAGAAAACTAAAGCTAGATCCACATATATCACCCTGCACCATAATCAACTTCAAATGGATCAATGACCTCGAAATAAAAGCAGACTGCATGAAAACATTACAGGAAGGAATAGGAGAAACTCTAGGGCTTCTTGGCACAGGTCGAAATTTTCTTAATAGAGACCCAGAAGCACAACAAATCAAAGAAAGGTTGGACAAGTGGGATTGCATGAAACTACAGAGCTTCTGCAATGCAAAGGACATAGCTAGCAAGATCAACAGAAAGCCCACGGAATGGGAGAAGATCTTCACTAGCCATACAATGGACAATGGTCTCATATCTAAAATATACTTAGAACTCAAAAAACTGAATCTCCCAGCAAAAAGTCCTCAAAGAAACAACTGCCTGATTAACAAATGGGCTAAAGACTTCTCTGAAGAGGAAATAAGTATGCCCAATAGACACATAAAGAAATGCTCAACCTCTCCAGCCATAAAAGAACATTGAGATTCCACCTCACCCCAGCTAGAATGGCTATAATCAAGAAATCTAGTAACAACAGATCCTGGAGGGGATTTGGCCAGAAGGGAACCCTACTGCATTGTTCGTGGGAGTATAAACTTGTTCAACCACTCTGGAAAACAGTATGGAGGTTCCTCAAAAGACTCCACATACAGCTCCCTTATGACCCAACAATCCCACTTTTGGGCATTTACCCAAATGATCACAAACAAGACCACACTAAACCTACCAGCCAAACTATGTTTATTGCAGCATTATTTACCATAGCTAAGATATGGAACCAACCCAGATGCCCCTCAGTAGATGAATGGATCAAGAAAATGTGGTATATATACACAATGGAATTCTATGCCTCCGTTAGAAAAAATGACATTGCCTCTTTTGTTAGGAAATGTAAAGACTTGGAAAAAATCATATTAAGTGAAGTAAGCCAGGCCCAAAGAAACAGGTCCCATGGTTTCCCTTGTTTGCAGTGACTCGTACATGTCTAGGACAAGCAGAGTAGGTCAAAGGCTATGGACATACAACCAAATGAGATAATGTTAAGCAAAATGTACCCCAAGACAGGGACATAAGAGGTTTTTTGTTTTTTTTTTTCTTTTTCCCTTTCTTGCTTGTGTGGTTCTTTTGTTTCTATTGTATGTTCTTCCCCCATGGTATAACCCCTGTTTTCACTGGATTTGATGCTGGTGCTCTGCACCTTGTATATTTTTGTAATTTGGGGAGGGGAAGGGAATTGCAGAACACTTAAATGAGGATGCAGGCTGACCCATTGTGACAAGATATACAGGACACTATATTGAAAACAAATCTTAGAATGTTGGGGGGGGAGGGGCAAGAGGAGTTGGTCATTACTCATGTAATTATAACCCCTCTGTACAACATTTTTACAATAAAAAATTTAATAATAAAAAGCAAAAAATAGTCTTTATACACTTGGGATAGAGTTAAACATGATAATATGGAATGGGTCCTAATCAATGACATTGGGAAACACTTATCTGCCGTATGTATGTTTTTACAAGTTCAAATCAAACAATTTTCATTCATTTTTTTCTCTAAAAAGACACCTTAAGTTTAGAAGACTGAATAAGCAAAAAAAAAATTCTACATTAATAAAACTATGTGTCCCAAAGGTACCAAAATGGTGAAAACAAATTTCTCTGAGAAGTCCAGAA
The DNA here is from genome assembly GCF_024711535.1 of Dipodomys merriami. Taxonomy (NCBI): domain Eukaryota; kingdom Metazoa; phylum Chordata; class Mammalia; order Rodentia; family Heteromyidae; genus Dipodomys; species Dipodomys merriami. The sequence goes on from NW_027205603.1 coordinate 57,478,091, forward strand.
TTTTTTAATGCTTCTTTAAACAAATGGAAATATGGAAAAAATGGGAGCCAGTTTGACTTTTTACTTTTAAGTCTATCACCAATATGTCTTGAATGGTTCATGAACTGGTCAAAAGGCCAGATAAAAGGTAACAAAAACCACAATTAAGGGCTTTTACTTATATCTAAGTACATCCATAATAGTATTTTCCATAATAGCAAACAATTATTACATACATTATATTGAGCAGAGACTACTGTAGAATACAAGGAGATACATAATGAGAACTAAAACATTTCTGGATTAAAATCAAGATTTGGAAGGTAAAATAACTTGTGATTTTAAAATAGGTTCAATGAGTCACTAGTTTACCATCATTCATTAAATACTTTCAAAGATAAAGCATCCATTGCTCATTTGAAAATATTATATCCTACAAATGACCACAAATATCTAAGCATGTCATTGCTTTAGTAACAACAATCACAATTTAGGTGCTATAATCAACTTTGAGAACAAAGTTTGAGTAAAACTAAGCCTGGAACATAATGACACTTTTTGAATAGAGGAATGAATGGATGAACGAATCTTTATCTCTTACCAGTTAGGTCTTGGACATCCTATTCGCCGAGATGTGTCCTTACAAATGAGGAGACAATTACAAGGACATCTAACATATTTCTTCCCTGTTGGGGGATTTTTGATTGGCTAGATAAGGGAAGAAAATGCAAAGACAGCAAATTAATCAAAGCTATAGTGTCACAGTTTATGTTTAAGAAGGGAAGAACTTCTTTGGACTACCAAAGCATAATATGAGAAACTGCATTGCAAGTGGTTCCAAGTACTACAATTGTTCACAAGCACTTTGTAATGGGGGGCGGGGGGGCAGCTACAGAGATTTAATTATGAAAGGTGTATTTCAAATTTAGTTTGTACTGGTCATTTTGATATGGAATGAATATTTAGTGTACACTAAGTGGTGGGGTATTTTTTGTCTTTTTAAAGTTCGTAAGACAAGGTGATCAACTCTTTCTAGTCAGATGCAAACATTCACAAAGGACTCTTATACCTGTCCAGGAAGAGCAAACTTGATAAACACAGTGGAGAAAAAAAAAACGTTACTGAATAGAATATAAGCAACTAGTTATATGATATACTTGAACTTACAAATTTATAATTGCACTAGCATTTCTTTATAAGACAACTTTATAGTATACTTTTAACCTGAGAATAAATCTCAGAGAAAATACTCTTTGTAACTCTAGGCTTAAGTTTATTAAACTAAATAATCACTTAGAACAGAGCCTCACTTCTGTGAGATTCCCAGCAAAATATCTGACTGGAAGCTAAACAAGAGGAAAACAGATGTACATAGCTTTTGACCTCCTCTGCTTGTCCTAGACATACACTAGTTATTGCAAATAAGGGAAACCATGGGACCTATGATTATTTGGGCCTGTCTTACTTCACTTAATATAATTTTTTCCAAGTCTTTACATTTCCTAACAAATGGGACAGTGTTATTCTTTCTGATGGAGGCATAGAATTCAATACATATATATTTATATATATATACACATATACACATATATACCTATATGTGTGTATATATGTATATACACACACACAATATTTTCTTGATCCATTCATCTACTGAGGGGCATCTGGGTTGGTTCCATAGCTAAGATATGGAAATCATGCTACGACAAATAATGCTACGATAAACATAGTTGTGCTGGTAGCTTTCATATATTCTTGTTTGTGATCATTTGGGTAAATGCCCAGAAGTGGATTGCTGGGTCATAGGGGAGCTCTATGTGGAGTCTTCTGATGAACCCCAAGATAGGGACACAAGTGGTTTTATCTTTCTTGCTATTGTTTTTAATGTATTTATAATGTACTATGTGATTTTTTTTCTTTGTATGTTCTTCCCCCATGGTATAACCCCTGTTTTCACTGTATTTGATTCTAGTGTCCTGCATCGTGTATATACATTTTTCTAATTTGGGTAGGGGAAGGGAAATAACAAAATGCTGAAATAAGCATACAGGTTGACCCATTCT